>NC_135233.1:777859174-778214674 GCF_051348905.1 Ranitomeya variabilis
ATGGACCAGCACTTTTGTCCATACAGTGGCTGCTGGTGGAGGAGCATGTGACCAGACCTGTCCATCAGCCTCCTCCAGTAAAAAAAAAAAAAAAAAAAAAGCAGCTTTGCGATATGAGCTGTGTTACAATTGGAGGAGGCTGATGGACAGGTTTGACCCCATCCTTCTACGCCAGAAGCCATTGTATAGACAGAAGTGCTGGTCAGTCCAACCCCTTTAACTCAAGTGAGGGTAGACCATCACAAAGGTTACTTGTTATCTTGTCTACAAGGCTAACTCATGCAGTTGGGACTTCCTCAGCTCACCTATGGAGATGTTGCAGAATAGTGGTTTTCCTGCATTCACTCTGTATTACTGTAATGGTGGGATTTTCACTAAATATAGACTCGCTGTTGGCTGAGAGGAATATGAACATTGCTGTGTGTTTTAGGATGGTGGAAGTAATGACATGCTTTACGTCATGTGGAATATGTACAGGTCACTTATGGGAGTGTTATGGCACCAGTGTTGGTAAACTTGCATTGTAGAAGCAGAAATCCAGTCATGTGTGAATAAAAATATTAAGACCCGATATCAAGGTAAATAAATGTCCCCACAGGCACACGCATAGTTTGCCCCTCATTATGGGTGAACCGCTGTTGTAGGCATGCTATTACAGTGCATTTAGTTTGTTGAACATTTTCAGATCCATTATTTTTTATTTTTTTATAATCTCGGTTGAAAGAATATGCAGTGGATGTATGCTAGTTTTGCAGTATGAGGTGTAGTTGTAGTTTTTAACTTTACATAAAAAATAAAATCAGTTTGTAAGCGAACGTAAAGTTCTTAACTCCAAAATATATAAATTACCAAACAGAAAAAAAATATATCCAAATTAGAAAGTTAGTGGCAATCATGTTTTTAAATGCATGCTTTAATTTCAATATTTTGTTATTCCATGCATGGGTATATGTTTTGTTTTCTTTTTTTTTTGTTGATTGTTGAACTTCTAATACTTTAATCTTTTCAATTAATTTATTTTATTTATTTTTTTTCTTTGAATACATTCTGTGTCTAACTGATGCCTTTTGTTACCTGACTAGCAGGGAAAAGGGGTCGAGGCCGGTCCTGACCTGTTACAATGAAGACTGACTTGCTATGTGGGATTACACCAGAAGCTTGCAGTGGAGTACTGGTAAGGAAATGAAGAAACCTTTAAAATATCCGAGATGTATAGGAACATTTTGTCACAGAAGACTTTCAAGCAAAAATCATGGATTCTGATATTGGACTTTCAAACTAATATGTGGACTTTGAATTCCTTTTAACATTTTTTGCAGTGCAAGTTATTAAATTTAAGTTACCCTAAATCTTCAAATGTGTTGAACAGAGTTGCTTCATGGCCGAAGGCATGGTATATTGATAAAAGTCTATTTTATAAGCAAGGATAGAAATCTGCAGACGGTAGATTTTCAGTTTTCTTAATAGTGGTTCCAATGGTGTTTACTTTGCCATTTTTAAGCAAGTAGTCCGTTCTGCTTGCTTTGACCATTTTTGATCTGAGCATCTTAATCAACATTTGATTGTTTCTAAGCCTGCAGGAATCCTGCCTTAAGCTTCAATGGTTGCAGCTGTAGGACTACTGTCCAGTGTTAAGGTTACATTGCGACCCAGACCCTGCAGTTTTAGGGCTGATGTACTGCAGCTATGCAGGTATTTAAAGCTGATGTTTAATGGAACTTCTTAATTAAAAATGGCATAGTAACTTTACACTTAGATTTTAAAAGGTTTAAGATGTCTGTTTTGTTCTTCTTTGATATAAAAAAAAAAAATGCTTAAATGGTGTGGGAAGCAAGGTTCACTACTTATGTCTGTATATCACCATTGGTACCCATTTCATTTTTTTATCACTTATGTTTTTGCTCCCAAAGGTTTATAATGAATGTGCCACATGACTTGTGTTGAGATAGTGAAGTTTCGGGTGTAATCATCAAAGCCGGTTAGTCAGGCATTCCAGATAGTGGTTCTTTTCAGAACCTTTTTAAAGGGTTGGTTAACTACCTCAGTAGCAGAGGATTGAACTATACCCTGTGTACTGTATATAGAAAATCTTTGTTGATGAAAGTTAGACTTGTTCCATGTGCCATGATGAAGTCTTTTCTAAATGTACCAAATGTAACCTATGGCCTTTAGTGTTAAAGGTGTTTGAGACTTCATCATGAGCCCCACAACAAGCCCGGCTTTTGTCGTATTTTGTGGCTGAAAAAGCAGCCTTTGCTCTTTCAGATATATTGTAGTTATTTGGATGTAAAATAGTTTAGCGAGATGTTACTTTTTCTAAGACATCAAATGTTCCCAAAAAGTACATCGGCAACTTATTCTAAACACTGCAGTGTCCCTTTTTGGTCAGTCAGGCGTTGACTGCATATGCCTTTGACCCTGACTTTATTTTTTTTTTTTCCTGTCTGGAAAATATTTAATATAAATTTCTTAAACGAATTCGAGAAAGCATATTGGCTGTGACAATGTCTGGCTAGCAAAATGCAGTAGTTATATTCATGCACTCCCTTACTTTTTGCAGGAAATTTTCAGGCAAGTCATTTATTTCTCTGAATATAGGCCATGGAAATTGTGCTGTACAGCTATTCCTGTAGCCTTTTTTTTTTTTTTTTTTTTCTTTTTAATAAATATAAACTAACTTAAGCACCTTGATAAGGGGAAACATGGTGAATACATCTTTTAATGGAGCACAGTTTCCACTGTTTGAAAACACTTTGCCTCTAAAGGGACACTGCAGGTAAACTACATATTCATTAGGCACCGAAATAGTTGATCAATCCTGTTACCCAATAGCAGTTTCTTATTTCCCCAGCAAATGAAATTTTTTAAGCAGCATAAATAGATCTGTCATCTGTTCAAAATGCTCATGACAACAATCATTTTTTTGCATTCCTGCAAATAAAATTGTTTTATACTGTAAGCTGGAGGTGAGTGTAACTTATTTTTGTAATAAAAGTTTTTATTTTTTTTGTGTCATTAATATGTGTATGTTACTCCAGAGATTATTTTGCTTTAGTCTCACTGCAGTATGTTTACCTGTACTGTTTTGTCTTTTTTTATTTTTTTTAAATCATAGTGGTTGCCAGTTAGTCTGCAAAAGTAAATCTGTTAAAGCTCCTTCTCACTTGCATGAAATACGGCCGAGTCTCGCAGGTTAAAACCTGGCTCTGCCGCCGGCAATCGCAATACATGGAGCTGCATGCTCCTCTCTGGAGTGCTGGGGCTGGGGGCAGTGCAGGGTTTTAACCTGCGAGACTCGGCCATATTTCACGCAAGTGAGAAGGAGCCCTTAGGCCAAACAACTGAATACAATGGCTAGGAAACAGCTGCAATGTTCAATTCACCTGGTTGCAGAACATTCTATACATAAAACATTTAAAAATACAATGTAATAAAAAAAAAAAATTATATATAATTTTTTTTTTTTTGTCAAGGTCATATACCCATATACAGAAGCCTTTCTTTAAATAACCTTGTATGAGGTAAAAACATATGCCGCCTCATACCAGTGGGTATTTGTTTCCTTGAGGTACAAACCATTTGAGAAGATGTATGTCTGCTCTATTTTCCCTTTTTTAAGCTACAATCTAAGGTGGATCAAGCCAGGAAGAAATAAAAAAAAAAAAATGCTTTACACATCAGGGAACTGCTAGATTAGGATGGAGAGAATTTATCCCTCTCCGACCCTTGAACTTTACAAATTACAGTTTTTGATGGAGATATCTTTTTATATTTAATACAATAAAGTATTAAACTTTCAGGTTCTAAAATCGCTCACTTTTGTGATTCTCTAGTATATACTAGTTGTGTGGTGTATTTGATGTCAAAGCATGTGTTTGATGTCCGTCTTAATACTGCCACAGCTTCAATGTTGGGTCATCTTTCTACTGTGCTCATTACAGGATAAGACGTTTTTTTTTTTTTTGTTTGTTTTTTACAAAATTAAAAGTTGAAGACCAGGATTAAGTGTCAAACATTCTGAAAATGTTTTGCTTTTTTCCCCCAAGTACCTATAGTATTACATGAAACTATTATGGCTAACACTTTAGTAGAAATCAGTACAACAAATGCCATGAGAGTCTCAACATGCAGGGATTTAGTGTGCTTTTGTTTTTTAATTTTTTATATATAAATGTACACTATCTGTTAGAAGTTTGGAGAACGCAATGGAAATCTGGTTAGGGTAGAATAATTAGAGTTCTACAGACTTGAAAAGCGTAAGAAAATGAATATTCCTCCTCAAAACGGCCACATTCTTCAAACCCTGTTGCATTGAAGTTGTTTTTCTTTGTGAAATAAATTTTTGGTTTCTTTGTGCTTGCCAGCTTATTAACTTTTGTGCATTATACCAGACCACGTCATGCTACAATCGGGGGAAACTAGAACTCTTGACTATACTCTGTATTGAAGGTAGTGTTTTGAGTTTTCTTCTTGTATCCACCACTACATAAATCAAGTGTTGAAATCTATGGTTTACTTATCTGCTGATAATGTCCAAGACTAAATATTTTTCAATGATATTACACTGGGGTTTCTTCTCCCTCTTAGGGTGGGGAGTGGGGTTGTTACTGTAAACGCCACCCCATCTACTATAATATATACATACAGTGGTTTGGCAGAACTTGATAAATACCAACCGTAAAAGATTTTTAATAGCTGCCTTTTGTCAATAGGGTTGTACAACTTTATACATTCATTTGGTTTTGGGATTGCACCAGTGATTTGCATTTTACTGGCTTTGAATTTTCCATACATATTTTTAAATGTATATAAATAAAGTGATTTACAAAAACAAAGTGTTTTCTGTGTTTTTTATTTTTCTTTTTTTTTAAAGTGAATTTTTTTTTATTATACATATTTATCTATTTTTCATGTTAAATGTATTTAATATAATACTTTGTTCTTGTGTTTTTTTTTTTTATGTTCTCCCCCTTTTCAAACGAAAAAGATCATGCAGTCTTGCAATTTTTAAACTGGCCTCCAAATCCAGTAGTAGCCTGTTACCAGGGCTATGGAGTCGGTAAGCCACAGTTGCGACTCCAACTCCTGGATTTTATCAGGTTCTGACTCCGACTCCTTCATAAATGGCCAATTCGTAACAATAAATTTACTGTTGTAAAATATTAACATCGTGCTTATTCAGTTTCTCACCATCATATAAGTAATCAGACCACTTAGAGCAAAAACTATATTTATTAGAATACAATTAGAATATAACAAATAACTTTTATAAACTTTTCTAAACTCTTGTAAGTAAATATGCAATAAACACTGTTATGCAGTTAATAAGAAGAAATCTATACATTTGTCCTCAGAAAAAGTATTGCCTCTGTCAGATCCTCCTTCATGGATGCCATCAAATCTGATCTAATTATTTTGAGAGCAGAGAACAACCTCTCTACACTAACTTGGGTTGGTGGCAAAGCAGTAACCACTCGGGCAACATCTCTGATAATGTCAGGATACAGATGAATCGCTTGTTGCACTGTTATTTTTGATGAACGGTCAAATTTCTCAATTTCTTTTAGTGCACATGAAAAATTCTGCTGAAATGTACTGGCTGTGTTCTTTGATGGGGATGACTCTTCTATGCGGGAACGCTTTGCATGGTCCTTGTGATCCAAATATTTTTCGAAATTAAATTCTTCATCAGTTGATGAGGGTGAAGATGTGGCAGGACGACCAAATTCTTCTTGTTCCTCCCGACTGTTCTGCAACCCTTTCACCCTTACTGCTATTTCAAACAGAGCTTCTTTTCCTTTAGTTAGCTGTTGATCATCTAGAAGAATCCGATGCATTGGGTCTACATAAACAGCTGCCAAAAGAATGTTATTTTGTAATAGTAGCTCCTCTCTCCGTTTCATTGATGTAGCAATGCCACTTGCAATTAACCCTCCTCTTTGGGACAGACGAAACATCAGGTTCTTCCACTCCTTTAAGAAAATACCTGGAGTTAAGTCCTCTGCTTGTAAATTTTTAGTCACTGTAAATGGGTGCTCCAGCAATTTTTCCAGCTCAGTCACCTGATTCCACTGACTTTCATTTAGCGTCAGTTGAGGGTTAGCCATGTCTACAAGAGAGGTTTTCAGTTCAACCAAGCGCTGAATCATTAAGTAAGTACTGCCCCATCGTGTGGCTTGATCAATAATTGCCCCTTTTCCAGCACGTCTCTTCAAAATTGAGTCAACTTTAGGGGTTCTGGCAACAGTAGCCTATTTTCTCACCTTGCCAATCAGTGCAGCAGCATGTCCTTCTTGCAGACTGTCTTATAGCCAGCTGTAGCGTATGCACAACACAGCGCATGTGATGAATGAAAGAACGTATTGACCGTTTCAACAAGATCATCTAAACTATCATGTTGCTGTTCATCTGAAGCAACTTCAGTTTGCTCCTCAGATACAATACTGTGTTCCTCTATTTCAAACATTTCTGTGTCTGTGGACCCAGAATGTTCTTCTAGCTGCTGATCACCATCATTACTCTCATTCATTAGCTTAATAGTACTTACCATATTTGAAGCATTGTCAGTTACGACAGAAAGAACTTGCTCTTTTTTAAGTTCATAGTCTTGCAGAAGCTTTTCCACCAAGACCTGGAGAAACTCACTGGTGTGATGAGCTTTGGTGTCTTTTACTGCCAATGTCTTGGTAACTATTTCATTTTTGTCACAAACAAATCGGACATTGATGGCAAAGTAGTTCACTCTGTGACGTGTGCAGGCATCCATTTTAAGAAACAGAATGCGTCCCTTGAGAGTTTTTTTAAGTTCTTCCTTTTGTTTAAAAGCTTCTAAGATTACTAATTTTCTAATACTCTCTCCAGAGAAACACCAAGCTTGCGGGCCATTTCCCCATTCAGACACACAAAAGCTGGTCGTGTAAATAATGAAATGGGCACACTATCCTTTACAACAAGCTCTATGATCTGTTTTTTAAATGTATCTACTGTCATTGTCACAGTAACTTTGTCACTGACAAAATATCTTGCAACTGATGGCTGCAAAGTTCTCTGCTCCTTTGTTTGGCTGGAAGAGCTGGGCACTGGTTCATTGGTTTGGATGCAGTCTCTCATCCACTGCTTTCAGTACTTCTGGATGAAAGCGCTGTAAATGTCTCTTTAGATTAGAAGCTCTGGTAGGAGCATTTTTATCTTTGCCTGAATATGCACTGATCTTGGCTTCACAGCATTTGTTTTTGTCTGGATCATTTGTCATACACAGACATAATGTTTTCTATCTTGAGTGATGGTGAAATGTTCAAATACAGCTGATTTAAAGTGACGCTTCTTTGACATTCTCAGGTTTTTAATTCTGCATTCACAATCCAAATGACAATTGTTTTTTCCTAAAAACAATTGTACAAAATTGCCAGGTCGTACAACTGATATAGTGGTCAGTAATACTGTTATTCCTCATGTACTCACAGTTAACTGATGCAAAGTTTGTTGAAAGGATAATACTTCTTACAGTCTTCCTCTTCTGAGTAGCGGCTGTGAGATGCTTGGAAGACGCACACCTAGTAAACATCTAGTCTAGAGGAGGAGCTTTACTACTAAGAATTTGCTACACATTTTCACTTTCAGTTTCATACATTGTAAGTAGGGGGGTTGGGGCACCATGAGGTTAACCAAGTATAAGATTAGATAAGGACAGTGGAGAACAGTGACACACAAGAAGTAAGGGTACTGTCACAGTCACACTTTGGACGCTACGACGGCACGATCCGTGACGTCGCAGCGTCGTATGATTATCGCTCCAGCGTCGTAGACTGCGGTCACACGTGGCAATCACGGCGCTGGAGCGATGCCGAAGTCCCCGGGTAACCAGGGTAAACATCAGGTTACTAAGCACAGGGCCGCGCTTAGTAACCCAATGTTTACCCTGGTTACCAGCGTAAACGTAAAAAAAACAAACCGTACTTACTCACATTCCGGTGTCTGTCCCCCGGCGTTCTGCTTCTCTCCACTGTGTCTGCGCGTCAGCCGGAAAGCACAGCGGTGACGTCACCGCTGTGCTCGCTTTCCGGCTGGCAGGCGCTCACAGTGCAGAGAAGCTGAGACGCCGGGGGACAGACACCGGAATGTAAGCATGTACTGTTTTTTTTTTTTTTACTTTTACGCTGGCAACCACGGTAAACATCGGGTTACTAAGCGCGGCCCTGCGCTTAGTTACCCGATGTTTACCCTGGTTACAAGCGAACACATCGCTGGATCGCTGTCACACACAACGATCCAGCGATGTCAGCGGGTGATCAAGCGACGAAAGAAAGTTCCAAACGATCTGCTACGACGTACGATTCTCAGCAGGATCCCTGATCGCTGCTGCGTGTCAGACACAGCGATATCGTATGGATATCGCTGGAACGTCACGGATCGTACCGTCGTAGCGATCAAAGTGTGACTGTGTGACAGTACCCTAAGAAATGTCTCTATCTCCAGCAGAACTGCTTATCACTGTTGTTCATAGTTTGATAGAACATATATATCTGAGTAACATTTATAAAATTCATATGAAAGTTCAATTATGAAAGATTAATACATTTTTAAAAAAAGCTGGAGTCAGTACATTTCTTCCGACTCCAACCAAAACTAACTCCCGACTCCACAGCCCTGCCTGTTCTTCGAATTCTGAAGAGATCACTTGACAGGAGTCCTCTGTTTTACAGGCTGGATTACAATGACAGTACACCTATACGGTAGGCAAGATCCACTATTCAGAATAGTCACAGCTCATGTACCCCTCCTGCACAATGACCACTCAATGTGTATTGGTACAGATAGCTGTTGTAAAGCATATCTCCTTTTGGCAAGATGAAGAAGATAGTTTGGTGTGCACTGCGCTGATGGGATGTGCTGGTAGGGCAGTGTTTAACCCCAGGAACATTCTTAAAAATGACTTCTCTAGCCTCACGATACCTTGAATTTTTGATTAAGTGAAACTTCGTTATATAGCCGACACAAATTACATTGTGAGGTATGGAGTAAATTGCAACAAAAAGGCGAACGATTCAACCTATATTGGGCCCTTTTCAGTCGCTGGAGGAGAAAGAAGTACTAGCAAAATAAAGAGTGGCATATAGCAAATGTAGAGTATATCAGTCATCAATGAGATGATAGGGTTGTATGACAAATATATATTATATTTAATCAAATTCACTTTGTACAAATGTAAATAATGTAGAAATCTTAAACTTAAAAACATAGTAAAAGTATAATGTATATGAGCACATGCGCTCAAGGTAATTTATCTGTGCCAGAATGTAGAAGAGAATAGGGCAACACATGATGTGTGCAGTATGATTAGCGCTTCATTCCTAACCTAATGATCTACACTTTCTGCCTGCGTCTCAGGCAACCCTTGTACGGCACCACTAGGCCAGCATCCTCCACAGCCACATGTTCCTCCCTTTGCCTCTTAACGCTGCTGTCCTCTGTTCCTTTAAAGCCTCGTGCAGATATATCCCTCATGGACTGCTTCTAGGACTGTGGAGCTGGCTCAGACCCAGAGGCGCTCCACACAGGGCATATGCCAGCTAGATTAGATTCCCTCGTCAAAGCTCAGGCGAAACGCGCGTCAGGCGGGTGCGGGCTGCTGCGGGGTCTCATTGCTGGTCAGTGTACTGCTGCTTATTTCTCTGCATATGCACTTTCTATTAGACTCTGGCACTTTATATTTAGTTGATTTTGCTGTTCAAATTCCTTTTGATACTGTGGGTCGCCCTTACAGGGGGCTGGCTAGGCTTTTATTTTTAACATATGCCAGCCTTATTCAATTTACTTAAATCTCATTATTAATTGTTGGGAGTGTTTTATGCTTCAGCAGCTGACCCTTTACTGTTAAACACACACTGCACCTTAATCTATGCACCATTGAGTTTTACATTGATCCTGTACAGTAAGTAAATTTGTAGCTATGATACTTCATTAATATTTATATTTATTATATACTATCAGATTTGCTACTACTATTATGTAAAAAAAAAAAACCTCTTTGGATCATGCTTGTAATATTACTATTGGTGTTCTTTTATTTGTTTTCTGGTGCATATATTTACCCCGTGCTTCCTTGCACATTTTTTCCACCTGTTTTTTTGCCTTCCCTTCACTACTTCTTGTGTTTTTTTATTTATTTTTTTAAATTAATAAACTATTTCTGGAAAAATGTAGTGGTATCACATGCATAGCTTTATATGAAAAACAATAGAGTGAAAAATCATTTAGATTAGTTGAGTATTAGATTAGGGAAAGTACTATGGTATGTTTAATAGTCTACTACAGTATTCACTGAATTGAGTTAATGTCAGCACGGAAAAAAAAAGTAATCCTTCATGCGTCCTACAGCCGACGATCGCTGACTCACATCAGTGAGCTTCCTCCCTTTGTTGCTTTTTTTTTTTTTTTTTAATAAAAAGGTAAAACATTCATACTAGCGACAGTACAATATACAATAGTATATATATTTTTTTACTGAATTTAGTTAGGATTAGTGTCGGTGTGGAAACCAACCAAATCCATGCGTGCTTCCTACAACTGTCGATTGCTGATGCACATCAAAGAGCAGCTTTTGGTTGTTTGTTTTTTTAGATTAAAAATTTAAGGACAGTAAAAACATGCTAGTAATTGATGACTACTACAGTAGTTTTTTTAAATTAATTTAGGTTTACTGTCAGTTCATTTTTTTTTCTTCCCTGTTCTAAGTAAAAAAAAAAAAACAAACTTGGTACACTCGCACAAACACCACATACTTGAAAAAATGTCATTCCGCTTGTACCAAATCCAGTATTCAGCAGAGGAGGCATATGCTTTCCTTTTCTCTGACAGGGAAAGGATCCCACCTTCCTTTATTTTTCCGACATCTCTACCTCTAGTGATACTGAACTGCCACACAGATGCCCCAATGCAGAAAATGAACCAGTGCCCACCGTTACTGACCCTGTATGGACCTCACCTGCTGAAAATTATGAGCCACAGATTCTTGATTTTGGGGAGAAATTTGGAAAAAGTCAATTTCTGTGAGGCTCGTGGTGTCAAAGTGTCTCTGTGAGGATTTTGTAAATCTGTGTCGCAGACAAGTTTGTATGCACAGCAATTTTTATCCCAAAATCTGACAGTTATTTGTTAACTGGACACTTGTAGACTCCATAGAAATTATGAAATTTTGGGCCCTGGTTCTTCATCTGGGGTTAGTGAAGAAGCCAGAAATTTGGCAATATTGAAGTGTTGACGTTTTGTATAACACTCTAGTGTCCCACATGGCTATGGCCCAGACATGCTCTGAGGCTACCCACAAATTCTTGCATTACAATGAAAATGCAGTGTCCTCCCCGTGATGACACCAACTTTTCAAAGTTTGGCCAGTCATTAAGAACTTCTGCAACACGTTTGCTTATGTGTATAACCCCCAAAGGTACATTGCGTGGATAGGTCCCTTATACATTTCAAAGTGAGGCTCAAATGATGGCAATACCTGCCCAGTAAGAGGGCCAGGTATGGAATTAACCTCTATAAGCTGTGTGCGAGTACTTCAAGGTACACCCACAGAGTTTATGAAGGTACAGACATCTGGCTTCAACTCCCTGACTTAGGAGTGAATGGGAAAATTGTGGGATTTGGTGCACCCACTGCTGGATCAAGGGTACCGCCTCCTTAAGACCATAATTGGGCAGCTGCTCAGTGAGAGCGGAGCCCAATGAAACATCATGCTGGTGGTCAAAGACAAGAGGGATGTCCTTTTTTTGACTACCATACATGGTGATGGCAGGCACCCCCACCACTGTACTAGGTACCTCCTACACAGGACAACAAACCACACTGGATGAAGAAGCTGGCTGTGCACATCGTACTGATGGCGATGTACAATGCTTTCGTGCCATCACTGTGCAGGACAGACATTACTTGAGTTCCAAGAAGTAGTGATTAGAGTTGAGTGTATTTCTTTCGGTCCCCGCTTATTCAGCAAGCTATAGCTCTTACCGAATAAGCTGCAGAGGGAACACTGATACATGGAGCGTGCGGGCTGATTGGCGACACAGCTGCATGTGTCGCGGTTGTCACTGTCACAGCACATGCATGGACAGCCCAACACACAGGCTGTCCATGCATGTGCTGTGACAGTGACACAGCCCTGACACATGCAGCTGTGGTGCCGATCAGTCGGCGTGCCCATGTATCAGAGTTCCCACTGCAGCTTATTTGGTAAGTGCTATAGCTTGCCTAATAAGCGGGGACCTGAAAAAATTTGCTCAACTTTAGTGATCAAAGCCCTAAAATTTGGCAGTCAGAAAGGAGCAGGCCCCAGTTCTTCTGGAACTGAAAGTGCCCGTGTTGTACCAGAGCAAGGTTTCTCTAACCTGGTCTGTATTTGAAAGACTGGGCGTCTACACTCATCCATGGACTAATACATTTATTCCTGACTTGCACAACTCGCATATGCCAACCTGATGCACTCTATACTATCATGTATGCCAACCTGACGTACACTACATTACAAGTATGCCACCACAAAAAAATTCACATGCCAGGAAAACACTAGATCAATTCCAATATACGGTCACTAGTGGAGGCGGGTTTCCACTGTTTAGGCACATCAGGGGCTCTCCAAACATGACGCTCTCAGCCTATTCCATGAAAGTCTGCATTCCAAAAGTCACTCCTTTGCTTTTGAGGCCTGCCGTGTGCCCAAACAGTTGTTTTCCTCCACCTATGGGGGTATCGGTATACTCCGGAGAAATTGCACAACAGATTTTGGGGTCCACTTTCTCCTGTTACACTTGTGAAAATACACCAGAGGTGTTTCTAGGTCTTATGGCATCCAGGGCAAGAAGTTAATTTGCAAACCCCCCCCCTAGCATATATGCAACCAATTTAATGCACCCAACATAAAAACATGAGCACTAGTCAGTATCACAAATAACATTTTCATCCAGGTACCTTGTAGATTACGTCTTTTCAAGTTGTTCTTTCTTCATCTTGTCCAAACACCATGATGCATTTTCTGAGCCACAGCCTCTCTGCAGATTTCCATCTTCTCCAGTCTTGTGCAGCACATTCCCCACACAATGCCCTTAAAGATAGATGTCATAATGCTCTTGAGGAAAAATATCTGCCTTGTGCTGTGACCCTGAATAAATAATTGCCCCTCGCTATATTCCCTGCACAAAATATGACCCCACATGTCCCTCTTATGGTACATGCTTTCCACACTACCCCGTTCTTTCCATACTGGGCCCCCTCTGCACACTGAGTCTCCCCTATAGGGCCCAGTCTCTATACCCTGCCCCCTCAACACATTCCCGCTCCTTGGCTTACTATCCCTTCCTGACTGTGACCTTACACTGCCCCCCATGCTACTCCACACACACATACTACTCAGTCTTTATTATGTGTCCACTTACACTCCCTCCCATACTGTTTTCTTGTACTATTCTCAATATTTTTCCTTACCCCATGACGGCACACCTGAGAGGGGATCCGCCCAGACAGGACCGGAAACCCTACTGAAAATAAAAGGGCGGTACCTCTGTTGCTTCAGTTGGGTTTCCTGTCCTGACAGGGACCCTTGTGCTGAACACGGCGGTGATTCCACTTACCCAGGTCCCGTCCCGGCGTGGAAGAACAGGCAGCGCCTGTGCGTCGGAGTTCGGGTCCTGGATGTGCCGTCCACAGGTCCTCCGGGTCTCTGCGTCCAAGCGGGCGTTTGTGCAGCATGGTCGGATGGCCGGGTTCCTTCCATGGCTGCCACGCCGCCCTCCTCTCTGCCGGTGTCCAGGTGCGGCGGCCGCTTCCGGGTCGCACGTCTGACATCACGCGCAAGGCACGCTGGGAATGGGCGTGACGTCGGGGGCGGGCGCCGGATCCAAGATGGCGGCGCCCATGAAGAAAAAGCCAGCCGGTGGAAAAAGACTCGGGCAGAGCAGGGGAGGGGCCACCATTGGGCACAGGAGGAGGCGGGGAGTGCAGTGGATCCCCCATAAAAGGGTGATATCCACAGAAGATGCACTCGTGCCCAGAAACATCATGGAAGTGGAGCAGCAGCAGGCACTCTCGCCAGATGCCTTGCCGAGCCACCAGCATACCAGGAGCAGCCGCTCAAGTGGTAGGAGCAGCAGTCGTCCTGTCTGGCAAGATTCGTCGGCGTCCAGGAGGGACGCTTCACATGCATCTGTCCTGCCTCCAAAACCGGTACCCTTGATTGTCGGCGGTGGTGAGTGATCTACGTGAATGTCACCCTTATGGTAACGGTCATTTTTTTTTCTGTTTTGATCACTAGGGGTCCAGGAAAGCTAGTGGTAAAACAAAGAACCGAGAGTGTGCCCTTTGTAAAGACCCGCTTGCAGTTCAGTGGCAGAAGGATCTCTGTTCTAACTGCATTAGTAAAACTATACAAGAAGAGACCCCTAATTTCGCCACTAGCCTTAAAGCCATAATACAGGCTGAAATAAAAGACTCCTTGAAAATGGCCCTTAATAAACTGAGAAGGAGAAGCCGTAAGGCGTCTACAGAGTCAGATGCCTCTCAGATACAGGAGAGTCATAAACTGTCCCGATCTATCTCTACCTCCTTGGCCTCTGTCCAGTCTTCAGATTCCTCCTCGGACAGTGATTCAGGAGGTCGTCCATGTTTTCCAGCTGAGGACGTAGACAAATTAGTTAAAGTAGTTAGATCTGCAATGGGTCTTAAAGAGAAGACACCTAGGTCACTAGAAGATGTCATGTTTGGTGGCTTAGAAGAGAAAAGGAAACGCACGTTTCCGGTCAATGCGAAAATCAAAGCATTAATCGAGAGAGTGGAAAAAATAGCTACTTTGCCTTCTTCATCCAAAGGAGCTATCCTTTTGAAGAAAAAGACTGAATCCTAGGAGAAAATCCCTAAAATTGACGGAGCAGTAGCCAAATGTTTAAAAAGATCGTCCCTTCCGTTAGAAGACTCGGGTGTTCTCAAAGACCTGCTTGATAAAAAAAAAAGCAGATAGTTTTCTGAGACATATCTGGGAAGCCTCAGCGGGGGGCCTGAAGCCAGCAATTGCTGGGACATGTACGGCCCGTGCTCTCATGGTCTGGCTACAGCAGATAGAGGATTAGCTAAGGGTACAAAGTACCCAGAGGCGACATTCTTGCAAATATATCTTTAGTGCAAGGAGCAGCAGCTTTCTTGGCAGACTCTTCCGCGGATTCCGCAAGACTAACAGCCAGAGCGGCGAGCTTGTCCAATGCGGCAAGAAGAGCCGCTTGGCTCAAGGGTTGTCCGGGGGATTTGCCATCTAAACATAAGCTGTGCTCCATTCCATGTGACGGCCAACTCCTTTTTGGCAAAAAACTAGAAGAGATTCTGGAACATGCAGGGGATAAAAAAAGTTTTTCCCAATATCCCTAAAGATTCCAAAAACCCCTTCTTTCAGAGGAGATTTAACAGAGGTCGCCCCCCAGGAGATAGAAAAAAATTGGGACTTTAAAGATAAGAGCGGATCGGGCTACATGTTTAAAGGGCCCTCTACATCAGCAAAAAAATCCCCCCAATGACATTACGCCAGAAGTGGGAGGAAGACTCTCCCTCTTCTTTCCGGCCTGGGTAAATATCTCCCCCAGTACCTGGGTCGTAAATATTATCAAAGACGGCCTAAAAATAAAATTCATCCGTCCACCCAGGCGAAACTTTATAATAACTCCCCGAAGAAGGTCCCAACAGGAGCAATCTGCCCTGGAGACTGAGGTCTTGGGACTCATTCGCAAAAAGGTTCTTCGGGAAGTCCCGGCTCGGGAAGAAAGGCGGATTTTACCCCCCCTCTTTTTAATCCAAAAACTGGATGGCTCTTGGAGAACTATTATAAATCTAAGGAAACTCAGCCAATCGATAGACTCCATCTTGAAGGAGTAGTTCTCTATCAACACGACCATAAAACTTCTCTTCCAACACTGCTTCATGGCAGTAATAGACTTAAAAGATGCGTACTACCATATACCAATACATCAGGAATATCGGAAATACTTGAGAGTAGCCCTCTATATTCAAAATCAGTCAAAACATTACCAATATACAGCCCTTCCATTCGGCCTGTCTACAGCCCCCAGGGTTTTCACCAAAGTAATGGTGGAAGTAATGTCATACCTCCGGTCCCAGGATGTAGTAATTGTCCCATATCTGGACGATTTCCTTGTAATAGGGAGGTCAGAGTCCCACTGAACTCATCAAGTATCAGTGGTAACATCAACTCTAAGGGAGCTGGGTTGGATAATAAATATCCCCAAGTTAAGATTGGTACCAGTAAAACTACAGTCCTTCCTGGGGTCAATGCTGGACTCCGAGCGTCAGCTCTGCCTCCTCCCAGAAAACAAAGTAGCCAAGATAATAAACCTGGCCGGTACAGCAATACATCATCCAGCAATGACTCTAAGAAAGGCGATGTCCCTACTAGGCTCGTTAACATCGTGTATTCCGGCAGTAGGATGGGTACAATTCCACCTAAGACAACTACAGTGGGAAGTTCTCTCGGCTCAGACGGTTAAGAGGGCATTTAGAAGGAAATCTGTCTCTCCCTGGGTGTAAGGGATTCCCTAGTGTGGTGGACGACCACCTGACAATGGGGGTCCAGTGGCAAAATCCGGTCAAAGACATCATGACCGACGCAAGCGGTACAGGTTGGGGGGCTCACCTGAGATCTCACTCTGTACAAGGAACCTGGTCCTTACTAGAAAGAAACTATGGGTCAAACGAAAAAGAACTATTGGCAGTGGAAAAAGCCCTAAGACATTTTCTCCCTTTGCTCCGGGGCCGCCATACTCGAATCAAGATGGACAATCGAGCAGTAGTGGCGTATATCAATCATCAGGGGGGACGAGGTCCAAAGGCCTCATGGAAATATCAAATCTACTCCTTCAGATGGCAGAACAACACCTGTCACCCCTGACGGCACTACACATCGGGGGCATAGAAAACACAAAAGCAGACTTCCTGAGTCGCAGAGGCTTAAAACAGGGGGAATGGTCCTTAGACCCCCAGATATTCCAACAAATCGTCCAAGCCTGGGGCACACCGGAAATAGACTTGTTTGCCAACTTACACAACAAAAAAAGTCAAAAAGTTCTGCTCCTTAAATCCAAGGGAACATCCTTTTGCAGTAGATGCCCTACTAATACCCTGGAAGTTTTCTCTGGCCTACGCCAGAGAGGATCAAGCAAAAATAATCCTCATAGCTCCATTCTGGCCAAGGAGACCATGGTTCTCCCTTCTGAGACATGTCGGTAACGGACCCATGGATTCTGCCAGAGGTTCCGGACCTACTAACCCAGGGCCCAGTGACCCACTCTCAAGTGAAGGGCTTCCATCTGGCAGCCTGGAATTTGAGAGGGCGTTGCTAAGTCGCCAAGGATTCTCACCAGGATTAATCTCCACCCTACTTGAAAAGCAGAAAACCCATAACTTCTAGGCTCTATGGTAGGACATGGAAAAAATTTCTTGACTTCCTGGGTGAACCATTGGGGGAGGTGGCTCCAGTGGGTCCTATCCTAGAATTTCTGCAAGCAGGATTACATCTTGGGTTAGCAACCAGCACCCTTAAAGTTCAGGTTTCAGCCTTGGGGGCATTATATAACTGTAATCTTGCCTCAAATAGATGGGTTTCACGATTCATAAAATCTTGTAGTAGATCTCGACCGGTCGTTATCTCAAAAATCCCTCCTTGGGATCTAAATTTAGTCTTAGAAGCCCTAACTAAAGACCCTTTTGAGCCTTTACAGGAGTTATCACCTAAGTTACTTACCCTTAAAACGGTTCTACTAGTAGCCTTAACATCGGCACGTAGGGTAAGTGATTTACAGGCCCTGTCAATATGCCCTCCTTATACTCAGGTTTTTGATGACAGGATCGTTCTAACACCAGACCTGGCGTATCTCCCCAAGGTGGTTCAAAAGTTCCATAGGAGTCAAGAGATTACCATCATTCTGTAGTAATCCTAGAAATCCAGGGGAACAAAAGTTCCACATGCTAGATGTAAGAAGATCTATGTTACAATACATGTCTATAACTAGTCAGTGGAGGAAAGGCCAAACCCTATTCGTAGCCTTTCAGGGTAGCAAAAGAGGGTTGCGGGGTAGCTAAAAGTAACATTGCTACATGGATCAGGGAGGCCATTAGTTTATCCTACTCTGCGGGTGGCACTCCGGTTCCTGAAGGCATCAAGGCTCACTCCACCAGAGCCGTGGCTACCTCCTGGGCAGAAAAGGCTGAGGTTTCAATTGATCAAATTTGCAAGGCCGCTACCTGGTCCTCACCCTCAACTTTTTTTCAAGCACTACCGGCTAGATCTTTCTTCCTCTGCTGACCTAACCTTTGGTAGAAGGGCACTACAAGCGGTGGTCCTCCCTTTTTCATTCTACAAAAATCTCTCAGGTGTGCCGTCATGGGGGAAGGGAAAACACCAAGGTTACTTACCGGTAGCCGTTTTTTCCAGAACCCATGACGGCACCCGTATATTCCCCCCCCCCCTTTGTCACCCTTTCGGTGTGCACTATTGTTTTGGGTGCTTTTTTAGTTAATATGATGTGGTGATGGATTGCCATGTATACTAACCAGGGGGGCCTCTCATGCTCTGAAAACCAACTGAAGCGACAGAGAGGTACCGCCATTTTATTTTCAGTAGGGTTTCTTGTCCTGACTGGGCGGATCCCCTCTCAGGTGTGCCGTCATGGGTTCCGGAAAAAACGGCTACCGGTAAGTAACCTTGGTGTTTTCCTCACACATTTCCCCCTCCTAATACATTTACTATCTCACTTTCCATACTGCTTCTTCACACATTCTCCCCCCCCCCCCCCCCCGACTACCCATACTGTCCGCACACATCCCATCACCCTCACTCTTAATAATAATAACCTTTAAAATAATCTTTATTTTTATATAGCGCTAACCTATTCCGCAGCGCTTTACAGTTTGCAAACATTATCATCTCTGCCCTGATAGGGGCTCACAATCTAAATTCCCTATCAGTATGTCTTCCTCATACTATATCCACACCCATCCCCCACTCAAGATACTGTGTCTGCACCTATTGTATCCTTGCTCCCCAAACTTGTCCTCAAATTTTCTCCATTACACTAAATCTCCCCCACCCCGTTACACAAAATTCCCTCCCACAGTAAATCTCCTTAGCCCCATTACACTAAATTTCCCCCACACAGTAAATCTCTCAAGCCCCGTTGCACTAATTGACCCCCCCACACACAGTACATTTCCTCCACACAGTAATTCTCCCCCAGTCCCGTTGCACTAAATCTCACGCACATGGTAAATACTCCCCAATGCAGGAAATACCCTCCCACACATAATGAAACTCCATTACACCTAACTTTGTTACATTAAATCCCCACCACACAGCGTATATACTCCACACACAGTACATAACACCCCCCACACAGAGTACCTCCTCACACAAAAAATATAACCCTTCCCCCAGTTACATTTTGCCTTTGGTGTCTTCAGCTCCAGTGTGGAGCACTTCCACCAATGCTCTTCACGATTCTCGGCGCCGGCAAGTGATGTCAGCAGCGTGATCATATGACTTGATCACGCTGCTGGCGTCTGCTTCAATTGCACTCGTGTCTGAAGATGCAAGTACAATTAATCACTGGACTCCGTGAGTCCAGCTTGACAACCGGCTCAGGGAACGGGCAACTCCCAGTCCAGGGGATGGGGGGGGGGGGGGGAAATGCGGGTGGAGACACTTCAGACTGCTGCATTAGGCGACTGGGCTACGCCAGGGGTTGCTGCCCCGGTTGCCTGCCTCTAGTTATGCCGCTGTGCCACATTTAGGTAAATTCCTTGGAGGGGGGGGGGTTAGTTTCCAAAATGGGTCACTTGTGGGAGATTTCCACTGTTTAGGCACACAGGGGCCCTCCAAAACGCAACTTGGTGCCCGCTAATTCCAGCAAATGTTGCATTCAAGAGTCAAATGGCATTCCTTTCCTTCCGAACCCTGCTGTGTACCCAAAAAGTGGTCTAACCCCACATACGGGGTATCTGTGTACTTGGTAGGGGGGGGAGAGGAGAATGGACCCCAACATTTTTTGGGCTATTTCTCCAGCTACCCTTGCAAAAATTAAAAAAAAAATGGGCCTAAAATAAATTTTTTGTGAAAGTTAAAATGTTCATTTTTTTTTTCCTTCCACATTGCTTCAGATCCTTGAAATACCTGAAGGGTTAATAAACTTCTTGAATGTGATTTTGAGCACCTTGAGGGGTGCAGGTTTTAGAATGGTGTCACTTTTGGGTATTTTCTGTCATTGACCCCTCAAAGTAACTTTAAATGTGAGGTGGTCCCTAAAAAAAAAAATAATAATAATTTTGTAAATTTTATTGGAAAAAGGTCAACTTTTAACACTTTACTCCATAAGAACAAAAATTGTTTTAAAAATTATTAATTAACTATTTTGTGTTACATGACTGGTTTAAGGGCGTAAGAATTAAAATTTTGAAAATTGAAACATTTTTAAAATTTTTCTCCAAATTTCAGGTTTGTTTTTTTTCACAAATAAGCTCAAGTCATATCAAAGTGATAACATTTCTATCTTGAAGCACAATATGTCACAAAAAACAGTCCCAGAATCGGTGCGATCCGTTAAAGCATTCCAGAGTTATAACCTCATAAAGTGACACTGGTCAGAATTGTAAAATTTAAATGTGGCCTGGTCATGAAAGCTGGAAACAGGCTAGGCGGTGAAGGTGTTAAGATAATCTGTGCTGTATTGTAATACACAAAGCCCCTATACACTTTTTTTATGACTCTCCCCCCTCCTGACTTTCACTTAACCCCTTAGTGACAGACCCAATTTGGTACTTAACCCCTTAATGACCGTAGCCTTTTTCGTTTTTTCATTTTTAGCTCCAATATGGCCATGTGAGGGCTTCTTTTTTTTGCGGGACGAGTTGTACTTTTGAACACCATTGGTTTTACCACGTCGTGTACTAGAAAATGGGAAATAAATTCCAGGTGCGGTGAAATTGCAAAAAAAGTGCAATCCCACACTTGTTGTTTGATTTGGCTTTTTTGCTAGGTTCACTAAATGCTAAAACTTACCTGCCAATATGATTCTCAAGGTCAATACGAGTTCAGACACTAAACGTGTAGGTTCTTTTTTGTATCTTAAGTGGTGAAAAAAAAAAGTTCCAACTTTGCTAAAAAAAAAAAATTGCGCCATTTTCCGATGCCAGTAGTGTCTTCATTTTTCGTGGTCTTGGGTTGGGTGAGGGCTTATTTTGTGTGCCGAGCTGACATTTTTAATGATACCATTTTGGTGAAGATACGTTCTTTTGATCGCCCGTTATTGCATTTTAATACAATGACAAAGTGACCAAAAAACGTAATTCTGGCGTTTTGACACTTATCGCTACACCGTTTAGCGAGGTTAATTTTTTTTTTTTTGATTGGGCAATTCTGAACTCTGCGATACCAAATATGTTTGATATTTTTGTATTATTATTTTGAATGGGGCAAAAGGGAAGTGATTGAACTTTTATTTTTTTATATATATATTTTTAAAAACATTTTTCTTTAACTTTTGGCATGTTTCATGTTGTGAAATTGGATTTTGGGCTCCCCCGGTGGCCACTGGTGGAATTGAACTGGTGTGCATCATCCCCTCTGTTCACCTGTTTCCATCAGGATGTGGGAGTCGCTATTTAACCTTGCTCCTCTGTCACTTCCATGCCGGTCAACATTGTAATCAGAAGCCTTTCTGTGCATGTTCCTGCTGCTAGACAACTCCCAGCTAAGTTGGACTTTAGTCCTCGTTTGTTTTTGCATTTTGTTCCAGTTCACTGCTGTAGTTTCGTTTCTGTGTCTGGAAAGCTCTTGTGATCTGAAATTGCCACTCTGATGTTATGAGTTAATACTAGAGTCTTAAAGTAATTTCAGGATGGTATTTTGATAGGGTTTTCAGCTGACCATGAAAGTGCCCTTTCTGTCTTCCTGCTATCTAGTAAGCGGACCTCAATTTTGCTAAACCTATTTTCATACTACGGTTGTCATTTCATCTAAAATCACCGCCAATATATGTGGGGGCCTCTGTCTGCCTATCGGGGAAACTTCTCTAGAGGTGAGCCAGGACTATATTTTCCTCTGCCAGGATTAGTTAGTCCTCCGGCCGGCGCTGGGCGTCTAGGGATAAAAAACGTAGGCAACGCTACCCGGCTACTGTTAGTTGTGCGGCAGGTTTAGTTCATGGTCAGTTTAGTTTCCATCCTTCCAAGAGCTAGTACTTATGTTTGCTGGGCTATGTTCTCTTGCCATTGAGAACCATAACAGTTTCAATAGTCTCCATAGGAGACTAGAAGCTGCCATAGCCCGATCGGCTCAGCTACATAGAGGCGATGATCAGGTCATCTGGCATAGCCCCCCATCACTCTCCTTCTTGGTCAAATAGCCCTTACACAGCCTGGAGGTGTGTTTGGGGTCATTGTCCTGTTGAAAAATAAATGATGGTCCAATTAAACGCAAACCCGATGGAATAGCTTGCCACTGCAAGATGCTGTGTTAGCCATGCTGCTTCAGTATGCCTTCAATTTTGAATAAATCCCCAACAGTGTCACCAGCAAAGCACCCCCACTCCATCACACCTCCATGCTTCACGGTGGGAACCAGGCATGTAGAGTCCATCCGTTCACCTTTTCTGCATCACACAAAGACACGGTGGTTGGAACCAAAGATCTCAAATTTGGACTCGTCAGACCAAAGCACAAATTTCCACTGGTCAAATGTCCATTCCTTGTGTTCTTTAGCCCAAACAAGTCTCTTCTGCTTGTTGCCTGTCCTTAGCAGTGGTTTCCTAGCAGCTATTTTACCATGAAGGCCTGCTGCACAAAGTCTCCTCTTAACACAGTTGTTGTAGAGATGTGTCTGCTGCTAGAACTGTGTGGCATTGACCTGGTCTCTAATCTGAGCTACTGTTAACCTGCGATTTCTGAGGCTGGTGATTTGAATAAACTTATCCTCAGAAGCAGAGGTGACTCTTGGTCTTCCTTTCCTGGGGCAATCCTCATGTGAGCCAGTTTCTTTGTAGCGCTTGATGGTTTTTGCCACTGCACTTGGGGACACTTTTAAAGTTTTCCCAATTTTTCGGACTGACTGACCTTCATTTCTTAAAGTAATAATGGCCACTCATTTTTCTTTACTTAACTGCTTTTTTTCTTGCCATAATACAAATTCTAACAGTCTATTCAGTAGGACTATCAGTTGTGTATCCACCAGACTTCTGCACAACACAACTGATGGTCCCAACCCCATTTATAAGGCAAGAAATCCCACTTATTAAACCTGACAGGGCACACCTGTGAAGTGAAAACCATTTCCGGTGACTACCTCTTGAAGCTCATCAAGAGAATGCCAAGAGTCTGCAAAGCAGTCATCAAAGCAAAAGGTGGCTACTTTGAAAAACCTACACTGCGTGCACAATTATTAGGCAAGTTGTTTTTTGGATCACATACTTTTTATACATGTTGTCCTACTCCAAGCTGTTCAGGCTTGAGAGCCAACTACAAATTAAGTAAATCAGGTGATGTGCATCTCTAATGAGGAGGGGTGTTGTCTAATGACATCAAAACCCTATATAAGGTGTGCTTAATTATTAGGCAACTTCCTTTCCTTTGGCAAAATGGGTCAGAAAAGAGATTTGACGGGCTCTGAAAAGTCCAAAATTGTGAGATGTCTTGCAGAGGGATGTAGCAGTCTTGAAATTGCCAAACTTTTGAAGCGTGATCACAGAACAATCAAGCGTTTCATGGCAAATAGCCAACAGGGTTGCAAGAAGTGTGTTGGGCAAAAAAGGCGCAAAATAACTGCCCATAAATTGAGGAAAATCAAGCGTGAAGCGCCAAGATGCCATTTGCCACCAGCTGTGCCATATTTCAGAGCTGCGACGTTTCTGGAGTAACAAAAAGCACAAGGCGTGCGATACTCAGGGACATGGCCAAGGTAAGGAAGGCTGAAAAACGACCACCTTTGAACAAGAAACATAAGATAAAATGTCGAGACTGGGCTAAGAAATATCTTAAGACTGACTTTTTAAAGGTTTTATGGACTGATGAAATGAGTGACTCTTGATGGCCCAGATGCTGGATCAGTAAATGGCAGAGAGCTCCACTCCGACTCAGACGCCAGCAAGGTGGAGGTGGGGTACTGGTATGAGCTGGTATCATCAAAGATGAACTTGGGGGACCTTTTCGGGTTGAGGATGGAGTGACGCTCAACTCCCACACCTACTGCCAGTTTCTGGAAGACAACTTCTTCAAGCAGTGGTACAGGAAGAAGTCAGTATCGCTCAATAAAAACATGATTTTCTTGCAGGACAATGTTCCATCAGATGCCTCTAACTACTCCACAGCGTGGCTGGCCAGTAAAGGTCTCAAAGAAGAAAAAATAATGACATGGCCCCCTTGTTGACCTGATCTGAACCCCATAGAGAACCTATGGTGCCTCATAAAATGTGAGATCTACAGGGAGGGAAAACAGTACACCTCTCGGAACAGTGTCTGGGAGGCTGTGGTGGCTGCTGCACGCAATGTTGATCGTAAACAGATCAAGCAACTGACAGAATCTATGGATGGAAGGCTGTTAGTGTCATCATAAAGAAAGGTGGCTATATTGGTCAATAATTTTGGGGGGTTTTGTTTTTTTTGCAAGTAAGAAATGTTTATTTCTAAATTTTGTGCAGTTATATTGGTTTACCTGGTGAAAATAAACAAGTGAGATGGGGATATATTTGGTTTTTATTAAATTGCCTAATAATTCTGCACAGTAATAGTTACCTGCACAAACAGATATCCTCCTAAGATATCCAAATCTAAAAATAACACACTCGAACTTCCAAAAATATTAAGCTTTGATATTTACAAGTCTTTTGGGTTGATTGAGAACATAGTTGTGTGATCAATAATAAAAATAATCCTCTAAAATACAACTTGCCTAATAATTCTTCTTGCAGTGAAAGACAATTTCAGTTGTTTCACACTTTTTTGTTAAGTATATAATTCCACATGTGTTAATTCATAGTTTGAGGTCTTCAGTGTGAATGTACAATTTTCATAGTCATGAAAATACAACTTTTGGTCCGTACTGTGTGTGTGTGTGTGTGTGTGTGTGTGTGTGTGTGTGTGTGTATATATATATATATATACACATACACAGTACGGACCAAAAGTTGGACACACCTCATTTAAAGAGATATATATATATATATATATATATATATATATACACACATATACACAGTCATGGCCAAGAGTATTCACACCCCTGCAATTCTGTCAGATAATACTCAGTTTCTTCATGAAAATGATTGCAAACACAAATTCTTTGTTATTATTATCTTCATTTAATTTGTCTTAAATGAAAAACTACAAAAAAGAATGAAGCAAAAAGCAAAACAGTGATCATTTCACACACAACTCCAAAAATGGACCAGACAAAAGTATTGGCACCCTCAGCCTAATACTTGGTTGCACAACCTTTAGCCAAAATAACTGCGACCAACCGCTTCCGGTAACCATCAATGAGTTTCTTACAATGCTCTGCTGGAATTTTAGACCATTCTTTTTGGCAAACTGCTCCAGGTCCCTGATATTTGAAGGGTGCCTTCTCCAAACTGCCATTTTTAGATCTCTCCACAGGTGTTCTATGGGATTCAGGTCTGCATTCATTGCTGGCCACCTTAGAAGTCTCTAATGCTTTCTCTCAAACCATTTTCTAGTGCTTTTTGAAGTGTGCTTTGGGTCATTGTCCTGCTGGAAGACCCATGACCTCTGAGGGAGACCCAGCTTTCTCACACTGGGCCCTACATTATGCTGCAAAATTTGTTGGTAGTCTTCAGACTTCATAATGCCATGCACACGGTCAAGCAGTCCAGTGCCAGAGGCAGCAAAGCAACTCCAAAACATCAGGGAACCTCCGCCATGTTTGACTGTAGGGACCGTGTTCTTTTCTTTGAATGCCTCTTTTTTTTCTCCTGTAAACTCTATGTTGATGCCTTTGCCCAAAAAGCTCTACTTTTGTCTCATCTGACCAGAGAACATTCTTCCAAAACGTTTTAGGCTTTTTCAGGTAAGTTTTGGCAAACTCCAGCCTGGCTTTTTTATGTCTCGGGGGTAAGAAGTGGGGTCTTCCTGGGTCTCCTACCATACAGTCCCTTTTCATTCAGACGCCGACGGATAGTAAGGGTTGACACTGTTGTACCCTCGGACTGCAGGGCAGCTTGAACTTGTTTGGATGTTAGTCGAGGTTCTTTATCCAACATCCGCACAATCTTGCGTTGAAATCTCTTGTCAATTTTTCTTTTCTGTCCACATCTAGGGAGGTTAGCCACAGTGCCATGGGCTTTAAACTTCTTGATGACACTGCGCACGGTAGACACAGGAACATTCAGGTCTTTGGAGATGGACTTGTAGCCTTGAGATTGCTCATGCTTCCTCACAATTTGGTTTCTCAAGTCCTCAGACAGTTCTTTGGTCTTCTTTCTTTTGTCCATGCTCAATGTGGTACACACAAGGACACAGGACAGAGGTTGAGTCAACTTTAATCCATGTTAACTGGCTGCAAGTGTGATTTAGTTATTGCCAACACCTGTTAGGTTCCACAGGTAAGTTACAGGTGCTGTTAATTACACAAATTAGAGAAGCATCACATGATTTTTCGAACAGTGCCAATACTTTTGTCCACCCCCTTTTTTTATGTTTGGTGTGGAATTGTATCCAATTTGGCTTTAGAACAATTCTTTTTGTGTTTTTTTCATTTAAGACAAATTAAATGAAGCTAATAATACCAAAGAATTTGTGTTTGCAATCATTTTCAGGGAGAAACTGAGTATTATCTGACAGAATTGCAGGGGTGTGAATACTTTTGGCCATGACTGTATGTATGTATGTATGTGTGTGTGTGTGTGTGTGTGTGTGTGTGTGTGTGTGTGTGTGTGTGTGTGTGTGTGTGTGTGTGTGTGTATGTATATATATATATATATATATATATATATATATATATATATATATACACACATCTTACACCTTGAAACTCCAGGTGCTTCACAAAAGCTTATAACGTTGAGCTGTGAAAATAAAAAGATTAAAATTTTTTTGCACATAAATGATTTCACCCCAATTTTATTTTCACAAGGGTAACAGGAGAAAATGGATCAATAAATTGGTTTGCAATCTCTCCTGAGTACGCCAATACCCATTATCTCTGGGAAAACCACTGTTTGGGCACACAGCAGGGCTCGTAAGGGAAGGAGCACCATTTGACTTTTTGAAAGCAAAATTGTCCGGAAGCGAGAGCGGACGCCATATCCCATTTGAAGAGCCCCTGATGTGCCTAAACCGTGGAAATCCCCCCACAAGTGACTTCTAATGCACTCGCTAAAAATTTACTCAACAGAAATAAATATTTTTTTTGCAAAAGAAAAAAAATTAACCTCACTAACGATGTGGTGAACACTCCCACAATGCACTGAAAATTACTTGGCGATTATTATTATTTTTTTTTATGTAAAAGAAAGATGGTACCTTCCTACCTGTAAAGCAATTTCATTAACCAATACGAAAAATCTTAGTTACTTACCGGTAATGGGATTTTACAGAGCCTATGACAGCAGCACCTGAGCGAGGGTATCCGCCCATCAAGGACAGGAAACCTACTGAATAAAAGGGAGGTACCTCTCTTCCACATCAGTTTGGGTTTCAGAGCATGAGAGGACCTCCAGGCAGTAACAGGACCATCAACAATAAACATTCTTTCCTTAAGGGTGTTTAAGTGCACAACACTAGAGATAAAACAGGGAAGGTATTTAAGGGTGCTGACATGGGCTTTGTAAAATCCCGTTACCGGTAACTAAGATTTTTTTCCCCTTCTCACATGAGAGAAGCACCTGAGAGTTTTCTATAGATCATAGCACCCTAGGGAGGGATCACCGCTCGTAATGCCTTTCTCCCAAAGGACAGGTCATCAGAGGAAGACAGCTTAAGACAGTAGTGTTTATTGAAGGGGGAAGACCATGTTGCTGAATTACATATTCTCTTGATCGACACTTATGCCTTCTCAGCCCAAGAGGTTGCCATGG
Organism: Ranitomeya variabilis; assembly: GCF_051348905.1. Classification (NCBI taxonomy): domain Eukaryota; kingdom Metazoa; phylum Chordata; class Amphibia; order Anura; family Dendrobatidae; genus Ranitomeya; species Ranitomeya variabilis. The sequence goes on from NC_135233.1 coordinate 777,887,299, forward strand.
CCCTGATGGAATGGGCCTTCAGGTTCTCAGGAACTGGTATATTACCCCTAGAACGCATACCTGGGGCCTCGCAGGCCTGCCAGGATACTTGTTTTCTATTTTCTGTAAAAGTACTTTAGGTAGAATTTTGAAAATCTAGGTAATCCTCAGGTATATAGTTGTTAGTAATTTCCAGTTATTCATATATTTTTATGTTACAGACATTTCGGTATAACAACCTTTTTTTGGGACTACCCCATATTCACGCACCTGGGGCCTTTTAGGCCTGTACTAGGTTTACATGTGATACTCAGTCTTTTTGTCTGTATTGTTGCTGGGGAAGAACTTTTATGACTCTGCTATTGCTGGGAAGAGTTATTTCAGAACCCATTTGCAGATCCACACTACAAAGCTACTATGTCCATCAATAGATTTGAGGGTATTCGGAGATGCCTTCGTTTTGATGAAAAGAGAACTCGCCCTGTGAGGTTGGCAACCGATAAATTAGCCCCTATTAGCTATATCAGTAATCTTTTTATCAAGAACTGTACAAAGCTTTACCATTCCAGTGATAATGTGACAGTGGACGAGCAACTTCTTGCCTTTAGGGGACGTTGCTAATTCATTCAGTATATGCCCAGTAAGCCAGCTAAGTATAGTATAAAAATTTTCTGGATGTGCGATTCAGCAAGCTATTATGGGATGAATTTACTGTGGCAAAGAAGCTGATGCTCCAGTCCAGAAAGACCTATGTTCTGACATAGTAAAAACACTTGCTCTACCAATTTTCAATTCAGGAAAAAATATTACAATGGATAATTACTTTACCAATTTTGAAATGGACAACTTTTTGCTTCAAAAGCAACTTACACTTGTTGGTACTATGAGGCCAAACCGCCGCGAAATTCCTCCAATCATGAAGCACAATGCACAGCGAACAATCTACGAGAGTGTATTCGGTTTCTGCATTCAAGCAACAATGGTGTCTTATAAAGCCAAGAAAGAAAAATCCATGATATTACTGAGTACAATGCATCATGATGGAAGTATTGACACCAATGACAGGAAAAAAAAACCTGAAATCATACTGCGTTATAATAAGACAAAAGGAGGTGTCGACAAAATGGACGAAATTATTGGAGAGTATTCGTGCAAAAGGCAGACTAAACGTTGGCCTGTTGCCCTTTTTTCCAGTATCCTTGATGTGTCAGCCCTCAATAGCTACATTGTTTATTGTCAAATTAATCCAGAATTCCATGCCAACAGGAAAGACAAGAGACATCTATTTTTGACAGAACTTTGTTATGAACTTTTGATGCCTACTATGATGGAGAGAAGCAGCATGATATGCTTATTAAGGCAAATTACGGAGGCAATGATCCGATGTGGAATACGCTTTCTGGAACATTCAGAGCAAAGAGAAAAAAAAAAAACGCTGCTATATTTGTCCAGCCAAGAAGAAAAGAAAATCGGAGCGTTTCTGTTCTACTTGCGGACAAAATTTATGCAAGGAACATTCAGCCGAAAAAATAATATGCGAGAATTGTCGGGGGAATATGTACAGTTACAAATAAATATTCCTGCACCAAGTTTGCTACAACCAAAAAATGTTTTCATAAAAAAATTGCATATAGAATGCCTATATTTGGCGTGCCCGTTTACTTACTTTTTTGTTGTTTTATGCACATAATTATGTTTTGAAATATACACATCTTAGGCTGTGTTCCCAGTAGCGCTGGGATTTGCCAGAAGGGGATCCATAATGGATCTGACCTCCTGGTAACTCCAGCTAAGGCTGCCGGAATGGCGGGATTCCACCAGCCTTAGCTGAGGTCACCAGGAGGTCAGATCCATTACGGATCCCCTCCTGGCGGACCCCAGCGCTAGTTGGCATGCATCCTTACCTTGCAATTGTAAAATAAATTTTGAAAAGTATTTTTATTTGAGTTATTCCGTGTTATTTGCACACAGGCCTAAAAGGCCCCAGGTGCGTGAATATAGGGTAGTCCCAAAAAAAGGTTGTTATACCGAAATGCCTATAACATAAAAATATATGAACAACTGGAAATTACTAACAACTATATACCTGAGGAATACCTAGAGTTTCAAAATTCTAACTAAAGTAATTTTACAGAAAATAGAAAACAAGTAATCTGGCAGGCCTGCGCGGCCCCAGGTATGCGTCCTCCAGCCTTAGCTGGGGTTACCAGGAGGTCAGATCCATTATGGAATCCCGTCCTGGCGGACTCCTGCGCTAGTGGGAATGCATCCTTACTTTGCAATAAACTTTGAAAAGTATTTTTATTTGAGTTATTCCATGATAATTGTAAACAGGCCTAAAAGGCCCCAGGTGCATGAATGTGTAGATTTCTATGGGTATGCGTTCTAGGGTTACTAGAGGAGTATGCTGTGCTAATGACATCCCTAATCCATCTAGCTATAGTACCCCTCGTTACCTTAACACCTTTCCTAATTCCCTGGAACTACGTGAATAAGAACTCACTTTTCCTCCACTGTCTTGACGTGTCTAAGTATTGTAACCAAAGCTCTCCTAACATTTAATGTGTGAAGTTTGTGTTCCTCTGCACTTTTCGGGTCACTAAAAAAGGAGGGGAGAACTGTGTCCTGGCTTCTATGAAACTTTGAGGCTACCTTCGGAAGATACGCTGGATCTGGCCTCAGAATAACCCTATCATCCTACACCTGTATAAACGGGTGGTTAATAGATAGAGCCTGTAAATCACTGACCCTGCGGGCTGATGTTAAGGCCACTAATAACAGTTTTGTAGTGTTCGTACTCTAACCGGTAACTCATTCAAGGGCTCAAAGGGAGATTTTGTCAGCACGTCAAGAACTAGGTTTAAGTCCTAAGGAGGCATCTTTGGGGCTGGTATTGGTCTTGACCTATGACATGCTTTAATGAAGTAAAGGGCTAGAAGGAAATAAAAAGCACAATAGGTTCTTATCTGGGTATAAGGAGATAAATTCTATTCAAATTTACTCACCATATTGAGCACTAACACAGGGTCATAAAGACATAAGCTGCTGCAGATCCACCGGTCTCCTCGTGACCAACCAAAGAAAAAAAAATGGGATATAGAGCTAGATTCCTCTCTGCACCGCCACATTCTATGTGGTATCCTCATGAAAGAGCCGTGGTGCTCCAAAACGCGTTGAATAAAGCCACTTTTTCATTGGATTACTTAATTGGACTTCTAACTTTATAAGCTGCGCAGAGAAGAATCTACCTCTATATCCAATTTTTTTATGCTTTAATGAAGGAAACTATCTATCCTTTGCTAGGTTATAATGATATAGAGCTGCCAAAGCAGACACCTGTATCTTAAGGGTGCAAGTGGCTAGGCCCATTTCCATACCCTTTTGAAGAAATTCCAATATAGCCTTAATCGAGACCTCACCCCCCCATGGTGTGTCCCGAACTAGCTAAGAATCTAGCCCATGTCCTAGTCATTCCCGGCTTCCTACTCTGCAGCAGGGCAGAGACTAAGGCCGGAAAGAAGCCCTTTTGTATTAATAGTAACTTCCCAAAATCCAGGCTGTTAAATGCAACAATTGCTTTTAATGTTCTGACCAGCCATAATGTAAGAAATCGGATGTTCATGTAATGCTGCATGAACCGGTTACCAGACAGAATATGGAAACAGAAACACATGGGCTACTTGCATAGTGAACAAGTCTGTAGGAACATGTTCACATAGCACCAAGAAACTTGAAGACACAAAAGAGCACAGTAAAACGAAAAACACTCCGTTGAAGAAAAATCACAGTAATCAGCAAGTGCTAGTAAAAAGATGTAAAAACAGGGTATTTGGTTGATACTTTTTTTGCAAAAAATGTATACTAAGCTGCTCCACCAAACATCAAGGTATACCCATATAGAGCAGTCCTAACTGATGTATGGAATCCCTATCTGATGTATTTAAAAACCTGATCATCTGTATATTACCTGTATGAGCAGGGTTCACAGAGGAAATGTCCATGTGGACATGCTGAATGGAACAGCTTTTGTGCAGATAGCCCACAAGGAGTGGTGGATAACTCCCTAGTCTTGTAGACACGAGAACAATTATGGAAATAGAAACACATGGGCTACTTGCACAGTGAACAAGTCTGTAGGAACATGCTCACACACCACCAAGAAACTTGAAGACACAAAAGAGCACAGTAAAACCAAAAACACTTCGTTGAAGAAAAATCACAGTAATCAGCAAGTGCTAGTAAAAAAGATGTAAAAAACAGGGTATTTGGTTGATACGTTTTTTGCAAAAAATGTATACTAAGCTGCTCCACCAAACATCAAGGTATACCCATATAGAGCAGTCCTAACTGATGTATGCAATCCCTATCTGATGTATCTAAAAAACCGGATCATCTGTATATTACCTGTATGAGCAGGGTTCAGAGAGGAAATGTCCATGCCAGAATATGTAAAAATACACAGAGGGTTATTAAATGCATAAAGCGTGGGAACATGATACGAGGAACCTGGTTAGGGTGAAAATTTTGAATGGGCAACAAAGGGATAGTTAAATAAATCTGTTGAGGCGGTAGGCCAGTCTGAAGAAATACATTTTTAGGGCACACTTAAAACTGTGGTTATTGAGGATTAATAGAATTTTATCCTGGGTAGTGAATTCCAAAGAATTGGTGCAGCACGCAAGAAGTCTTGGAGATGGGAGTGGGCGGTTCTGATTATGGAGGATGGTAACCTCAGGTCACTAGCAGAACGGAGGGCACGGGTAGGGGGGGTAGACTGAGATGAGAGAGGAGATGTAGGGTGGTGCTGAACCGTGGAGTGCTTTGTGGGTGACAGTGATAAGTTTATATTGAATTCAGGAGTGGATGGGTAACCAGTGCAATGACTGGCACAAGGTAGAGGCATCGGTGTAACGGTGAGGAATATGATCCTGGCTCCAGCATTCAAGACAGATTAGAGGGGGAGAGTTTGGTAAGAGGGATCCCTCAGACTAGGATGACTGCAGACTTGATTTTTTCTCTTTGTTTTATTAGGTGTGTTAATGACTCCTGGACTTCTAATCTAATTATGGACTTAAAGTCCATAGCAAACCCGGGTGTTTCCTCCCAGACGGTCTACTGTATGTAGTCAGAACAGAGTATTTTACTACAAGTGCTGGGCAAATTTACCCTGCACAAAGCACACTCCTTTTTGTTCTGCTTGGAGCTACTTTCAGGGGCCATTCCTAGTAAAAAAAAAAAATACATAGAGAAAGTGGGAACCCATTTAACCCCTTAACCCCCAAGGGTGGTTTGCATGTTAATGAGCGGGCCAATTTTTACAATTCTGACCACTGTTCCTTTATGAGGTAATAACTCTGGAATGCTTGCATGGATCCTGGTGATTCTGACTGTTTTCTCGTTACATTGTATTTCATGATAGTGGTAAAATTTATTTGATATGACTTGCGTTTATTTGTGAAAAAAAGGAAATTTGGTGAAAATTTAGAAAATTTCTCAATTTTCCAGCTTTGAATTTTCATGCCCTTAAATCACAGAAATACGTCACCCAAAATACTTAATAAGTAACATTTCCCACATATCTACTTTACATCAGCACAATTTTGGAACAACATTTTTTTTTTGTTAGGAAGTTATAAGGGTTAAAAGTTGACCAGCGATTTCTCATTTTTACACCTCCATTTTTTTTCTTAGGGACCAGATCACATTTGAAGTCACTTTGAGGGTCTATACAATAGAAAATACCCTAAAGTGACACCACTCTAAAAACTGCACCCCTCAAGGTGCTCAAAACCACATTCAAGAAGTTTATTCACCCTTCAGGTGCGTCACAGGAATTTTTGGAATGTTTAAAAAAAAATGAACATTTAACTTTTTTTCACAAAAAAATTACTTCAGATCCAATTTGTTTTATTTTACCAAGGGTAAATACCCCATATGTGGGGGTAAACCACTGTTTGGGTGCATGGCAGAGCTCAGAAGGGAAAGAGCGCCGTTTGACTTTAATTGGCTGGAATTGAGATAGGATGCCATGTCGCGTTCGGAGAGCCCCTGATGTGCCTAAACAGTGTAAACCCCCCACAAGTGACACCATTTTGGAAAGTAGACCACCTAAGGAACTTATCTAGATGTGTGGTGAGGACTTTGAACCCCCAAGTGCTTCACAGAAGATTATAATATAGAGCCGTAAAAATAAAAAGTCATATTTTTTTCACAAAAATGATTTTTCGCCCCCAATTTTTTATTTTCCCAAGGGTAACAGGAGAAATTGGACCCCAAAAGGTGTTGTGCAATTTGTCTTGAGTACGCTGATATCCCACATTGGGGGGAACCACTGTTTGGGCGCATGGCAGAGCTCGAAAGGGAAGGAGCGCTGTTTTGGAATGCAGACTTAGATGGAATGGTCTGCGGGCATCACGTTGCGTTTGCAGAGCTCCTGATGTACCTAAACAGTAGAAACCCCCCACAAATGACCCCATTTTGGAAACTAGACCCCCAAGGAACTTATCTAGATGAGTTGTGAGAACTTTGAACCCCCAAGTGTTTCACTGAAGTTTATAACGCAGAGCTGTGAAAATAAGAAAATCCTTTTTTTCCCACAAAAATGATTTTTTAGCCCCCAGTTTTGTATTTTCTAGTGATGAGCCAATATACTCGTTACTCGAGATTTCCCGAGCACACTCAGGTGTCCTCCAGGTATTTTTTAGTGCTCGGAGATTTAGTTTTTCTTGCCGCAGGTGAATGATTTACATCTGTTAGCCAGCATAAGTACATGTGGGGATTCACTAGCAACCAGGCAACCCCCACATGTACTTATGCTGGCTAACAGATGTAAATCATTCAGCTGCGGCACTAAAAACTAAATTTCCAAGCACTAAAAAAATACTTGGAGGACACCCGAGCGTGCTCGGGAAATCTCGAGTAACGAGTATATTCACTCATCACTAGTATTTTCCCAAGGGTAACAGGAGAAATTGGACCCCAAAAGTTGTCTAATTTGTCCTGAGTATGCTGATACTCCATATGTGGGAGAAAACTAGTTTTGGCACAAGTCGGGGAAGTAGTGGTGTTTTTTTAATGGAAACTTTGATGGGCTTTGCGGGCTTCATGTTGCGTATGCAGACCAACTGATGTGCCTAAACATTAGAAACCCCAAAGTGACCCTGTGAAGGGTTAAATTAAGATCAAAATTAAAGCAGGCTTCATTTTGTGCTTTTCGACTCCATCTTGCGGTTTTAAGATAAATTTTGTTACTAGGTAAAGTTCACAGCTGTTATGAGACCTTGATTGTGTCAACCTGGACAGGACATGAGACTGAGGGTGTATTGTTCTATGAGACTTTGACGTACAGACTGTTCCTGCATTCTTATAGGTTAAGAACTGTGAGCGTGTTCTTATGCTAATTGGTTGAAGTATAACTTCTATGATTATGAAAAGTAATACACAATAAACGGGGGCCAGAGATCTGCTCGATACCCCCAGAGACACACGTCTCCGTCTGGTCATTTTCAGTTGCCGGCAACGCTCTGTAGATCAATTTGAAAATCACTGTGTCAACCATGAAGGATCACTTCAGATCCTCCCTCAACAGCTTGGTGCCCGAACGTGGGGCCCCAAACAGGAACGCTTCTGCCCCCCAGAGGACAACAAGACAAAGTACCCTCGGACCAGACACAGGCACTGGAAAATTGGGACTGATCATCCCCCACAACAACCACGGTAAGCTGGCAGTTATACTGTTCAGACAGACCATTTGGTGTGGTTTTCCTGTGTTTGTTGCTGCGGATCTGTGGTTTGTCCTCGATGGTGTGGTGATTCTTGGGTGGAATCATATAGAGGTGTAGTTCCATTGGGGGCCCAGTGCTCGAACCGTACCTCATAAGGGATGGACACCCCGGATTGACCAGTGATGTAATTCTCTTTATAGTCAAAATATCCTGAAATCCTAATCACTGTTAGAATCAGGCGTGGTGAGGTGATCGAAGATGGGTAGGATGCGTAACTCAGGAATATATAGATATATATATGTCCAGAGGTGTCCGGAGGGTTAGTTTGAGACGCCCTCCTCCTTTCACTGAGTACTGCGTTTTTTGGGTTGTCCCAGTGGGGGACAGTTAGACCTGGTGGAACAGACTATACAGCCTCTCTAGTACTGTGCACAACTAAAGTAAGGATATTTAGCTCTAAAGGAGAATCCGTTTCCGTGGAAGAAAAAGAAGAATTTGTGTGACGAAGATTTTGTAGAAATTAATTAAGTCTGAGAACTGCTGTATTCTGTTTCTGTGTGAAATTTCTAAATACCTGATGGGAGGGGTAAATCAAACAGCTGCACGATTGCTTTCTCTGTTCTGTGTTGAGGAATGCTGTGAATTCTTATCTCCGCTCAAGTCTCGGATGGGAGGAAGATTCTCTGTATATTCTGTCCTTGGTGTAACATGCGCTGGGAGATCTGTGTTTTGATTCAAGCAACAGTACTGTATTGAAGTAGAAAGAAATATTGTAAGTTGAAGTTGGAAGTTGAAAGTGAAATATGGTGCCTAGTTTTAGAAGGAAACTTGTAAGTGATTGGTTATCAGTGTGATTGAAAGATTGGTAAAAGATTCACCTGCTTCAAGTTAAGTGATTGATATATAGCAAATTGAGGATCAACAGAGGAAGTGAGTTGATTGTTTTTGTTACCATTACGTTGAAAAAGGAAAGCTGTCTACTTCTATGACAAAGACTGAGACAGTGGCTGGATGTTTTGTTTTGCAGGAAGGAATGGAGGAAGTGCTTGAGGGTAATGTGCCAGAGACAGTTAAAAATGATGATTTTGGACAGGGGGCTCCCTGTTAGATGATATGGTCCCTCCCCAGGAAATTAAGCCTCTTCTTCTGACTGTAAGCCCTATGCCCCTTAACCCTAAGGCACCAATATATCCTGGACTGCCGAGAAGTTTTATGGGCATCTTATGGTAGTATTTAAAGATTTAGGATTCTCATTGTATAATAAAGCCCATTCACACCTTTTTGTGGCAGCTTTAATGTCCGGACTTAAATCTGAATTGAAAGAGGCAATAATGTCAGTTAGACCTGACATTGAGACTTCCACTCCAGATGATGCATTGAAAATAGTAAAGAGTTTTCAAAAGAACTTAGCCCGTTGTGCATCAGCCGGAAAGGCAAAGATTAAACCAGTAGCCACAGCGATTCCCGCTCCAACCTTAGCCCCCACCACAGCTACAAGGACACAGCTAGTTCCTTATCAGTGGCACACACAAAAGACTCCAGCTCCTGCCCTCCCCACTATACACAAATCCAGTCCCATGCTCCAATATCCCTTTTAACCCTATGTTTGGGAATCTCACTCACCAGCCCCGCCATGTCAATTCTCAGACCAAGAGCTTGTTTTAATCGGTGTAGATGGCAGACCCAATAAACATACTTTTACAAAACCCATCCCTGTGGGACCCTTCCCTGAAGTTACGGCCCAGTTTCTAATCTCTCCCACATGTCCGGTAAATTTACTGGGGGCAGATTTATTATCACACTTCCGCTCCAGAATACAATTCCAAGATGATGGTCAGATGGTCCTCACATTATATAACCCCTATGCAGATGAACACAAATAGATCTGTATCCTACACGCCCTTCCCACAGTTATGATGGCCCTGATAGGCCCAGATCCACCCCCAATAATGCCTGAGGATTAGCGACTCACCCCATATCTCTCAGAAATACCACACAAACTCTGGTCAAAAGGGCCAGATGATATAGGGAAAATGCATGTAGAACCAGTAAAAGTGTTTCTCAAACCTGGTGCCCCTTTTCCTAAAGTCCATCAGTACTTTTTGAAACATGATCAGGAGCGGGGCCTCATGGGGCAAATACAAACGTTACTCGATAATGGTGCCCTGGTACCCTGTGTTTCCCCATGTAACACGCCCTTGTTTCCTGTTAAGAAAAAGACCCCACCCGGCCAACCCCCTGTGTACCGGCTGGTACAAGATCTACGGGTAGTTAATGCAGCTACTTTTCTAGAAACTTCAGTGGTGCCTAATCCACATACTCTTTTGTCCCAGATACCTCAGGATGCTGCTTAGTTCACAGTCATCGACCTTGCCAATGCCTTTTTCAGCATTCCATTACACCTAGATTGCCAGTTTCTATTTATATTCACTTATCAGGGATGACAATTGACGTGGACAGTTATGCCACAACGGGCCCAAAACAGTCCCAATCAGTTTGCAAAAAAATAAGGGCCAGTGTCTTTTACCCTGGGAGTTAAATCACCTCTATGTCACGCTGCTTCAGTATGTGGGTGATCTTTTGTTGTGTGCACGAACAGAGCAGGAAGCCATTGCTGCCACTGTTAGCCTCAAGTATCTGGCAGATCTGAACTGTCGGGTTTCGGCATTGAGACTTCAGTTCTGCCTTGGTCAAGTGACATTTTTGGGTCACTGTCTCTTTCAGGGTGTCAGACACCTCACAAAAGAAAGAAAATAGCCGTTAGTTCCTTTCCTTTTCCGAAAGATGAGACTGAACTTCAGCGTTTTCTTGGACTATGTACCTATTGTCATCAGTGGATACCGGACGCATCCCGCATAATGCAACCTCTCTACAATGCCCTGAAAGATGGTTCAAGATATGCTGGTTTGGCAGATTCCACACTGGATACGCTGTTACTACGGAAGACGCTGTAGTGCACGCAGCTGCACTCCCTCACAGTCAGCACAAGAAGCAGAACTACAGGCTCTGTCTACTGCATGTGTTCTGGCCAAAGACAGGCGGGCTAATATATACACGGACTCACAGTATGCATTTGGTATTGCTCATGATTTCGGAGCCCTATGGGCCAATCGAGGGTTTATCATCACCGCCGGGACTCCAGTGAAGAATGCTGAAGCTGTTAAAACCCTCATGGACTCAATCAAATCACCTACCCAGGTGGTCATTATCAAAGTTAAGGCACACGGTCCTAGGAACAGTCCACAGACTGTTGGTAATGCCTTTGCGGATATGCAAGCAAAAGCTGCTGCCCTCCTACCCGTTGAACCGACCATACCAACTATGGTGACCACACGCTCTCAGCGTAAACAGTTACAAGAAACACTGACTCTACAGGAACCTGATGATCTGTGCCAGACTGAGGTTTTCGGCCGGACACCGCGAGACTGCTTAATGACAATGCAGAGAATGTCCCCAAAGGAAGAAGTGAAGCAGTGGAAGGCTGATGGAGCACGTATGGACAATGGTCTCTGGAAGAAGGACCAACTTGTGAGTCTTCCTAAGCGGTTGTACCCTGCTATTGCCACGTGGGCACATGGGCCCACATATCGAGGAAAAAACAGGCCCTAGCCCTGGTACAAAAAATCTGCTGGGCTCCAGGTATTTCTACAGTCCTGAGAGCACTCAACCGTGCATGTAACATCTGTCAGACCTGCAATCCTGGTCAACTTTAATGTGCACCCCCGAAGCACCTTGCTAAGCCCGACTATCCTTTCCAAAGGCTCCAGGTGGACCACATGACGTTGCCTAAGTCTGGAAGGTATGAATATTGTCTGGTGGTTGTCAACATGTTCTCCAGTTGGCTGGAAGCATTCCCCGTTACCAACATGACTGCAAAAACTACAGCAAAGAAACTGGTGTTGGAAGTCATATGCAGATATGGTGCTCCAGAAGTTGTTGAAAATGACCAAGACCTGGCCTTTTCTTCTCATGTGTATCAGGAGGTTCTGACAATGCTTGGATCCACTGTAGCCCTCCATACTCCGTACCATCTACAATCCAGTGGGAAAGTTGAGAGGCTGAACTGAAGGGACAATTGACCAAAATGATGCAGGAGACTACGGCTCCATGGCAAGAGCTCCTACCCATTGTACTGTACCACATTCGTACTACCCCTATTGAAAAACATGGCCTGTCCCCATATGAGATATTGTTTGGTGCTAGGCTCCCAGTTGCAAATTTCCAGCCTCAGTAGTTATCAGAAGAAACTGACCATGCTGTTCAATATGTTATTCAGCTTAGTAAAAATCTTGCTAACACCCATGCTTTAGTTTCTTCTTACCTGCCAGATTCAGCAGAAACCGACACTTGTGACAACTTGAAGCCTGGTGATTTTGTGGTCGTGAAAAGACATGTCAGAAAACACGGACTAGAACCCTTGTATGACAGTCCCTATCAGGTCCTCCTTATCACTCCTACATCAGTAAAGCTGGAAGGAAGGCCGACGTGGATCCACGCATCGCACTGCAAGCTGGTTAAACAGACTAGTAGCAAATAAGGGGACATTATGTTTCGGTTTTTCGCATTTTCCATATTAACATTGGTAACTGCATGGGACAGCCTAAATTCCCCAACATCCTTGAAAAATAAGTTTGTACAATATCATGAAAGATTAGTAGCACAGACGGGTATAGCCAATAAAATTGTCAGTTCTATTTTCATTTACCCTATGATTACACAAATGTGGGATAAATTGGTTAGGGCCACAGACTATCTAGATGATGAAATTTGGGATATATTGGATATACTTAATACTACTGTTGCTGTCCAAAACCAACTTATCATAGTCACTAGTGAACATACTGTAGTACTGGATTACTTAATAGCAGCACAGGGTGGTAAGTGTCAGGTTATTGGACCCGCTTGCTGTCATTATATAGATCCCAATAGCACTATGAAGTTAAAGTTAGAGGACATTCAAAGACTCAGAGATCAATATGATAAAGACAATGACCGTAATAAGGACAGTTGGTGGGCAGACACCTTCTCCTTTCTCAATCCAGCCAATTGGTTTAAGGGATTTGGGGGCTGGATAGCTGGAATCTTGCAAAGTTTGTTACACCTCACTGCCTTTATCCTTGTCATGTATGTAATACTAAAACTTGTTCTTTGGTGTATTTCTGTATGTATTAGGAAATTCTGCACTAAGACAACTAATGATGATACCAAAAGCATTGCCACCCCCGCTCTTTAAACTGATTTCACAAAGTTATCTGATGAAGATGTTGAAGCCATGCGTATGGCTACCTTCAAACGACCTCCACCGTCATCAAAAATTGTTATCCGCAAATTGTAGCATACAGGAGGGACGGGTGCGCCGCAACAGCCATGGCTGGTAACATGGCACCAGTCATGTGAAGACCAGTACCCCTTGAGCTTATAACTCGGGATAGTACCTCTGATGCTGCATATTAGTTAACAAAATTTATCTAGGGGGGAATGTGAAGGGTTAAACCAAGATCAAAATTAAAGCAGGCTTCATTTTGTGCTTTTCGACTCCATCTTGCTGTTTTAAGACAAATTTTGTTACTAGGTAAAGTTCACAGCTGTTATGAGACCTTGATTGTTTCAACCTGGACTGGACATGAGACTGAGGGTGTATTGTTCTACGAGACTTTGACGTACAGACTGTTCCTGTATTCTTATAGGTTAAGAACTGTGAGCGTGTTCTTATGCTGATTGGTTGAAGTATAACTTCTATGATTATGAAAAGTGATACACAATAAACGGGGGCCAGAGATCACACACGTCTCCGTCTGGTCATTTTCAGTTGCCGGCAATGCTCTGTAGATCAATTTGAAAATCACTGTGTCAACCGTGAAGGATCACTTCAGATCCTCACTCAACAACCCCATTTTATATTTTAGCCCCCAAATTTTTATTTTACCAAGGGTAACAGGAGTAATTGGACCACAAAAGTTGTTGTCCAATTTGTCCTGAGTACGCTAATACCCCATATGTGGGGGTAAACCACTGGTGCAAGGCAGAGCTCTGAAGGGAAGGAGCACCGTTTCACTTTTTCAATGCAGAATTGGCTGGAATTGAGATCGGAAGCCATGTTGCGTTTGGAGAGTCCCTGCCTAAACAGTGGAAACCCCCCAATTCTAACTCCAACCCTAACCCGAACACACCCCTATCCCTAATCCCAACCCTAACCACACTCCTAGCCTAAACACGCCCCTAACCCTAATCCCAGCCCTAACCACACCCCTAACCCCAGCACACCCCTAACCACACCCCTAACCTTGACACACCCCTAACCCCAATGCCAACCGTAAATGTAATACAAACCCTAACCCCATCTATAGCCCTAACCCTAATGAGAAAATGGAAATAATTTTTATTTTATTTTATTATTTTTCCCTAAGGGGGTAATAAAGGGGGGGGTTGATGTACTATTTATTGTGGGTTTTTGGCAGCTGTCACACACTAAAATACACTTTTTATTGCAAAAAACTTTTTGCATTACTACATTTTGAGAGCTGTAATTTTTCCATATTTTGGCCCACAGTCATGTGAGGTCTTGTTTTTTGCGGGACGAGTTGCCGTTTTTATTGGTACCATTTTCTGGCACATATTTTTTGATTGCTTTTTATTATGATTTTTAGGAGGCAGAATGAACAGAAAACCAATTCATGAATTTCTTTTGGGTGGGGCGTTTATACCGTTCCACGTTTGGTAAAATTGATAAAGCAGTTTTAATCTTCGGGTTAGTACGCTTACAGCGATACCTCATTTATATAATTTTTTTCTCTTTTGGCACTTTTAGACAAAACCTTTTATATAAAAAATAATTATTTTGGCATCGCTTTATTCTGAGGGCTATAGCTTTTTTGTTGATGATGCTTTATGGCGGCTCGTTGTTTGTGGGACAAGATGACATTTTCAGTGGTACCATATTTATTTATATCCGTCTTTTTGATTGCGTGTTATTCCACTTTTTGTTCGGCGGTATGATGATAAAGCATTGATTTTTGCCTTTTTTTTTTTCTTTTTTTTTTACGTTGTTCGCTGAAGGGGTTAACTAGTTGGACAGTTTTATAGGTCGGATCGTTACGGACGGCGCGATACTAAATGTGTTCTTTTATTGTTTTTTTATTTACATAAATAAATGTATTTTTGGAAAAATATTTATATTTTCTTTATTTAGGAATTAAAAAATATATATTTTTACACATGTTAATTTTTTTTTTTAAACTTTTTTTTACATTGTCCCAGGGCGGGACATCATTGTATAAAGTCAGATTGCTGATCTGACACTTTGCAGAGCACTGTGTCAGATCAGTGATTTGACAGGCAGTGTAGGCTTCTCAGCACGCACTGACAAACCACCTCCCTGCAGGACCCCGCGGCCATCTTGGATCCGGGGGCCTGCAGGGAGGAGACCTTCGGAACAACGCAATCACATTGCGTTGTTCTGAGGGTCTCAGGTAAGCACGCAGGGAGCCCCCTCCCTGCGCGATGCTTCACTATGCCACCGGAACGCTGCAATCTTTTTTGATCGCAGTGTTCCGGAGGATAAAGTGCCGGGAGCGGTCTGTAACTGCTCCTGGCACATAGTGCCGGGTGTCAGCTGTGATAATCAGCTGACACCCGGCCACGCTTCCCTCATGAGTGCGGTTGATCGCGTATGACGTACTATCCCGTCGATGGTCAGACAGGCCCAGGTCACCTCGACGGATAGTACGTCGGATGTCAGAAAGGGGTTAATATGATGAACTTTCGCGTAGATCACTCACCATTCAGCTGATCAATCTAGGGTACCGGAGATGGAAGCAGGATCGGTTCAGAAGAACGTTCTCTCCTGGAGGTGGGCTCATGACCTGCCTTGCTCTTCAGGCTTGTCCTGCTGCCTGCCCGACTGCCACTACTGTGTCCCTGGCGATGGCACTGCTGGCGATGCAGTAATGGCTGCTATGTCGGCTGCTGCTGCACATCCATGTTCAGAACTGCCGCAGAAAATGCCACTGTAATCCTGGGGACATACCCTTTTATACCGGGATGGCCCAGGCCAGCTCCATCCGGCCCCGACTTCAGGTCATTGAATCCGGCGCGCTGTGGGCAGGGACCCTCAGCCAGCCCTGTACACGTGCAGACCCGGATGGCTTCTCACAAACCTGGCCACGCGGGCAGGGACCCTCAGCCAGTCCTGCGCACGTGCAGACCCGGATGGCTTCTCACAGACCTCCTGGCCAGTGTTACCTCACCCTCCGGAAGGCATCCCGTTCTGGACACCCTCCAGATTCTGGGTAAGTCCAAGTACCGCTCACTTCTCAGGTTCCCACAAGGACAGGAAACCAAACTGATGCGGAGTAGAGGTAATGCCCGTTTATTCAGTATGTTTCCTGTCCTTGATGGGCGGATACCCTCTCTCAGGGAAAAAAACAGGAGTTTTTTTGAGAAAAAACAATTTTTCTTTTTAAAATAACCACAAAAGGTAGTGTAGCACATAAGTGAGTAAAAACATGAACAAAATATGCATGTGGAGTGACAACAATCATCCATACAATTTTTATAGTATCTAGTGTGGATTTTAACACATGCCTAATGAATATATTGCTAATCACTATAAAGCTACTCTGTACTATTATATTTTTTTGTAAAAGAAAATTGGACATCACTAAGTGTGTGACGTCCACTACTCTAATACGGTACCTCGCTATCTATGAAACTACATTGTACCATTTTTTTTTTTTCTAAAAGAAAATCGGACATCAAAACTCTGTGATGTCCGCCATGGTAATACGCTACCTGTAAAACTACTGTACGATTATTTTTTTTCTAAAACAAAATCGGACATCACTAACAGTGTGACGTCCACTACTCTAATATGCTACTTTGCTATCTATGAAACTACACTGTACTATTATTTTTTCAAAAAGAAAAATCAGACGTCACTTACACTGCAACGTCCGATACTCTAAATAAAGAAAAAGTCTCTTGGCGCAGGCTCCGATAAGCAGCGATACTGAACAGAGTGCTGCGGCCACTAGAAGAGGAAGAACGCTCAGAGCAAGGAGCCCCACACACGGAAAAAAGTGCAAAATGTGCTCTAAAAATTCAATTGGGAGTGGGGGGGGGGGGAGGGGAGAGGAGGTGGTTATAGGGATTGAGGAACTGCTGCTGCTGTGACCACACATCAGTCACACCAGCACACAAGGAACTTTATAAAAAAAAAAAAAAAACCTTATTGTCACGTTGCTGTGATTGGCTGGTCAGAAATGGGGTGGAGTGGTACAGACCCCTGGGGCAATGTGCAAGGATGATCTGCTGTCGCAGACAGAAAAGCCGGATTACTCACCGGTAATGCTCTTTTAATGAGTCCACGACAGCACCCCACATGAGAGAGAGGGATCCGCCCATAGGAACAGGAAACCTACAGAATAAAAGGAGGCGGTCCCCTCTCCTCCTCAGTTTAGTTTACAGAGTATAAAAGGAACCGCAAAAGCTTTAGTATTAATTCTTATACAGCAAAATATCTTAAAAACTCTATACAACCATTATTTGTGAATTAAAGAAAGGGCTGTGCATAATCAGGGAGGGTTGTAAATGGGTGCTGTCGTGGACTCATTAAAAGAGCATTACCGGTGAGTAATCCGGCTTTTTACCCTTCGCCACGACAGCACCCCACATGAGAGACTTTCAGAGAGTTATTACTCGGGTGGGATGACTGTACTAAGCACAGCTCTACCAAAGGTCAAATCAGACGATGAAGATAGATCAAGTCTATAATGGTTGTAAAAGGTAGAAGGTGTAGACCAAGTTGCGGCCTTACATATTAGATGGATCGGGACATCCGCTTGTTCCGCCCAGGAGGAAGCCATGGCTCGTGTTGAGTGTGCTTTAATACCCACTGGAGGAATCTCGCCTTTCGATGTATAGGCCAAGCAGATAGCATCTCTGATCCACCGAGATATGGTAGCTCTCGTGACCCCATGTCCTTTCTTGTGGCCCTGAAAGGAGATAAACAGAGCCCTACTCTCCCTCCATGCTTGACACCTTTCTATATAAGTCAGGATGGCTCTTCTGACATCTAAGGTGTGGAACTTCTGTTGTTCAGGGGTTACAGGAGAATCAAAGAAGGAAGGGAGAAATATTTCCTGTGACCTGTGGTAGGTGGATGCTACCTTAGGGAGGTATGAGGGGTCTGGTTTTAGGACTATTCGGTCATGGAATATCAGTAAGAATGGTGGGTCTACTGATAGGGCCTGGATGTCACTAACACGTCTGGCTGAGGTCAGAGCTACCAAGAGGGCTACCTTATATGTGAGGACATTTAGAGGTATAGAATCTAGAGGCTCAAATGGGGAGCTGGTTAAGGCTTCTAGCACTAGATTTAAATCCCACGGAGGTAGACGGGGAATATGTACTGGGTTACTGCGTTCACAAGACTTAATGAATCTGGAGACCCATCTATCAGCGGCTATATTATATCCATATAAGGCTCCTAACGCTGATATCTGGACTCTTAAGGTGTTCACTGATAGTCCTAATTCTCTACCTTTTTGTAGGAATTCTAGAATAGGTGTTATCGGAACCTGTTTAGTGAATGGTACTGTATGAAAGTCTAAGAATTTTTTCCATACCCTGCTATATATCAGGGTTGTAGATCTTTTCCTACTTAGTAGCAGGGTGTTTACTAGTTGTTCTGAGAAACCCCTTGAAGTTAATAATTGCCGCTCAAGTTCCACGCCGTCAAGTGAAGCCCTTTCACTTGCGGGTGGAAAAACGGCCCTTGGAACAGTAGTTCCTTGTCCAATGGAAGAATCCATGGATCGGATAGACACATGGTCTGGAGGCAGGAGAACCACGGTCTTTTTGGCCAGAAGGGTGCAATGAGGATTACCCTTGCTTGCTCCCTCCTGATCTTCCTGATCACTAGCGGAATTAGAGACATCGGAGGAAAGGCGTATGCCAGTTTGAAGTTCCAAGGATGGTGTAGAGAGTCCAGCATGTCTGGATGATCCATGGAGTTCAGAGAAGCGAATCTTTCTACCTGTCTGTTGCCTCTTGTGGCAAATAGCTCTATCTGAGGCACTCCCCATGCTTTCGTTATTAGTCTGAACACGGCTCTGTTTAAGGACCATTCTCCCTGGCGTAGCCTGTTTCGGCTGAGGTAGTCCGCTTTGGTATTCTCTATTCCTCTGATGTGTAGGGCTGTTAGGGATGCAAGATGAGTCTCTGCAAATTGGAAGATATCCCCTGCGATGGTCATCAGACTTCCCGACCGTGTACCGCCCTGGCGGTTTACATAGGCCACTGTGGTGGAGTTGTCTGAGAAAACTCTTACATCTGCTCCTTGGATCTGTGGAAGAAAATAATTTAAGGCTTTCCCTACTGCTGTTAACTCTTTCCAATTTGACGAACATGATGATTCTGACTGATTCCAGGTATCCTGGACTATATCATCCTCCATATGTGCACCCCATCCCGTAGGGCTGGCGTCTGTAGTAATTATTTTGGATGGATCTATTATCCATGGTACACCCCCTGAAAGGTGTCCCATATCTAGCCACCAAGATAGAGATTCTATGACATCTCTAGAGAGAGTTAGTTTACTCTCTAGGTGTCCTTCCCGTCCCTGGGCTGACAGTACTTCATACTGTAATTGGCGGGTATGGAATTGAGCCCATGGTACAGCCGGGATACATGAGGACAATGATCCCAGTAAGGACATAGCCTTCCTTAGTGTCATGTAGGGGTTTTTTATCGCTTCTGACACCTTTGACTGTATAGTCCTTTTCTTTGAATGCGGGAGGAAGCTTTTTTGACTTACTGAGTCTAGCTGGATCCCTAGAAACATTTGAGTAGTGTCTGGATTCAGCCTGGACTTTTCGAAGTTGATAATCCAGCCCAACTCCTGCAGGGATGAGATTGTGTTAGACAACCGCAATTTACATTGAGCCACAGAATTCCCTATTACTAGAAAGTCATCCAGGTAGGGTATTATTAAAGTGTCCCGTTGGCGTAGATGAGCCATTACCTCTAACATCACCTTTGTAAAAATGCGGGGGGCCATAGAAAGCCCAAATGGCATTGCTACATATTGGAAGTGACGAACCTGTCCCTCCAGGATGACCGCTACTCTTAGATACTGCTGGTGTTCGGCATGTATAGGAAGGTGATAGTAAGCATCTTTTAGGTCTATCCCGGCCATGACACACCTAGGGAACAAAAGCTTGATGGTAGAACTAATGGATTCCATTTTGAAAGTGTGGTTACGTAAAAAGGAATTTAATTTTTTGAGGTTTATGATGGTTCTGAATGAACCATCTGGTTTATTGATCAAGAATAAAGGGGAATAGAACCCCCTCCCTTCTTGATCCCGGGGAACTTCTATCAATACTTTTTTAGATAGAAGCGATAGGATCTCTGATTCCAGAGCTTCTTGTTGTTGTTGACCTCTCGGAGATGTTACAATAAAAGAATCCCAAGGGATTCTATCAAATTCTAATTTTAATCCATTCCCAATAATGTCCAGAATCCAAGGACTAGATGTTATTAATTTCCATTTAGCAGCGAAATATTTCAATCTACCGCCCACTTCATAATTAACGGTACTTGTTACGTTTTGGGTTATAGGATCCGGAAAACAGAGCACCTTTTTGTTTTGGATCCTTTGCCTCCCAGCGCTCCCTTTGCTCAGTGGGTTTATTCCTGGTGAAGGGGCGTCTCCTGAAAGCTCTCCTGTAAGAGGGAAGGTACTGGTTAGGGAAGCCTTTCTTCCGCTCTCCTGCTTTATTTAAGAGCTGGTCCAGAGCTTTCCCGAATAGGAACTCACCCTGGCAGGGGATCGCACAAAGTTTTGCTTTGGCCTGTGCGTCCCCTTTCCAATTCTTCAACCAGAGTGCTCGCCGGGCTGTGTTTACTAGGCCGGCTGACCTGGCTGTTAGGCGTAGCGAATCCACCGAGGCATCGGCTAGAAATGCTACTGCATCTTTCATTAGAGGGATTTTCGACAGAATTGTATTTCTGGAAGCTCCACTTCTAATTTGTTCCTCCAGCTGCTCCGTCCATACTAGCAGTGACCTTGCAGTACAGGTGCTAGAGATGGCTGGTCTGAATGCCCCCGTATTAGCCTCCCATGACCTTTTAAGCAAGGCTTCTGCTTTCCGGTCTAACGGATCAGTTAGCGTCCCTGAGTCCTCCACAGGCAAGACCGACTGTTTAGAAGTTGAAGCCACTGCAGCATCAACTTTTGGTACCTTTTGCCAGGAATTAAGTTCCTCATCACTGAAGGGGTAGCGTCTTTTAGCAGAGGATGGTAAAAAACCTCTTGTATGTTGTTTCTCCCACTCTTTTTTAACCAGCTCCTTAATTGTGGGTATGGCGGGGAAGGACCTTCGTTTTCTTTGTCCTAACCCCGCGAACATGATGTCCTGCGCTGACTTCTTTCCCTTCTCATCTGGGCACCCCATCGTGCTCCTGACGGCTTTAATTAAACTGTCTACACTGCTATTTGGTAGACAAAGCCCTCCTTCATATTCCGATGAACTTGGCTGGGACTCCTCTTCATCAGAGGATTTTTGCACTACCTCTGACTCCGAGCTTACTGGAGATCGGGACCTGCTGGGCTGGCGGGTACTGGTGCTACTTGTATGGGCCAGACCTTGCATCTCTTCCCGAATTATGGCTCTAACGTCAGATGGAGTCATTATGTTTTCTTGCCGTAATGTCAGTACGATGCACTCTGCACATAACCTCTTAGTATATGAGTCCGGGAGGGGTTGCAAGCCTAAGGCACATTCTCTGTGTTTGGTTTTATGTGTCCTTTTCTTAGTCTAGAGGAAGGGGATATAGGAGGAACATATATCAGCATATGGGAAGAGACTCTTTTAAAACTCACCCAGTGAAGCTGACAGGTACCGGTTCTGGAGGCGGATTCTTAGCTGAAAGACCTTTCTGTTTGGTGGCAGATCGCTTTTCCTGGGATCGATCTCCACTTTTAGTGCTGCTCCTGGCGCTTGTCTCCTTACTGGGAGACTGCTCTGTTGCAGACAAGTGCGCTACATCGGGCGGTGAAGCCATACTTACACACACCGGCCGACGCTAGCGCTGCACTTTTGAATCTGGCGCCGAATCTCCTGCCTCCCCGGACCCAACCCGGAAGTGCTCCAGCGACTTCCGGGTTAGACGCGCCGCTCCTCCTTACCATGCGGCGGCTGCTGGATAAGAAGCCGGCCGCTGAGCGCGCGCGTCCTCATGGATCCGGGCGGCCCAGCGGCACCGAACCCGGACCATGGCGATGAACAGACGAGGGGGGAGGCTGCAAACAGTGGCTCCCCCGCCGCTGCCTCTGGTACCGCAGCCCCTGCCGTTCCACCAGAGACTGACGCAGGCAGGTGCATGGCCCAGGAATCCTTTTTGGACTGCAGGTACTTCGGGGTTCCCATAGAAACAGGAAACCTAAACTGAGGAGGAGAGGGGACCGCCTCCTTTTATTCTGTAGGTTTCCTGTTCCTATGGGCGGATCCCTCTCTCTCATGTGGGGTGCTGTCGTGGCGAAGGGTAAAACCATCATAACTCGTCACTGCGCGTTGCGGTGGCTGGAAAAAGCGTTGCCGTAGATATACTGCGCTTTCTGGGAAAGCAGCTTCCGCGGTGTACATCCTCTGCTCTCCCTGCACTGATGGCTGAGGCTATCCCCTGACTGCACACACACATCCTCTGCTCTACCTGGACTGAGGGCTGAGGCTATCCCGACTGCACACACACATCCTCTGCTCTCCCTGCACTGATGGCTGAGGCTATCCCCTGACTGCACACACATGCTCTGCTCTCCCTGCACTGAGGGCCGAGGCTATCCCCTGACTGCACACACACATCCTCTGCTCTCCCTGCACTGAGGGCCGAGGCTATCCCCTGACTGCACACACACACACATCCTCTGCCCTCCCTGCACTGAGGGCCGAGTGTCATGATCTCAATGGCAAGAGAACATAGCATCAGCATATATAGGAACTAGCTCTTGGAAGATGGGAACTGAGCTGACCATGAACTAAACCTAACACACAACTAGCAGTGGCCGGGTAGCATGCCTACGTTGATTCTAGATGCCCAGCACCAGCCGGAGGACTAAATAATGCTAGCAGAGGAAAATATTAGTCCTAGCTCACCTCTAGAGAAATACCCCGAAAGGAGACAGAGGCCCCCCACATGTATTGGCGGTGAATAAAGATGAAATAACAAAACGTAGTATGAAAATAGGTTTAGCAAATTTGAGGTCCACTTACTACATAGCAGAAGACAGAAAGGGTTTTCAGCTGACCATGAAAGTGTTCTATCAAAACACCATCCAGAAATTACTTTAAAACTCTGGCATTAACTCATAACACCAGAGTGGCAATTCCTGTTCACAAGAGCTTTCCAGACACAGTAACGAAACTACAGCTGTGAACTGGAACAAAAATGCAAAAACAAACATGGACAAGAGTCCAACTTATCTAGTAGTTGTCTAGGAGCAGGAACAAGCACAGAGAGGCTTCTGATAACATTGTTGACCGGCAAGCAACTAACAAAGCAGCAAGGTTATATAGCGACTCCCACATCTTGATGGGAACAGGTGAACAGAGAAGATGAAGACACCAGTTCAATTCCACCAGTAGCCACCGGGGGAGCCCAGAATCCAAATTCACAACAGTACCCCCCCCTCAAGGAGGGGGCACCGAACCCTCACCAGAACCACCAGGGCGATCAGGATGGGCCCTATGAAAGGCACGAACCAGATCAGAGGCATGAACATCAGATGCATTCACCCAAGAATTATCCTCCTGGCCGTATCCCTTCCACTTGACCAGATACTGGAGTCTCCGTCTGGAAACACGAGAGTCTAAGATTTTCTCCACAACGTACTCCAACTCACCCTCAACCAACACCGGAGCAGGAGGCTCAACGGAAGGCACAACCGGTACCTCATACCTGCGCAACAATGACCGATGAAAAACGTTATGAATAGAAAAGGATGCTGGGAGGTCCAAACGGAAGGAAACAGGGTTAAGAATCTCCAATATCTTATACGGGCCGATGAACCGAGGCTTAAACTTAGGAGAAGAGACCCTCATAGGGACAAAACGAGAAGACAACCACACCAAATCCCCAACACAAAGCCGAGGACCAACACGACGGTGGCGGTTGGCAAAAAGCTGAGTCTTCTCCTGGGACAACCTCAAATTGTCCACCACCTGCCCCCAGATCTGATGCAATCTCTCCACCACAGCATCCACTCCAGGACAATCCGAAGATTCCACCTGACCAGAGGAAAATCGAGGATGAAACCCCGAATTACAGAAAAACGGGGACACCAAAGTGGCAGAGCTGGCCCGATTATTGAGAGCGAACTCCGCCAATGGCAAAAAAGCAACCCAATCATCCTGGTCAGCAGACACAAAACACCTCAGATATGTCTCCAGGGTCTGATTAATCCGCTCGGTCTGGCCATTCGTCTGAGGATGGAAAGCGGACGAAAAAGATAAATCTATGCCCATCCTAGCACAGAATGCCCGCCAAAATCTAGACACGAATTGAGTCCCTCTGTCAGAAACGATATTCTCAGGAATACCATGCAAACGAACAACATTTTGAAAAAACAGAGGAACCAACTCGGAAGAAGAAGGCAACTTGGGCAGAGGAACCAAATGGACCATCTTAGAGAAACGGTCACACACCACCCAGATGACAGACATCTTCTGAGAAACAGGCAGATCTGAAATAAAATCCATCGAGATGTGCGTCCAAGGCCTCTTAGGAATAGGCAAGGGCAACAATAATCCACTAGCCCGAGAACAACAAGGCTTAGCCCGAGCACAAACGTCACAAGACTGCACAAAGCCTCGCACATCTCGTGACAGGGAAGGCCACCAGAAGGACCTTGCCACCAAATCCCTGGTACCAAAAATGCCAGGATGACCTGCCAACGCAGAAGAATGAACCTCAGAGATTACTCTACTGGTCCAATCATCAGGAACAAACAGTTTATCAGGTGGGCAACGATCAGGTCTATCCGCCTGAAACTCCTGCAAGGCCCGCCGCAGGTCTGGAGAAACGGCTGACTATACCACTCCATCCTTAAGGATACCTGTGGGCTCAGAGTTACCAGGCGAGTCAGGCTCAAAACTCCTAGAAAGGGCATCCGCCTTAACATTCTTAGAACCCGGTAGGTATGACACCACAAAATTAAACCGAGAGAAAAATAATGACCAGCGCGCCTGTCTAGGATTCAGGCGCCTGGCGGTCTCAAGATAAATCAAATTTTTGTGGTCCGTCAATACCACCACCTGATGTCTGGCCCCCTCAAGCCAATGGCGCCACTCCTCAAAAGCCCACTTCATGGCCAAAAGCTCCCGATTCCCAACATCATAATTCCGCTCAGCGGGCGAAAATTTACGGGAAAAGAAGGCACAAGGCCTCATCACGGAGCAGTCAGAACTTTTCTGCGACAACACTGCCCCAGCTCCGATCTCAGAAGCGTCGACCTCAACCTGAAAAGGTAGAGCAACATCAGGCTGACGCAACACAGGGGCAGAGGAAAAACGGCGCTTAAGCTCCCGAAAGGCCTCCACAGCATCAGGGGACCAATCAGCAACATCAGCACCCTTCTTAGTCAAATCGGTCAATGGCTTAGCAATATCCGAAAAACCAGCAATAAATCGACGATAAAAGTTAGCAAAGCCCAAAAATTTCTGAAGACTCTTAAGAGAAGAGGGCTGCGTCCAATCACAAATAGCTTGAACCTTGACAGGATCCATTTCAATGGAAGAGGGGGAAAAATATATCCCAAAAAGGAAATCCTCTGTACCCCAAAAACACACTTAGAACCCTTCACACACAAAGAATTAGACCGCAAAACCTGAAAAACCCTCCTGACTTGCTGGACATGAGAGTCCCAGTCATCCGAAAAAATCAGAATATCATCCAGATACACAATCATAAATTTATCCAAATAATCGCGAAAAATATCATGCATAAAGGACTGGAAAACTGACGGAGCATTTGAAAGACCAAAAGGCATCACTAAATACTCAAAGTGGCCCTCGGGCGTATTAAATGCGGTTTTCCACTCATCCCCCTGCCTGATTCGCACCAAATTATACGCCCCACGAAGGTCAATCTTAGAGAACCACTTAGCCCCCTTTATGCGAGCAAACAAATCAGTCAGCAACGGCAATGGGTATTGATATTTAACAGTGATTTTATTCAAAAGCCGATAATCAATACATGGTCTCAAAGAGCCGTCTTTTTTTGACACAAAGAAAAACGGTAATTAGTCTTACCGATAATTGTATTTCCAGGAATCCATCCTGACAGCACCATGGAGGACGTCCTTCTCATCCGCAGTGGGACAGGAAACCACGAGAGTTCAAAAGGACCCTCCCACCTCCACCCTTCAGTGATTTTTCAAAGTAACACGTCTGGATGGATGCAAACAAAACAAATTTATTTTGAACATAACAAGATTAGTACAAATGTTACTTCACATAAGTATAACAGATATTAGGGAGGGAACTATCCGTGCTGTCAGGATGGATTCCTGGAAATACAATTATCGGTAAGACTAATTACCGTTTTCCAGGTCACCACCTGACAGCACCATGGAGAAGTACCAAAGGAAACTTCCTGTTCTAGGGTGGGACTACCGCTTGAAGCACCTTCCTGCCAAACGCTAATTGAGAAGAAACTACATCTAATTTGTAGTGTTTTGAAAAGGTGCTAATGTTAGCCCAAGATGCTGCTCTGCAAATCTGATCAATTGAAGCCCCACCTTTTTCTGCCCAGGAAGCGGCCATAGCCCTAGAAGAGTGAGCTTTCAGGACCTCTGGGGGGTTCTTTCCCTGCGCCTGATAGGCAACGCTAATGGCGGATCTAATCCATCTGGCTATGGTGGATTTTGAGGCCTTCTTCCCTTTATTAGGACCCCCGTAAAGGACGAATAGATTATTATCCTGCCTCCAGGCCCTAGTCATATCTAGATATTTTAGTACTGTTTCCCTGACATCTAGGTTATGAAAAAAGGACTCTTTCTGGTTCCTAGGAAACTGGCAGAAAGATGGAAGTACTACCTCCTGGTTTATATTGGAAACTGAGGCAACCTTGGGAAGGAACCCTGGGTCAAGTCTTAAAACTAGCCTATCCTCGAATACCTGAAGATAAGGGTTCTGGATGGACAGGGCTTGGAGTTCCCCTAATCTTTTGGCCGAAGTAACGGCTACCAAGAAAACAGTTTTAAGGGAGAGATTAGCAATATTAATGTCTTTCTTAATATCAAAAGGCTCCCTACATAACTCATTAAGGACTAGGTTAAGGTCCCAAGGAGGGACGGTGTTTCTGATTGGGGGCCTTAACCTTGTAACCGCCTTGGAAAACCGCGTGATCCAAGGATGAGCGGCCAGGGAAGTATCATAGAATACACTGAGGGCTGATATCTGGACTCTTAAGGTACTTGGTTTAAGACCTTTCCTGAATCCCTGCTGTAAAAAGTCCAGAATTTTAGGAATGTTAGGGCAATCAACATCGATTGTTGCATCTCCACAAAAGCTGCAGAATTTCTTCCAAATCTTAAGGTAAATTTTTGAGGTCACTGGTTTCCTACTTGCTAGTAGAATGGAAATTACTTCCTCAGATAGGCCTCTTGTTCTTAGGATCTGCCGCTCAGGATCCAAGCCGCTAACTGAAGATTTCCCGGGTTTTGGTGAAGAACCGGACCCTGAGAAAGTAAGTTCTTTAATTCTGGGAGATGGTACGGATCGTCTATTGCAAGTTTCCTTAGGAGAGGGAACCAGCTTCTCCCGGGCCAGAAGGGAACCACCACGATCACCTGAGCTTTGTCTTCGAATATCT
The DNA here is from genome assembly GCF_051348905.1 of Ranitomeya variabilis. Lineage (NCBI taxonomy): Eukaryota > Metazoa > Chordata > Amphibia > Anura > Dendrobatidae > Ranitomeya > Ranitomeya variabilis. Next base: position 777,914,874 of record NC_135233.1, read on the forward strand.
TTCTGAGGACCCTCGGTACCAGAGCTAGAGGGGGAAAGGCATAAAGCAGACTCCTGCTCCATGACTGGGAGAGAGCATCCACTCCTGTCGGGTTTTCCTGAGGGTTCAGGGAATAGAAAGCATTTACCTTCGCATTCCTTCTGGTCGCAAAGAGATCCACTGTCGGAGTCCCCCAGCGTCGACATAGGGTATCGAAGACTCTGTTGTTCAATTCCCACTCTGTGGGTGACAGCTCTTCTCTGCTCAGGTAATCCGCAACCTGGTTTCTTGAGCCTTCTAAGTGAACCGCTGAGACCGAAAGTACTGACTTTTCTGCCCAGGTAAAAATTTGATCGGCCAGATGTTGTAGCTTCGGATGCCTTGGCCCCCCTTGGTGACGAAGAAAGGACACCGTCGTCATGTTGTCCGAAAAGATCTTCAGGTGCTTGTTTTTTAGCAACGATCGGGCTGAACTCAACACCTTCCAAACCGCATGTAGCTCTCTGTGGTTTGAGGAATTGCTGCCGTCTTCCAGATTCCATTGGCCCTGGAAGAATCTTCCGAGAACCTGGCCGCCCCAGCCCTGCTGACTTGCATCCGTTGTTACCGTGACTGCCGGGGCCTGGATCCAAGGGACACCCTTCCGGAGATTTTCTGACACCGTCCACCAGCGAAGGGACTGTTTGACCCGATAAGACAGGAGAAACTTCCTGTCCAAAGAAGACTGTCTTCTGTCCCATGATGACAGAACCGCCTTTTGCAACTGGCGAGAGTGGAATTGACTCCAGCTGACACAAGGGATACAGGATGTCATGATGCCCAAGATCTTCATAGCATCTCTTATTGTCCCTCGATTTTTTGCAAACTGTCGAACCTTTTTTATCAGGTCGGACCGTTTTATGTCCGGAAGGAATGATTTTCTCAACTTCGAGTCCAGCACTATTCCTAGGAACTGTCTTCTTGATCTTGGCGTTAGGTGCGACTTTTCCCAGTTCAGGACCCATCCTAACTTCTGCAGTGTGGAGATCACCAACTGAGAATCGATCTTGAGTTGCTCTACCGAGTCTGCTACCAACAGGAAATCGTCGAGATATGGTACTATCGTGATATCTCGTTTCCTGAGGTAAGACACGATCTCTACGATGAGTTTTGTGAAAACTCTTGGAGCCGACGCTAGTCCAAATGGAAGGCAACGAAACTGATAATGGAATGTTTCTCCTTCCCTCTCTATTGCGAATCTCAGGTATCTCTGATGATGCGAATATATTGGTACGTGGTAATATGCACTTTTTAAGTCTAAAGTGCACATTACCACGTCTTTCCCTAGAAGGGGAATTGTGGAGCGGATGGATTCCATCTTGAACCTCTTGTATTTTAGCCATCTGTTTAGAGGCCTGAGATTTATGATGGTGCGAGATTCTCCTGAGGGTTTTTTTTTAGAAAAAAGACCCGAGTAATGACCCGTTCCTATCTGGTGAGGAGGGACAGGAGATATCGCCCCCATCCGGAGGAGGTCCTGTACGTCCGACCACACTGGAGAGACTGAAGAGAGACGGGTGTTGGAAACAAAATATCTTTCTCGGGGAAGGGAGTTGAACTCTATCCTGTACCCCTGAGATATAACCTGAAGGACCCATGGGCTTGATGTAATTTTCTCCCACTCCTCTAGGTAGTTTAGCAACCGTCCCCCTATCCTGGTGGCGTCATTTTCTCCTGAACTCTGATCTAGGGTTTGAGGGACCCGGATCTCTGTTTCGGTTCCTATTCTCTCCTCCTTTCTGGTAGCTCCACCTACCTTGCTTCCCCTTACCCCTATAGTCTGATCTCTGACTGTAAAAGGGCCTACGAAAGGGCTGGTATTTTTTCTTTTTCTCCTCTGGAAACCCTTTCTTATCATCAGAAGCTTTTTCCAGTATGTCATCTAATATGGGACCAAAGACTCTGCCCCCTGAAAAGGGAATAGAACATAATTTGTTCTTCGAATGAACATCCCCCGACCAATTTTTTAACCAAATAGCCCTACGGGCAGCATTTGATAGAGACTGGCCTCTGGCAGTGAATCTCACAGATTCTGCCGTGGCGTCCGCGAGAAAACCTGTTGCAAGTTTTAACAAAGGGATAGCTTTAATAATAGATTCCCTCGAGGTCTTTGCCGACAACTGGTCCTTCAAGTCGTCGACCCATAAATGCAATGATCTCGCCACAGATGTCGCCGCGATATTTGTGCGGATCACTGCGGCAGAACTCTCCCACGCTCTTTTGAGGAGACCATCTGCCTTTCTGTCCATAGGCTCCTTCAAGTTTGAGGAGTCCTCAAATGGTATGGCAGTCCGCTTTGATACTTTTGCCAGTGGGATGTCAATCTTTGGTACATCCTCCCAATCTTTGACCTCTTCATGATCAAACGGGAGACGCAGTCTAAAGTCTTTTGGAATGGAGATTCTTTTTTCCGCCTCTTCCCATTCTTCCAAAATCATTGAACTGTGGGAATAGGTGATGAAGAGGTTAATGGCTGTTTACCGAGACAAGATTAGAGACTAGCCGGCTCGGACTCACCGAATATGGGCATTAACCGGGAAGACCATTGATGTTTGTGAACGTAAGCCCCCGAACATCTCGTCCTGGACGGATTTAGAGGTTGAGGGTTCCTCAACCTGCATGGTCTGTCTCACAGCTCCTAGTAGTTCTTCTATGTCATTAGAAGAGAACAAATATTTCTTTCCCCTCTGAGGAGGGTCTCTGCATACTTCCTCTTCCTCCATCTCAGAGTTTGAGGGACTGTCTTCAGATGACAGGTCAGACTCCCTCTGCCTTTTCCTGGACCTAGGAAGATCCTGGTAATCAGACTGGGACATCAGGGGAGTGGAAAGGCTAGATATAGAGGCCTGCACCTCTTCTCTAACCATAGTTCTCATGTTCGTTATTAAGGAGGCCTGCTCCTCCCCCACAATACGGGCAGTGCAGGGCTCACAGAGGGGTTTCAGCCAGGAGGCGCCAAGCTTTGAGGCACATAAGGGACATTTCTTATTTCTTCTTTTTTCTCCTGAAGAAGACTGTCCCTAAACTAAACAAGAATCTCGCTAATGGATATTCTAACTGATGTAGAAACAACCCTCACCACTGGGTGCACTCACATGAGCCTGGGAAGCCGGCGCTTCAGCGCTCGCCGCAGCTATAGGATCTGGATTCTCCATAACCGACGCCGCGCCGCCGCTGCGCTATCTTACCTTATATACTTCTAGTCCCCTCCTCAACAGGAGCAACGAGGATGCCGCCATTGCTCCCGGCCGTGACCCGGAAGTGATGCACGGCGCGGTGAACCGGAAGTTACTCCGCCACGTTTCCAGCGCTCTCAGCGTCCTAAGCACAGCGTACCGCCCGGCTTCGGATCGCATGCGGAGGGTGCGCCTCGCAGGAGCGATCAGGTACATCTGTGGTGGCATCCTCCGAGGTCGAGAGCCCCCGCCAGGGGGAAGCGACCTCTTACCAGGAGCAGCGCTGCACTGGTACAAGCTGAGGGACCCGATCACTTGGGTGTCAGCTAACAGAGTTCCCAGCGGGAAGGAAGAGGCCGAGCCCCCCCGATCCACACTCTCTGTAGGGACTAGGCGATCTCTCGTCGTTCCCATCCACAGTGGGACAGGAAAAAACACTGAAGGGTGGAGGTGGGAGGGTCCTTTTGAACTCTCGTGGTTTCCTGTCCCACTGCGGATGAGAAGGACGTCCTCCATGGTGCTGTCAGGTGGTGACCTGGAAAAACCGGCTCCTAAGGGAGATGACGATGGACGAATATGTCCCTTTTCCAAGGACTCCTTTATATATTCTCGCATAGCAGCATGTTCAGGCACAGACAGATTAAATAAACGACCCTTTGGGTATTTACTACCCGGGATTAAATCTATGGCACAATCGCACTCTCGGTGCGGAGGTAACGAACCAAGCTTGGATTCTTCAAAGACGTCACGATAGTCAGACAGGAACTCAGGAATTTCAGAGGGAATAGATGATGAAATGGAAACCACAGGTACATCCCCATGAGCCCCCTTACATCCCCAGCTCAACACAGACATAGCTCTCCAGTCGAGGACTGGGTTGTGAGATTGCAGCCAAGGCAATCCTAGCACCAAATCATCATGTAGATTATACAGCACCAGAAAGCGAATAATCTCCTGGTGATCCGGATTAGTACGCATAGTTACTTGTGTCCAGTATTGTGGTTTATTATTAGCCAATGGGGTGGAGTCAATCCCCTTCAGAGGAATAGGAGTCTCCAAAGGCTCTAAATCATACCCACAGCGTTTGGCAAAGGACCAATCCATAAGACTCAAAGCGGCGCCAGAGTCGACATAGGCGTCCGTGGTAATAGATGACAAAGAGCAAATCAGGGTCACAGATAGAATAAACTTAGACGGTGAGGTGCAAATGGAAACAGATTTACCAAGCTTTTTAGTGCGTTTAGAGCATGCTGATATAACATGAGTAGAATCACCACAATAGAAACACAACCCATTTTTCCGTCTAAAATTCTGCCGCTCGCTTCGGGACAGAATTCTATCACACTGCATACTCTCTGGCGACTTCTCAGTGGACACTGCCAGATGGTGCACTGGTTTGCGCTCCCGCAAACGCCTATCGATCTGAATAGCCATTGTCATGGACTCATTCAGACCCGCAGGCACAGGGAACCCCACCATAACATCCTTAATGGCATCAGAGAGACCCTCTCTGAAAGTCGCCGCCAGGGCGCACTCATTCCACTGAGTAAGCACGGACCATTTACGGAATCTTTGGCAGTAAATTTCCGCTTCATCTTGCCCCTGAGATAGGGACATCAAAGTTTTTTCTGCCTGAAGCTCCAAATGAGGTTCGTCATAAAGCAACCCCAAGGCCAGAAAAAACGCATCCACATTGAGCAACGCAGGATCCCCTGGTGTCAATGAAAAAGCCCAGTCTTGAGGGTCGCCCCGGAGCAAGGAAATCACAATCCTGACCTGCTGTGCAGGGTCTCCGGCAGAGCGAGATTTCAGGGACAAAAATAATTTGCAATTATTTCGAAAATTCTGAAACCCAGATCTATTCCCCGAGAAAAATTCCGGCAAAGGAATTCTCGGCTCAGATACAGGTGCATAACAAACAAAATCTTGCAAATTTTGTACCTTCGTGGCGAGATTATTCAAACCTGCAGTTACACTCTGAAGATCCATTACAAACAGGTGGACACAGAGCCATTCAAGGGTTAAGAGGAGGTAAGAAGCAGCTAGACAGCAATTAAGGGCTAGGCAGCAAAACTCTGAAGGGAAAAAAAAAAAAAAAATTTCCCTTAAACACTTCTCTATCTCCTGCTTCAGCCCAAACAATTAACACTTTGTGGGCCGGTCAAACTGTCATGATCTCAATGGCAAGAGAACATAGCATCAGCATATATAGGAACTAGCTCTTGGAAGATGGGAACTGAGCTGACCATGAACTAAACCTAACACACAACTAGCAGTGGCCGGGTAGCATGCCTACGTTGATTCTAGATGCCCAGCACCAGCCGGAGGACTAAATAATGCTAGCAGAGGAAAATATTAGTCCTAGCTCACCTCTAGAGAAATACCCCGAAAGGAGACAGAGGCCCCCCACATGTATTGGCGGTGAATAAAGATGAAATAACAAAACGTAGTATGAAAATAGGTTTAGCAAATTTGAGGTCCACTTACTACATAGCAGAAGACAGAAAGAACACTTTCATGGTCAGCTGAAAACCCTATCAAAACACCATCCAGAAATTACTTTAAAACTCTGGCATTAACTCATAACACCAGAGTGGCAATTCCTGTTCACAAGAGCTTTCCAGACACAGTAACGAAACTACAGCTGTGAACTGGAACAAAAATGCAAAAACAAACATGGACAAGAGTCCAACTTATCTAGTAGTTGTCTAGGAGCAGGAACAAGCACAGAGAGGCTTCTGATAACATTGTTGACCGGCAAGCAACTAACAAAGCAGCAAGGTTATATAGCGACTCCCACATCTTGATGGGAACAGGTGAACAGAGAAGATGAAGACACCAGTTCAATTCCACCAGTAGCCACCGGGGGAGCCCAGAATCCAAATTCACAACAGCCGAGGCTATGCCCTGACTGCACACACATCCTCTGCCCTCCCTGCACTGAGGGCCGAGGCTATGCCCTGACTGCACACACATCCTCTGCCCTCCCTGCACTGAGGGCCGAGGCTGTCCCCTGACTGTACACACACATCCTCTGCCCTCCCTGCACTGAGGGCCGAGGCTGTCCCCTGACTGCACACACACATCCTCTGCTCTCCCTGCACTGAGGGCCGAGGCTGTCCCCTGACTTCACACACACATCCTCTGCTCTCCCTGCACTGAGGGCCGAGGCTGTCCCCTGACTTCACACACACATCCTCTGCTCTCCCTGCACTGAGGGCCGAGGCTGTCCCCTGACTGCACACACACATCCTCTGCTCTCCCTGCACTGAGGGCCGAGGCTGCCCCCTGACTGCACACACACATCCTCTGCTCTCCCTGCACTGAGGGCCGAGGCTGCCCCCTGACTGCACACACACATCCTCTGCTCTCCCTGCACTGAGGGCCGAGGCTGTCCCCTGACTGCACACACACATCCTCTGCTCTCCCTGCACTGAGGGCCGAGGCTGTCCCCTGACTGCACACACACATCCTCTGCTCTCCCTGCACTGAGGGCCGAGGCTGCCCCCTGACTGCACACACACATCCTCTGCTCTCCCTGCACTGAGGGCCGAGGCTGCCCCCTGACTGCACACACACATCCTCTGCTCTCCCTGCACTGAGGGCCGAGGCTGCCCCCTGACTGCACACACACATCCTCTGCTCTCCCTGCACTGAGGGCCGAGGCTGCCCCCTGACTGCACACACACATCCTCTGCTCTCCCTGCACTGAGGGCCGAGGCTGCCCCCTGACTGCACACACACATCCTCTGCTCTCCCTGCACTGAGGGCCGAGGCTGCCCCGACTGCACACACACATCCTCTGCTCTCCCTGCACTGAGGGCCGAGGCTGCCCCCTGACTGCACACACACATCCTCTGCTCTCCCTGCACTGAGGGCCGAGGCTGTCCCCTGACTGCACACACACATCCTCTGCTCTCCCTGCACTGAGGGCCGAGGCTGTCCCCTGACTGCACACACACATCCTCTGCTCTCCCTGCACTGAGGGCCGAGGCTGTCCCCTGACTGCACACACACATCCTCTGCTCTCGCTGCACTGAGGGCCGAGGCTGTCCCCTGACTGCACACACACATCCTCTGCTCTCCCTGCACTGAGGGCCGAGGCTGCCCCCTGACTGCACACACACATCCTCTGCTCTCCCTGCACTGAGGGCCGAGGCTGCCCCCTGACTGCACACACACATCCTCTGCTCTCCCTGCACTGAGGGCCGAGGCTGCCCCCTGACTGCACACACACATCCTCTGCTCTCCCTGCACTGAGGGCCGAGGCTGTCCCCTGACTGCACACACACATCCTCTGCTCTCCCTGCACTGAGGGCCGAGGCTGTCCCCTGACTGCACACACACATCCTCTGCTCTCCCTGCACTGAGGGCTGAGGCTGCCCCCTGACTGCACACACACATCCTCTGCTCTCCCTGCACTGAGGGCTGAGGCTGCCCCCTGACTGTACACACACACATCCTCTGCTCTCCCTGCACTGAGGGCCGAGGCTGCCCCCTGACTGCACACACACATCCTCTGCTCTCCCTGCACTGAGGGCCGAGGCTGCCCCCTGACTGCACACACACATCCTCTGCTCTCCCTGCACTGAGGGCCGAGGCTGTCCCCTGACTGCACACACACATCCTCTGCTCTCCCTGCACTGAGGGCTGAGGCTGCCCCCTGACTGCACACACACATCCTCTGCTCTCCCTGCACTGAGGGCTGAGGCTATGCCCTGACTGCACACACACATCCTCTGCTCTCCCTGCACTGAGGGCTGAGGCTATGCCCTGACTGCACACACACATCCTCTGCTCTCCCTGCACTGAGGGCCGAGGCTGTCCCCTGACTGCACACACACATCCTCTGCCCTCCCTGCACTGAGGGATCTTCTTCATCTGACAACTAGGGCAGTGGTATCGCAGCTTATTAGAGGGGCGGGGCCTCGCCATGACGCAGGTTGTCACATTCCAGGAAGAAGACTGGAGCCGAGAGCCGCCGTCATGTCCGCGGCCTGCAGGATGTTGTGGCTGCATATGAGGCAGCGGCTGCGGACCGGCGCAGTGCGGGACATCTGCCGGCAGTATCCCCTGCTCTGCTTTATCCTCATCGTCCTCTCGTTGGCCACCGTCCTGCTCCTCAGGTAACGCGCTCCCGGTGTCTGGCTTCCCTCTGTGCTGCTGTATGTGTGCACTCCATGACAGCGGTGCTGAGTGATGCAGTATAGATCCAGAGGGGGAGCAGACAGCCGCTAGCCTGATAGTGTACATTAGGGGGTCTTCTGGGACCCGCTGTATCTCCTTGTACTTTACCCAGGTGTCAGCACCAAATACCCCAACTGTGACACACATATTTTACAACATCGACTAGTAGTTTATATGCCCCACACCGACATACTGCTCCCAGGGAGGCCCGTGGTGTCCCCACACGCACATATAATGCCCCTACAGTGCCCGCCACATACTACAATGCTGCCACAGTGCCCACTCCATATGTACATATAATGCCCCTACAGTGCCCACTACACACACTATAATGCTGCCACAGCGCCCACCACACACTATAGTGCTGCCACAGTGCCCACCACACACACTATAATGCTGCCACAGCGCCCACCAACAAACTCTATAATGCCCCCACAGTGCCCACCATACACTCTATAATGCTGCCACAGTTCCTACCCCACACACTTTAATGCCCCTACAGTGCCCACCACACAATACAATGCTGCCACAGCGCCCACCAACAAACTCTATAATGCCCCTACAGTGCCCACCGCACACTACAATGCTGCCACAGCGCCCACCAACAAACTCTATAATGCCCCTACAGTGCCCACCACACACTACAATGCTGCCACAGCGCCCACACGCACACTATAATGCCCCTACAGTGCCCACCACATACTACAATGCTGCCACAGCGCCCACCCCACACGCACACTATAATGCCCCTACAGTGCCCATCACATACTACAATGCTGCCACAGCGCCCACCACACACACTATAATGCCCCCACAGTGCGCACCATACACTCTATAATGCTGCCACAGCGCCCACCCCACACGCACACTATAATGCTGCCACAGCGCCCACCACACACACTATAATGCCCCCACAGTGCGCACCATACACTCTATAATGCTGCCACAGCGCCCACCCCACACGCACACTATAATGCCCCTACAGTGCCCACCACACACTACAATGCTGCCACAGCACCCACCCCACACGCACACTATAATGCCCCTACAGTGCCCATCACATACTACAATGCTGCCACAGCGCCCACCACACACACTATAATGCCCCCACAGTGCGCACCATACACTCTATAATGCTGCCACAGCGCCCACCCCACACGCACACTATAATGCTGCCACAGCGCCCACCACACACACTATAATGCCCCCACAGTGCGCACCATACACTCTATAATGCTGCCACAGCGCCCACCCCACACGCACACTATAATGCCCCTACAGTGCCCACATACTACAATGCTGCCACAGCGCCCACCCCACATGCACACTTTAATGCCCCTACAGTGCCCACCACACACACTATAATGCCCCTACAGTGCCCACCACATACTACAATGCTGCCACAGCGCCCACCCCACATGCACACTTTAATGCCCCTACAGTGCCCACCACACACACTACAATGCTGCCACAGCGCCCACCCCACACACACTATAAGTGACCTGACCAGTGTGTCCATTTTTTCCATCAGCCTGTCATCAGTGTTTTTTCTGGATGGATAAATAAATAGATTGCAAAGCTTCTCCTTTACATCGCAGGGTTAAACAATGATGCCATCCTTGTGCTATACGGGTATGTGCACACGCTGCGGAGGCGCAGCAGTTTTCCATGAGTTTACAGTACCATGTAAACCTAAGGAAAACAAAATCAGCAGTGCACATGCTGCGGAAAAAAACGCTCGGAAACGTAGCGTTGTATATTCCGCAGCATGTCAATTCTTTGTGTGGATTCCGCAGCGGTTTACACCTGCTCCATAATAGGAATCCGCAGGTGTAAAGCCGCAGGTGGAATCCGCACAAAAACCGCATTAAATCCGCAGTGCGGATTTACCAAAATCGCTGCGGAAAAATCCGCACACCTTTCCGTAACCTGTGCACATACCCTAAGTGTTTTTCACGGACCCATAGATTTGTGTTGGCCCTGTTCATCCATGCTGCTACAAAAAAAACATGTCTTGTATTTTGCAAGGAAACATGGTTCCTGAAAAATATGGACATGTGAACAGCACCATTAATTATAATGGTTACATAAATAAAGAAAATAGACGGGAAGCTATATGCCATAAAATTACTTGAAAATTTTTATTGATACAATTTTAAAAGATTCAACATAAAAACCAGTTAGTATGGGGACAGCAATATGCAAAAAAAACAGCCAAAAGAAGGTACACAAATTACAGGTGAATCATCACCTTTAAGAATGGAGCTGTTATTAGAATTAAAGTGAAGATTAAATATTTATAGATTTGTGGAGCAATGAAGCTTCCAAAATTTTTTTATATATCATACATAGTGAATTAGTCAAAATATAATAAGCTTATAACAGTGTTTGTAATATCCTTATATATATCCATTGTCAATCCGTATTAATAGTAACTGCCTCCACGTGATTCACCCACAAAAGAAAGTATGAAAGAGTTTTCACTTAGTGTCTAATTGTGATGTATGCAGCAAAAAAATCCATAAAAAGGGGGTATGATAGTAAGGAACAGGGATAGGAAACCTTAAGGATGGAAGTAAAGATAGTAAATACTGTACCTTTAAATGACTGTGGCACCTCTGACGCGCGTTTCGCGTTTAAGCTTTTTCCAAGGGAGTGTGCATGATTGATGGCTCTATCTAAGTGTTCTTATATAGTGTTCATTACATTAGTGACAGCGGCTTGAATCTTTCAATATTGTCTTCCCGTCTATTTTTTTGATTTATGTAATGTTTGGAAGTGCCATGGATCTAGGCATGGTATATATTCTTTGAGATTAATTATAATGGGTACATGTGAAATCGGAAACAACATGGACATGCAAGACAGACGCCTGAATGAGCCGTAAGGGATGCCTTCACATGTAGCAGAGATGCAGCCAAATGTCACCTGTAAGTCCACTCAAATACTAACCTCTTCCCAACCTTGGACGTACTGAGCACGTCCAGGCAATTTTGCGCTCAACAAGAGACGTGCGCACAATCGCCGCTGGATGGCAGCTGATTTCACAGCTGAAACCCGGCAGTTTAAACCCCTAAATGCTGCGGCTGATAGCGATTGCAACATTTAGACAGCAGGCAGAGGTAGGGAGCCCCTTCTGCCCTCCAGTGCCCCACCCCGCAAGGTTATCGCAGGGGCTCGATCATTGCTATGGTGACCCAATGTCTTCATGACAACATTCGGGTCATCAGGCTATGGCCGCATCTGGGATGACCGACCCCATAAGACTGTCCTATTAGTTAACCCCTTCAGTGAACACCATAAAAAAAAAAAAAAGTGATTCTTTTTCATCATATCGCCAAACAAAAAGTGGAATAAAACGCGATCAAAAAGAATGCAAATAAAAATGGTATAGCTGAAAACATCATCTTGGCCTGCAAAAAATAATCCACAATACAGCTCCATCAGTGGAAAATAAAAAAAGTTATAGCTCTCAGATTACAGGGATGCAAAAATATATTTTTTTTCTATAAAATTGTTTTTACCCTGTAAAAGCGCCAAAGCATAAAAAATGTATAAATATGGTATCGATGTAATTGTACTGACCCGAAGAATATAACTGCCTTATTATTATTATTTATTTATATAGCACCATTAATTCCATGGTGCTGGACATGAGAAAGGGTTACATACAGGGTTATAGATATCGTTTACAGTAAACAGGTTTACAGTGACGGACTGGTAGAGAGGGGAGAGGACCCTGTCCTTGCGGACTTACATTCTATGGGCCTTATCAATTTTACCACACGCAGAACAGCAAAAAAAAATCCTGAATTGCTGGTTTTTGTTCATTTTGCCTTCCAAAAAAAGGAATGTAAAGCGATCCAAAAATGTTGTGACCAAAAACCGTACCAATAAAAATGTCAACTCGTCAAAAAACAATCCGTCACATGACTGTCAGCAGAAATATGGAAAAATTATAGCTCTCAAAATATAGCGATGCAAAAACTTGTTGCAATAAAAAGTGTCTTTTAGTTTGTGACCGCAGCCAAACATAAAAACAGATATAAATCTGGTATCTCTGTAATCGCACCGACCCGAAGAATAAAGTCACCTAATCACTTATACCGCACAAGGAACGGTGTAAAAAATAAATAAAACCAATTCTTAACCTGCTATTGATTTTTTTTCATTATGCCTCCCAAAGATCACAGTAAGGCTCGGCGCACATTTCTCCTGTGCTCTGGGCTGAGCACTTATGCTGGGGTTTGCGTGTAAATTTATGAAATACGTGACTCAGACTGAACCCCCGGAGGAAGATTCCCTATAATGAGGCAGATGGAGGCACTGTGGACGCCGTCTGGCCTTTGATCCGCCGTTGTCCGTCTTTTAAGGCGTGCAAAAAAGCACAGTCTGCCACACAGGCCAGATGAAGTCCAGAGTAACTCTGCTACCGCATTTTAGTGAGTGGATTCCTCTGGGGTTTTTTCTGAATCACATCATTCGGAGATTGAGATGGAAAACCCCAAAGTAAGAGCACAACGTAGAGCGCAGGATAAATGTGATCCCAAATGTTATGTAAAATGTTACCAATAAAAGTCTCAACTCAGTCCACAAAAATAGCAAGTCCCCACACAGGTCCATCATTTGGCAATGGAAATATTGGGGGCTTCCATGTTACTGGTAGTCTAAAGGCTCTGGAAAAGCGCTTTGGCTCCTTGGACGCCAAAAGAAATCCAGCAAATTCTGCACTCCCAAATACAAATGCCCCACAGTGTGCCTAGACCACTTTTAGCATCCACATGTTTGGCTTTTTTGTAGTGATGTGATTTTTTTTTTATTTCCACGCCTCAACGTCATGAATTACTGTGAAGTATCTGGGAGTTGAAGGTGCTCACCACACAACTAGATAAGTTCCTTGAGGGGCCTATCTTTCAAAATGGGGTCTTTTGTGGGAGGCTTTCACTGTTAAGGCTTTCCAAACGGGCCATGACGTCCTCTTTTTATTCCAGCCAATTTTGCCTTCAAAAAGTCAAATGGCGCTCCTTCACTTCCGAGACATGCTGTGCACTCAAACTGTACTTTTCCCCACACATAAGGGGTATCGGCATGCTTAGGAGAAATTACACAACAAATTTTGGGATCCATTTTCTCCTGTTTCCCTTGTGAAAATAAATAAATTTAGATCTAAAATAACATTTTTGTGGAAAAAAAGTAAATGTTAATTTTTTCCTCCGACATTGCAAAAATACCTGTGAAGCACCTGAAGGGTTAATAAACCTCTTGAATGTGGTTTTGGGCACCTTGAGGGGTGCAGTTTATAGAATTGTGTCTCTTTTGGCTATTTTCTGTTTATATATCCTCAGATAGGTCATGTATCTCATTGTGAGACAAACAACCTCCCTTACTCTTTCCTACCACCACCCTGGAAATTACATGGTTTCATAGTCTCTGATGGAAGGAAGTCACCATCTCAGACAGTCATGAGTTCTGCCTTCATAATGACTTTGCATGGACTGAACCACTCAGGCTCTCCACAGGAAAAAAGAAGCTTCTATCACAGTTCATGATGATGATTGCATGACTCCTGTCTCACAGTTCTAGTATAGCACTGTGGTCTGCAACCTCTCTGACCTAGAAAGCTATACTCCGCTCTGAGAGCTAGAATGTGGCTCGCCAACTATGTGAAGGAATTGTAGAAAAAGAAACGACTGGAAACTTCTCCAAATAACAAAAACATACGGTAGATTATACTTTTCTGTTTTAGCAGTGCCATGAAACTATGTTTGGCTGCATGAAGCGAGTCACTGTATAAAAAAAAAAATGCAACAACTTTTTTCTTGTCCTGGAAACCTATTTAGTTATTGAAGATATTATCACCAAAATGAATAACATATCCACACTGTTATCTTATTGGTGGTTAGGACTAGTGATGAGCGAATAAACGCGTTACTCGAGATTTCCCGAGCATGCTCGGGTGTTCTCAGAGTATTTTTTAGTGCTCGGAGATTTAGTTTTTCTTGCCGCAGCTGAATGATTTACGTCTGTTAGCCAGCATAAGTACATGTGGGGGTTGCCTGGTTGCTAGGGAATCCCCACATGTACTTATGCTGGCTAACAGATGTAAATCATTCAGCTGCTGCGAAGAAAACTAAATCTCCGAGCACTAAAAAATACTCGGAGGACACCCGAGCATGCTCGGGAAATCTCGAGTAACGCGTTTATTCGCTCATCACTAGTTGGGACATAAATGTATCAGTGTTTTCTCTCATGTTTCTCACAGTCACAATGAAGCCTATGTAACAAAGCCATTGTGAGACAAATGTAGAGCCTTTTATGCCCTGGTCTTGAGCATTACACTCATTATGAGCATGACGTACACCTGTACCAAGAGGGAAGTACAGAGCAAGGAAAAGAGGTAGAACAGGAGTGAGCGGAGCAGGAACTACCGTACCTAGGAGGAGATGGCGGCCAAGCAAAGAAGGGTGACGTCACCAGATAGGAGGACGAGGCTGCCGCATCACCGCTGAGCCATTTTCTGGTTCATCCTTCAACCCCAATGTGTCTGAAACACGTTTGACTTGTCTGCTACATCTGACATGAGCCACAGGTTAGAGGTTCCTGGTGTAAAGGATGACAAATTAGCCCCCTAACTGTATGGTTGTGTTATCACAGCACACAGAGATGTTACTGGCTCTAACTGGGCATGTGATGATTTACTGATGCATCATGGGACTGATAGAAGATCAAAATATGGGGTGAAATCTGGGAATCAAGATGAAGGATCAAAATAACCTAAAGGATGCTGTACCACATGGAGGAAAGTGCACCAGGTATAAAAGAAATGTGGAGTGTGACACTCGGGTCTGGGTGCATGGATAGGGAAAGAAAAATCACTAGACCGCTTCTTTAATATGTTTTGTTTGGTATAGTAGTTAGCCTTTATTTTTTATTTTTTTGTATTAGTTCACCACGTTTTCTCTTTTTTCAGATACCTCCATATTCTTATGATCTTCTGGTCTTTCCTTGCTGGAGTTGTTACATTGTATTGCACTCTGGAGCCTGAATCTCTCCTTCCTAATATTCTTTTTAATATAAAACAAAAGCCCAAGGTACAGTATTTAATTACATCATTGCACGTTTGAGCCTCTATTAACAATAATGAGTCAGAATGGCCTAACGAGGCCAAAAAGCTCTGACTGCCCTTCCCGTTATGTAAAAACGCTGTGAGCAGTCCTAAAGCTGCTCTGGCAATCTGCAGTGCTTATGTCATTACACACATTAGGTGAGATCTCCTGAGGTGTTGGAAAATCTGGTTTTACAGTAGACCGTGTACAACACGCTGCTAATATATGACCATTAAAGGGGTTGTCTGGTCTAGAATGAGAAGTCCGCAGTCACACTGTGTTACTGCAAACTTGTGAATCCCCCCAGTACACGCACTGTGCGCTGCAAGGACTTGCGGGTGTCTGCCCAGGGAACGGCTGTTAAGTATTCAATATGCATAATCCTGGACAGAACCTGTCTGGTGGGTGCGACCTCGCTCCATACACTTGATATATCGAGGTAGACTGAACTTCTTTATATTGACTCTTCTTACAGGGAAGGTGCCACAAAAAATAAACAATTGAAAAAATGTAAAGTATTAATGTTAACCTTGTAAAAAAAAATCTAAAATTATCAAGTGTTTTTAATGGAGTAAAATATGAAAAACTAGATGGTGGCCCGATTCTAACGCATCGGGTATTCTAGAATATGCATGTCCACGTAGTATATTGCACAGCCCACGTAGTATATTGCCCAGCGACGTGGTATATTGCCCAGCCACGTAGTATATAGCCCAGCCACGTAGTATATAGCCCAGCCACGTAGTATATAGCCCAGCCACGTAGTATATAGCATAGCCACGTAGTATATAGCATAGCCACGTAGTATATAGCATAGCCACGTAGTATATTGCCCAGTGACGTAGTATATTGCCCAGTGATGTAGTATATTGCCCAGTGACGTAGTATATTGCCCAGTGACGTAGTATATTGCCCAGTGACGTAGTATATAGCCCAGCCACGTAGTATATTGCACAGCGACGTAGTATATTGCCCAGCCACGTAGTATATTGCACAGCCACGTAGTATATTGCCCAGTGACGTAGTATATTGCACAGCCACGTAGTATATTGCCCAGTGACGTAGTATATTGCACAGCCACGTAGTATACAGCACAGAGCCACATAGTATATTGCCCAGCCACGTACTATATTGCCCAGTGACGTAGTATACAGCACAGAGCCACGTACTATATTGCACAGCGACGTAGTATATTGCCCAGTGACGTAGTATATTGCACAGCGACGTAGTATATTGCCCAGCCATGTAGTATATTGCCCAGTGACGTTGTATACAGCACAGAGCCACGTAGTATATTACACAGCCACGTAGTATACAGCACAGAGCCACGTACTATATTGCCCAGCCACGTAGTATATTGCCCAGCTACGTAGTAGATTGCCCAGCTATGTATGTCACAGGTTAAAAAATAAAAAATAAACATATACTCACCTTCCTATCCGAGGGCCCATTGTAGTTCTAACATACTCACCATACTTGTAGTTCTGTCGCCTGTGCGCGGTACAGGCGGCAGCTTCCGGTCCCAGGGTGTGATGACGTCGCGGTCACATGACCGTGACGTCATGGCAGGTCCTTCTGCCATACGATCCTTGCTACCGGAACCGGCGGCTTGCACAGAGCGGTTACCGGAGGGTGGCGAGGAACGGGAAAGGTGGCGGAAGGTGGGTATATAATGATTTTTTATTTTTTTTAATTATTTTTAACATTAGATCCTTTTACTATTGACGCTGCATAGGCTGCGTCAATAGTAAAAACTTGGTCACACAGGGTTAATAGCCGCGGTAACGGAGTGAGTTACCCGCGGCATAACGCGGTCTGTTACCGCTGGCATTAACCCTGTGTGAGCCGTGACTGCGGGGAGTATGGAGCGGCCGCCCGCACTGACTGCAGGGGAGTAGGGAGGGACTAATCGGACTGTGGCCGTCGCTGATTGGTCGCGGCAGCCATGACAGGCAGCTGGCGAGACCAATCAGCGAATGAATAACCGTTACGGAAGTTGAGGACAGACGGAAGTACCCCTTAGACAATTATATATATATAGATAATTTAAAAAAAGTGTTTGGTATTTCCACTATTAAACAATAGAGGGAGCAGCTGCTTAAATTTGCTATGAAAACCTAGTATACAACTAGCTCACATTAGGACTGCAGAAAATATGTAGGGGGGGTCTGCTGACATGTATGAAGTCGCTTCCCCTTCCCTTCTGGGTGTCTGCAAAAATATAAGAGAGGATGAAGTTTAGGATCACAGTGCAGAGCCATTTTGTTGGTGACTGCCAGTGACAGATACAGTGTCACCGAGGACGGACGGCTGCACCGATTGTTAGTTGGTGCTGCTCGCTGTATCATAAACTGGGATTAGATACGTAGAGTGAATCACACTGGGATTATTCACATCACATGTTACACTACACATATCTAGATATAGGAATAGGTGTAATGTATGACATGATTGCATTAGACACAGTAGTCTGGGGCATATCATGCAAGATGGGGTCAGATACACTGGTCTGGGGTGCATCTTGCATGATGGGATTAGATATACTTGTCTGGAATTTATTACCCATGCCCATGATGGTAATAGATACATCGGTCTTGGGCGTATCACCCATGCCAATGATGGAATTATATGCACTGGTCTGGGGCGTATTACCCATGCCTATGATGGAATTAGATACACGGGTCTGGGGCGTATCATGCTGGATAGGGATTACATAAACGGGTATGGGGCGTATGATGCCGGATGGGGATTACATACACTGGTCTGGGACGTATCATGCAGGATGGGGCATTACGTACATGGATCTGGGGCATATCATGCAGGATGGGGATTACATACATGGGTCTGGGGTGGTGTATCATGCAGGATGGGGATTACATACATGGGTCTGGGGCGTATCATGCAGGATGGGGATTACATACATGGGTATGGGGCGTATCATGCCGGATGGGGGATCACATACATGGGTCTGGGGCGTATCATGCAGGATGGGGATTACATACATGGGTCTGGGGCGTATGATGCCGGATGGGGTTTACATACATGGGTCTGGGGCATATCATGCAGGATAGGGATTAGATACATGGGTCTGGGGCGTATCTTGCAGGATGGGGATTACATACATGGGTCTGGGGCGTATCATGCAGGATGGGGATTACATACTCTGGTCTGTGGCGTATCATGCAGGATGGAGATTACATACATGGGTCTGTGGCGTATCATGCAGGATGGGGATTACATACATGGGTCTGGGGCGTATCATGCAGGATGGGGATTAGGTACTCTGGTCTGGGGCATATCACGCAGGATTAGATACACTGGTCTGGGGAGTATCACGCTTGATGTGGATTCTGGCACTGTGCCTTCTCTCTTCCCGATTGCCCTGCTGCCGGGCTAATGGTAGTTGTAGTTGATGACAGCTGTAATTTGTCAAAAACACATCTCCGGTCAGGCCCCTTGGGTTAGTAATGGAAATGGGTTTATCAGACACCCTCATTACTAACCCAATAATGAAAGAAAAACACAGACAGAAAATATATATTGTTTAAAAAAAACACTCCCTGACATGTACCCTGGTTCACCAATTTATTTTAAAAAAAAAAAAAATGCAGATCCTATGTAGTCCAGGGAATCTGCTGTAGAGCTGAGCTCCCTGGCGGCCTGAACTAAAATGAACTTTCGGCGTGGGAAAATCAGCTGGCATTTTACCACGCTGAAGAGTTCATTTTAGTTCAGGCCGCCAGGGAGTGCAGCTTCGGTGACGTCACAGCTAGTCACTAAAGCTCCACTCCCAGCATTTCATTCATTCCACAGTAGTTTACAGCCAGGAGTGGTCACATTAGCAGCGCTCCCGGTTGTAAACTGTAAATTCCCCTAGATATGGATTACTGCGTGGGACTGACTGTACACCGGACAGGTATGGTATATTGTTGGTTTATTATTTCTCCTACGCCTCATTGGGAGACACAGGACCATGGGTGTTATGCTGCTGCTACTAAGAGGACACTAAGCAAATACAGAAAGAATAGCTCCTCCCCTGCAGTATACACCCTCCTGCTGGCTGTAAGTGAACCAGTTCTTGCTTAGTGTGTGTAGGAGGCACTTGGGTCTGCTTTCAGACCCCACCGTTTTTATTTTAATTTTTTACTTTATATTCTATTTTTTCTCTTAACGGAGCGAATGGGGGCGACGGTTCCTTTCTAGGTTCCGATTTCCCCCGAATCATCAACAGGCAAGTACATGAAGCGTCCCTCCCGTATCCTTTCCTGCAACATTGGATGCCAGCACTGAGCTCACCTTACGGGCGACGGTTCCTTTGCGTTCCGATCTCCCCCCTACATAGCAGGCGACCACATGGAGTAGCAGGCGACCACATGGAGTAGCCCTCCATCTACCTCTCCTGGAGCCGGGTGCATAGCCAGACATAAATATGTATGGCGTCTGCAGCCCCCCACTGCATCAACACTGATATAGCGGATGACACAAGGCGGCAGAAGCTCTCCACCCCCTCCCCGATTATGGCGACGGTGGATTCAGCACCGGCCCACCGCATCTACCGTGAGTACACTGCGGGAGCTGAAGTGCTGAGGGGTCCTGGTCCCCAGGGTATGGGAGGTCCGCACCTTAAAGCCCTGGTCCATGGGTTGTCCGCAGTGCAGTAATTCAATGAAGGAGTGTGGCTTAAGAATGGCACTAATAGCGGTCCCGGTGCTGCAGGCTGCAACCGCAGGTTTTTAAATTTAGCCCCGGGCTTTTCCCCTTCATACAGGCCAGAATTTTGGCCACACCCACCTGCAGTTACCGCCGCACCACTCTTTCTGGCGCTTCTCGTTCCCTGAGAAGCGCTCTCACTTCCTGATCTCGGCCATCTTGGTACACCCACAGGGCTAATGCTGCAGCGCTGCTCCAGCCTTTTTGAATCACTGCCTTCAGGACGAGCGATTTCCGTGCATACACTGCAGACCTCCCCTGGGGACTCAAGACACAGGACCTGGGTAAGCTACAGAAACATAGCTTAACCCTTCCCCTGTTAGTAAGCGCTCTCCTCAAGGCTATGTCTCAATCAAAGCCTCACAAAAAGTCTGGGAAGACTCACACTGTGTTCTTCGCGGCATGTACCTTTTGTAAGGTGTCATTACCCAGGGGTCACAATACTGCATTATGCACAGCTTGTGAACCGGTGACTGCTCAGGAACCACCTGTTACTGATACTGAACCCAGTGAGCCTAGTCCCCCTGAGTGGGCTACCTCCCTTTCCCGGTCTATGGCATCTCTGGCAAAAGCGTTAGACTCGTTCCGAGACCCTTCCTCTAACCATGGCACGATTACGGACGACGCTTCCGTTCGTCAGAACCCCTCGTATTCCAGGGGTCGTACCTTGCTAAGGAGCTCTCGCTCTTCCAGGAAATAGGAAAGATACATATCTTGGTACCATGTTAGCCAGTAGATAGAAAAATATTTAGAATTGAGAGTCCTCAGTGGTTGATACCTTTTAATGGCTAACTGAAAAGATGGTAACAAATTGCAAGCTTTCGAGACTACACAGGTCTCTTCATCAGGCAAAGACTTTGCCTGTCTTTGCCTGATGAAGAGACCTGTGTAGTCTCGAAAGCTTGCAATTTGTTACCATCTTTTCAGTTAGCCATTTAAAGGTATCAACCACTGAGGACTCTCAATTCTAAATATTTTTCTTCCAGGAAAAGGACTCATGCCATATCCCCAGACCATCTCCGGGATTCGGGTTCTGAGAGCTCCATTTCTCACTCCCTTTCCATTGGAGCCAGTAGAGAACCTGTTTCAGAGGACGATTCTGATACGTCCCTAGATCAGGAATTTCATCACGATCAGGAGACTCTCAACCCTCTGTCAGTGAATAAGGCTTTGAAGCTTGAGGAGGAACCTTTATCTAAAACGGATCATGCCGTGTCCTTTAAGAGGACCAATCGAGCTCATAGAGTGTTCGCCACTCATCCCAAATTTAAGGAAATCGTTGATTCTCACAAGATCCGTCCAGATAAACCATTCACAGGGCAGAAGCCCATGGAGTCCAAATATCCTTTTGCCCAGGATCCAAGAAAAGATTGGTGGCAGTCTCCCCCAATCGCGCCTGGCTACTAAATCTGTTTTATCCTCTTCGGAGGGCGTCTCTATTAAAAACCAAACCGATCGTCAGATCGACAATATGGCGCGTTCAGCCTTTGAAGCCTCAGCAGCCGCA
Organism: Ranitomeya variabilis; assembly: GCF_051348905.1. Lineage (NCBI taxonomy): Eukaryota > Metazoa > Chordata > Amphibia > Anura > Dendrobatidae > Ranitomeya > Ranitomeya variabilis. The sequence continues at coordinate 777,936,578 of NC_135233.1, forward strand.
CTGTTCCCATCTTTTGCCGCTATGTGGGTGGCTAAGGCTATGACCCACTGGGCTGAGGTCTTGTCTTCAGCGGTGCTGGATACCAATCTCCCCCCCGAGATAGCAGACCTTGCTACTCAGATAGCCAGAGCTGGAGATTTTGTAGGGACCGCGTCCCTGGATGCTGCTAACTGCGCTTCTCAAGCAGCAGCAAACGCCATCACCATCTGGAGGTCCTTATGGCTCAGGGTCTGGCGTGCGGATTCTGCTTCCAAAAAGTCATTGACTTCTCTACCATATCAGCGGTCGTCTTTTTTTTTGGCAAAAAGCTCGACCAATTAATTTCTGATGCCACTGCAGGGAAGAGTAAAATTTCTTCCACAACAGAGACCCTCTCGACCCTTTCGGAACCTGCAACCACAGGCTCAGTCCCAATTTTTTTTGTTACAACTCAAACTGGTCCTCTACTTCCACATCTCTCGGTTCTGGCCGGGCACAACATGGAGACAGAGGTTCCCAGGCTTCTTATAAACCTTCCCCTTGATGGAAAGGCAGGCCTAGGCAGTCGGGATCCAGAGGCTCCAGAATGGGCAGATCTTCCACACAAGGACTCCCTGTGGTATCCGGGGAACACCCTCAAAGTAGGTGGCCGCCTGCTTTCCTTCAGTGCAGCGTGGCTCTCTTTTTTGTCGTTCACGACGAGTGGGTACGCGGCCGAGTGTCCTCCGGATACAAGCTAGAAGCTCTCTGAGAAAGGACGGAGTTATTATTCCGGTTCCTCAAAGCAAAAGGTTTCAAGGTTTTTATTCAAACCTCTTCATTGTTCCAAAGAAGGACGGTACAGTACGGCCCATACTGGACTTAAAACTGCTGAACAAGTTTGTCAGGGTGCGACGGTTCCAGATGGAATTGCTTCGTTCTGTCATGGCCGCCATGGAAAAAGGCGACTTCCTGGCGTCTATAGACATCCAGGATGCGTACTTCCACATTCCTATTTTACCTTTTTACCAAAGGTTTTTTCGCTTCGCAGTTCAGGAAGATCACTTTCATTCGTTGCTCTGCCCTTTGGCCTTGCCATTGCCCCCAGGGTATTCACCAAGGTCATGGCAGCTGCCGTGGCCATACTCCACACCCAATTAGTGGTGGTGCTACAGTATCTAGACGATATCCTCATCAAAGGCCCTCTTTCCGCACCTGCATGGAGGCCCGTGAACATCACAATAGATACTCTCTCACCTAGGTTGGAAGATGAACTTAAAAAAAAAAAAAAAATCTTCCCCTGTACTGGCTCAGCGAATTTCCCTTCTAGGAATGATACTAGACTTATCTCGGGGGGGGGGGGGGTTGGATCTTCTTCCCCCGGAAAAGATCTCGGTTTTACAGCGAGAAGCTCAGAAGCTCTCTCACCCTCGCACTCACTCTCTGCGCTTCAGTATGAGAGTTCTCGGCAGGATGGTAGCAGATATAGAGGCGGTTCCATTTGCTCAATTACACCTCCGCCCCCTAAAGCATGCTCTCCTGGCTGTTTGGGACAGGAACTTGTTCTTTCTCGACCATCGGCTCCTCCTTCCCCGGCGAGTCAGACAGTCTCTCAGGTGGTGAACAGTAAAATCCTCCCTTAATCAAGGGAAGTCATTTCTTCCAGTACATTCGTTAGTTCTGACAACAGATGCCAGTCTTCTAGGCTGGGGAGCAGTGCTCCTTCATCACATTGCTCAGGGCCGCTGGTCCCTCTAGGAATCACGTCTTCCGATCAACATCTTGGAAATTCGGGCAATCAGGTTGGCGCTGCTCCAATTCCCTCCCTTCCTGGCGGGTCGCCCAATCAGGATTCTGTCCGACAACGCCACTGCAGTGGCATACATCAACCGCCAAGGGGGAACCCGCAGCAAGGCAGCCATGACTAAGGTGGGCCACATCCTCCGATGGGCCGAGGAAAACCGCTCTATGATTTCTGCAGTTCACATCCCGGGAGTGGACAGTTGGGAGGCAGATTTCCTCAGTCGTCAAGGCATCGACTCCGGGGAGTGGTCTCTCCATCCGGAGATCTTCCACCAGATCTGCTGTCGTTGGGGAATTCCGGATGTGGATCTGATGGCCTCACGGCTAAATTCCAAACTTCCCGACTTCACAGCTCGGTCCCATGATCCGACAGCCACCGGGGCAGATGCTCTCGTACTCCTGTGGCTTCATTTTTGGCTTCCGTACATATTTTCCTCGCTTCCTTTACTGCCGAGAGTCATCAAGAAGATCAGAGCGGAGAGGGTACCGGTAATCCTGATAGCGCCAGATTGTCCGCGCCGGGCGTGGTACGCGGAACTCGTTCAACTAGTCACCGACGTTCCCTGGCGATTACCGAATTGCGCAGACTTGCTGTCTCAGTGCCCCATTTACCGTGATCAGCGCTAGAATGCCTTCATCTATGTGTATTTATCATCGCACCTAGAAGACCACCTTCTCATGGTGCAACGACCGAGGATGTTCTCCTCTTCTTTTTTTTTCTATTTTCAAATTCTTACAAACTGGTTTGGACTTGGGTCTCGCCCTTAGTTCTCCCAAGGGACAGGTTTCAGCCCTAATCTGTTCTGTTCCAACGCAGGATTGCCAACAGATTACAAGTCAAGACGTTTATTCAGGGAGTCTCCCATCGGGTGCCCCCCTATAAGATGCCGGTGGAACCATGGGTCCTTAATCTGGTCTTCAGAGTTTGCAACAGGCTCTTTTCGAACCTCTACAGGAGGTTTCCCTGTTTTTTCCTTCATGGAAAGTTGCTTTCCTAGTTGCGGTCACCTCTATTACACGAGTCTCCGAGCTGGCGGCTTTGTCTTCTCAAGTTCCGTTCCTGAATTTTCATCAGGATAAGGTGGTGTTGAGAACATCCCCGTCTTTTCTGCCGAAAGTTGACTCCTCTTTTCATCTCATTGAGGAGATTGTTTTTTCTGTCACTCTGTCCGGCACCAGTACATCGCATCGAGAAGGCCCTTCACACACTGGATTTAGTGAAAGCTCTTAGGAGATACGTCTTGCGGACAGCGTCTTTCCGCAGGTCAGACCCCCTGTTTGTGCTCCCAAAAGGACCAAGGAAAGTGTTTTCCTCTTCCAAGGCGACAATAGCCAAATGGATTCGTTCGGCTATTCAGGAGTCCTACCGAGTCAGAGGTCATTCTGTCCCAGAGTGACTCGGTCAGTGGGTGCGTCTTGGGCCATCCGGCACCAAGCTTCGGCAGCCCAAGTTTGCAAAGCTGTGACTTGGTCCAGCCTGCATACATTTACAAAACATTACCATATTCACTCTCAGGCCTCGGCAGATGCGACCGTTGGCAGATTAATCTTGCAGGCGGCAGTGCCGCAGCTGTAATTTTGGGTACAAGGAGCAATTGCAGTTAATTGTTTCCCACCCAGGGACTGCTTTAGGACGTCCCATGGTCCTGTGTCCCCCAAGGAGGCGTAGGAGAAATAGGGATTTTTGTGTACTCATCCTAAAATCCTTTTCTCCGAGCCAATCATTGGGGGACATCACCCACCCTGTTAGCCTATTGGCTTTGGTTTTTGTGTTGACTTGGTTTTGACATAGTTCATCCTTGTTAAATGTTAAGCTCCTACTGCTTTGTTACCGAACTGGTTCACTTACAGCCAGCAGGACAGTGTGTACTGCAGGGGAGGAGCTATTCTTTCTGTATTTGCTTAGTGTCCTCCTAGTGGCAGCAGCATAACACCCATGGTCCTGTGTCCCCCAATGATTGGCTCGGAGAGAAGGATTTTACGGTGAGTACACAAAAATCCCTATTTTGACATTTTTTCCAGGAGATCGAGGGCTTCGCTTGGAATGGCAGACTAATGAAGATGGAAAAAATGTGTATATTGTTTTATTTCATTAAAATACTTTTTTCTGTCTGGTGTGTTTGATTAACCCTTTAACAACTATAGGATTAGTAATGGATAGGTGTCTTATTCACACCTCTCCATTATTAAGTCGGCTTAGGCTATCTGCACACGTTGCAGATTATATGCGTTTTTGCCTCTTTTTTTCGCTTTGAAATCTCGGCGAAAACGCATACACAACACAGCCCATTGAATTCAATGGGATTCCGCAATGCTGTACTAATGCTGCGTATTTTTCCGCGGCGGAATCTCATCGCGGAAAAATACGCAGCATGCTCATTCTTTGTTCGGAATCGCAGCGATTCCGCACACATAGGACTGCATTGATCCTCTTACTTTCCGCATGGGGCTATGCCCACCATGCGGGAAGTAAGCGGATCATGTGCGGTGGTACCCGGGTCTGGAGGAGAGGAGACTCTCCACCAGGCCCTTGGGAACCATATTTCTGTTTAAAAAAAAATGAAAATAAAAAAAATTGATATACTTACCTTCCGATGGCCCCCGGAGTCCTCCCGCCTCTCAGCTGTGCACGCGGCGGCTTCCGTTCCCAGGGATGCATTGCGCGAAGGACCTGGGAAGACGTCGCCGTCACATGACCGTGACGTCACAAAGGTCCTTCGGGCAATGCATCCCTGGGAACGGAAGCCGCCAGGAGCGCCGCTGAGGAGATCGGGGGCCGTTGGAAGGTGAGAATAACCATTTTTTAATTTTTTTTAAATTATTTTTAACATTCTATCTTTTACTCTTGATGCTGCATAGGCAGCATCAATAGTAAAAAGTTGGTCACACTTGTCAAACACTATGTTTGATAAGTGTGACCAACCTGTCAATCAGTTTTCCAAGCGATGCTACAGATTTCTTGGAAAACGCTAGCATTCTGCAAGCTAAAAATGCTTGCAAAACGCCAGTGTTTAGCGGGAAAACGCATGGCAATTCTACATGCGTTATACCCATGGCAGGGAGTTGCAGAATTGCCGCGGGAATTTCCGCGGCAATTCTGCAACGTGTGCACATAGCCTTAATGTCACCTTTACAATAGGAAGGTGACATTAACCCCTCATTACCCCACTTGCCACCGCTACAGGGCAAGTGGAAAGAACCGGGCAAAGCTCTAGAATTGGCGCATCTAATAGATGCGCCTTTTCTGGGCAGCTGCGGGCTGCTTTTTTTAGGCTGGGGGCCCGTATCCATGGCCCCTTACCAGCCTGAAAGTAGCAGCCCGCACCTGTGAGTTTTGCCGAGTTGGTTTATAAATATAGGGGGGACCCCATGTTGTTTTTTTCTTTCCTTTATTCTCCCCTGTTCGCCGGCCGAGCTGGGGAGAAAAATGACAGCCGCGTTCAGCACCACACGCAGGGGAGCAGCGCTTACTGTAGCGTTTCTTCCCCAGTGGCCGTCCGTATGGTACTGATGCAGCACATGGTTGCCACACGGATGTATCACACGGACACGGATATCTCCGGTACCGTGTTTGCCGGTACCGGAAATATCAGGACGTGTGAAACCGGCCTGAGAAGGAGTGCTGGAGGAGTTCTAAGTGACTGTTGTTTGGTTTGTATGCTTGATAATCCCTTATGTTTCCCTGTTTTGCTTGCTTCCCCTTCCTGCACACCCTGATGGATTCCTCTTTTATATAACCCCTGGCAAAAATTATGTAATCACCGGCCTTGGAGGATGTTCATTCAGTTGTTTAATTTTGTAGAAAAAAAATCATATCACAGACATAGCACAAAACTAAAGTCATTTCAAATGCCAACTTTCTAGCTTTAAGAAGCACTAAAATAAATCAAGAACAAAAAATGTGGTAGTCAGTAATGGTTACTTTTTTAACCAAGCATAGGGAAAAAATTATGGAATCACTCAATTCCGAGGAAAAAATTATGGAATCACCCTGTAAATTTTCATACCCAAAACTAACACCTGCATCAAATTAGATCTGCTCGTTAGTCTGCATCTAAAAAGGAGTGATCACACCTTGGAGAGCTGTTGCACCAAGTGGACTGACATGAATCATGGCTCCAACACGAGAGATGTCAGTTGAAACAAAGGAGATGATTATCAAACTCTTAAAAGAGGGTAAATCATCACACAGTGTTGCAAAGATGTTGGTTGTTCACAGTCAGCTGTGTCTAAAATCTGGACCAAATACAAACAACATCGGAAGGTTGTTAAAGGCAAACATACTGGTAGACCAAGGAAGACGTCAAAGCGTAAAGACCGGAAACTTAAAGCAGTATGTCTCCAAAACAGGAAAAGCACAACAAAACAAATGAGGAACGAATGGTAGGAAACTGGAGTCAACGTCTGTGACCAAACTGTAAGAAACCGCATAAAGGAAATTGGATTTACATACAAAAAAGCTAAACGAAAGCCATCATTAACACCTAAACAGAAAAAAACAAGGTTACAATGGGCTAAGGAAAAACAATCGTGGACTGTGGATGACTGGGTGAAAGTCATATTCCGTGATGAATCACGAATCTGCATTGGGCAAGGTGATGATGCTGGAACTTTTGTTTGGTGCCGTTCCAATGAGCTTTATAAAGATGACTACCTGAAGAGAACATGCAAATTTTCACAGTCATTGATGATATGGGGCTGCATGTCAGGTAAAGGCACTGGGGAGATGGCTGTCATTACATCTTCAATAAATGCACAAGTTCATGTTGATATTTTGGACACTTTTCTTATCCCATCAATTGAAAGGATGTTTGGGAATGATGAAATCATTTTTCAAGGTGATAATGCATCCTGCCATAGAGCAAAAAACTGTGAAAATATTCCTTGAAAAAAGACACACATGGTCAATGTCATGGCCTGCAAATAGTCCGGATCTCAATCCAATTGAAAATCTTTGGTGGAAGTTGCAGAAAATGGTCCATGACAAGGCTCCAACCTGCAAAGCTGATCTGGCAACAGCAATCAGAGAAAGTTGGAGCCAGATTGATGAAGAGTACTGTGTGACACTCATTAAGCCCATGCCTCAGAGACTGCAAGCTGTTGTAAAAGCCAGAGAAGGTGCAACAAAATACTAGTGATGTTTTGGAGTGTTTCTTTGTTTGTTTGTTTTTTTCATGATTCCATAATTTTTTCCCTATGCTTGGTTAAAAAAAGTAACCATTACTGACTCCCACATTTTTTGTTCTTAATTTCTTTTAGTGTTTCTTAAAGCCAGAAAGTTGCCATTTGAAATGACTTTAGTTTTGTGCCATGTCTGTGATCTGCTATTTTTCTACAAAATTAAACAACTGAATGAACATCCTCCATGGCTGGTGATTCCATAATTTTTGCCAGGGGTTGTATATGAGTGAATATTTTGTGTGTGTAGTTTTCAGTTTACCCTTGTCTTTGTTGCCCTGTTTGTTGGGTTGGTGTACTGTGGTGCACGGTATCTTCCCCTCTTCCCTCGGTGGGGGAAGGGGACAGATGAAGGGCTAACTTAGGAGATAAGGCAATGGCGGAGACCCCGGCGTCTTCGCCATCTGAAGTATCCCAGGGAACAGGGTGAGCCTGGGGGGCGCCCCTTAGTGCTAGGGCCAGGAAAGGAGCCCCTGGTCCCAGGTCACTCGACAGCTTTTGTTGTGACACCTGGTTCTAGAAACCGCTGGCAGTCAAATGGTTTTGCTAAAGATATACGCACGTTTAATATCTGGTGGCGCTGATATCTTCAGTGCAGGAGCCGCCTTTCCCCCTTTGGTTCTGTTCTCAATGCATTTGAGCCTTCAGTAGGAGGTATGCATTGAAAGTAATTTCCCAAAGTCTATATACTTCTAATAAAAGGTTTAACATTTGCAATTGTATTGGTATACACTGAGGCTTACATGGATTGTAGGCCTCCATAAATCACATGAAATAAGACTTGTTTTTTTTTTTTTGCTGTATGGCAAACAGGGCTTGGTAAGTTCATTTGCATATATGTCGGAAGCCATGCTCCGCTGTTGCCACCACGTTGGTCAATAAGGGGATCTGTCACCAGGTTTTAATCTTGAGAGCAGCATAATGCAACGTAATGTGAAACGGAGACCCTGATTCCAGCAATGTGTGACTTATTGGGCTACTTGCTGTAGTTTTAATAAAATCACTGTTTATCACCAGGAAATTATCACTAGTAGACTAGTAAACTAGATGCCATGTAGTCCAACCTCGCCCCCACCACTGATTGGCAGCTTTATGCCTATGCAGAGTGTATTCAGAAAGCTGCCAATCGGTGGTGTGGGCGGCGTTATACAGAGGTCAGCATTCAGAGAACTTCTAGACCTGCAGCAGATAAAATAGTGATTTTATTAAACTTTCAGCAACCACTAAGGTAAGTGATAAATCACTAGAATAGGGTGTCTGCCACCACATTGTGCTGCTCTCTGATGGGGTAGCAAAAACCTGGTGATAAATTTCCTTTAAGTATTCTAATAGGACATATAGACAAGAATGGCATTAATGGACTATCACGGTTTAAAAATCCCGTGGTCACCTTACCATGTCATTATAGTGTGCTGCTTCTTCCTCATTGCAGCTTGTATACTAGTAGTTCTACAGCTATAGTAACTGTTCACATAACAGAGCTGGTCTATTTCTTCTCTGTAGCAGGCAGAAATACAAGAGCTTTTCCCACAAGGCCATAGCTGTGCAGTGTGTGGCAAAGTTAAGTGCAAAAGGCATAGGTAAGTTCAAGCCTAATGTAGACTAGAGCTGCACCATACTTCATTGTATTTCTAGGAGTAAAGGTTGTAATGTATTTCAGGCCAACACTGCAGCTGGAAAACTATCAGCCATGGCTGGACTTGAAGGTTTCTTCCAAAGTGGATGCTTCGCTCTCCGAGGTATTCCTGTTTTCTATGGGCATACTCTTAGGCTACGTACTTACATTGAGCTTTTGGTGCGTTTTTGATGCTGCGCAGTTTTGCTGCTGCGAAAACATAGCGTCTTACAGTTCCAGTACAGTTGATGGGATTTATAGAAATCTCACGCCCACAGGGCTTTTATTTTACTCATCGTAAACTGACCTGCGGTGCGTGTTTCAGAGGGACAGCATGTCAACTTCTGACTTTTTTTCTGCGGATTTTTCTCTTAGACTTGCATTAGATGCGTAAAATCTGCAAAAAAAAAAACTGTGTGTGTTTTAAGGGCTTTTTCCGCTGTGGAAATGTTTTGTCAAACCAAAAAAACAAGAAGTATCAAAGTATAAAAATAAAGTATAAAATATAAAGCAGCTTTATAGCATGACACATTAAAAAGAGGCAAAAAAACCGCGTTAAAACCCCAATAAAAACACATGGGAGAAAAAATAGCACACAAAAGCGCAAAGAAAAACCGCAAGTAACCCAATTTAAATAATAGGTGCAGAAATTCCTGAGTGCCAAAAACTCAGCAAGCACTCATAATGATTACTAAGCTTTTGGGGGGTTGTCTTGGCAAAAACATATATATATATATACACTCATATTTTAGTATTTTGAGCTAAAAGGTATACATTGAGTACTGTTATGCCTAGTTACAGTGTTTTAGGAGGTGCATGGATTCAGAGAAACGAGTGTTCTGATTATGACTGTTCAAAGGCTTATCATGCATTATTTTCTTTATAGGTGTTTGAACTCGTACTGGAAAACTTTGTTTACCCCTGGTATCGGTACGTTGGTATTCCAAATCATTGCCTAATTGATAAATCTGTGGCTCACTTCATTATATTTTTTCTTTTTTCAGAGAAGGGTCACATGCTTAGATTGCCCCTATGTAGTAGAATTAGAGCATTGCTATGAGCGCCGACCACAGGGTGGGGCTCATAGCAGTCTGGCATCAACAACCATAGAGATGGAGACCTCTGATTGTCATGCCGACGCACCGCTGACCCCCAATCACATGACGGGAGTCAGCAGTGCGCGTATCTCTGGCTGGATGGCCAAAAGCGCTTGTTAAATGCTGCTGTCAGAGTTTGACAGCAGCATTTAACTAGTTAATAGGCTAGGGCGGATCGCGATTCCGACCGCGCCTATTGCGGGCACATGTCAGCTGTTCACAACAGCTGAAATGTCCCAGCTTTGATGCGGGCAGAAAGGGGTTAAGGAAACTTTAAGTAAAAAAAAAAAAATTGACTTTTTTTAGTGATTTAACTCGTGATCTCAGAAGGGAACCCCCACACTATTAAACATCTAGGGGCCGATGTCACTATTAACAGCCGCATCTACGTATGTGCTTAAACGGCTGTGGTCAGTCCCAGTATGAATCGTGGCAGAGGCAGCATTGTGTCAGATATAGTGTTCAGCTGACAGATTCGACATTTCCCCTGTTGGATGCTATCCTCTTATTTCAGGCCAGCTTAAAGGTGTATGGGTCATTATTAAAGGTAAATGCAATTTGTTTTCTCCACATGTGAAGGATTTCTTTGCAATAGTAATAAATGTATTTTTGTTTTATTTTATGACAGTCACATAACTGAAGATGAATCTTCCGTAGATGAGCTGAGGTTGACGTTGAGATTCTTTGCGTCAGTTCTTGTGCGAAGAATACAAAAGGTGATCACATGATAATTTTATTACTATTATTTTATTTTTACATTTGTCATGGATTAATGGTGCTATTAAATAATAATGATGTACAATCAAAAATTATATTGTGGTACTGTGTTGGCCAGAAAAATCGTAAATTCTTTCATGTCCAAAAAGACAAAAGCATTCTACATGTCATACATTTATTGGCTAACCAGAATCAGCTGTGACCCCATGCTGTCCAGTCAGTATACCCTGTTGCTTCCTCTCCTGCCCAGGAGATGTGCTATGATCAGACCACGTCCCTGTACGGTCAGACACAGCCATTACACAGTACACAGCAGGGGCACATTTATAGGATTATCTCAGCACAGGAACATTTTATTTAATCACATCCAATTGTGGAAATTATTATTATTCCACGACCTACTGATTGAAATGTATTTTGCTGTTAGCTATTAATAAACAAATCAAATGTCACCCACCCACCCTGATGTTTAAGACGCTATTGCTGCAGTAACTGACGTCATATGAGTCATGGTCAGAGCTTCTGAGCTCAGTAATTGACTGCAGCACTGTTGACATAATATTAGCACTGCAGACAAGCAGAGACTGCGGCAGCAGCGGAGAGCTGGCATTTGACCCAGGGACAGTCATTCATCCCTTGGATGTATCCATACCTCCAGGTTGGTAAAGACATACCATTCTTGGACGTATGGATACGCCCTAGCTTTAATGCGGCGCTGCAGCAGCAGGGCACCGAAAGGAGTCAGTCAACAGGAGGAGTGGGGTGGTGCTGCACCCCTGCAACTACAATCTCTGTTATTGGCTGTTCAATCATCAAACAAATTTTACCACTGTCATGAATTACAATAAGTCATGAAAAAACAGTCTCAGAATCACTGTGACCTGTTGAAGCGTTCTAGAGTTGTTACAACAGAAAGTGACAGTGGTCAGAATTGTAAAATTTGACCTGGTCAGGAAGGTGACAACAGGCTTGGGAGGTAAAGGGGTTAAATGGGTTCATTTTTGGTTTGGTTCTAAAAGTTGACAACCCTTTTATAAAGCTACATCAATCATAAAAATCATTAAAAATTGTTATGGCTCTGTGAATGTGGCCGCACAAATAATAGTTATTTAGAAAAAGTAGTTTTTATTGGGTAAAAGTAATGAACCCCTAAACAATCTTGATATTGTCACAATCATAAACTCGTAAAAAATTTTAAATTGCCAACCCTGAAACCCTTCCTGACATCAGCCATATGCTGCAAGTCAGGAAAAGGTGCATGGAGCGGGCTCAGAACCTGAGCCTGCTCCATACTCAGCAGATAATGGCTTAACAAAGATTGGGTGGAGCCGATCTCCGTCTCTGCTGTTATCTTAAATGTCACTATCGATCTCGGACAGATGCATTTAAGTTATGTGGTCTAGGGGCACACGTCATTCCACATGCCCCATGTCTTCCCCTCTGCCTCATGGTTGCGGAGTGCTGGTGGGTTGATTTGACATCAGGGGGTCTGATGAAGACCACTGTACCTGCAGGTGAAAAAAAGCATGTCACTTAATCAAAATGGTGGCGCCTGCGCACTTTCTTGTATTGGTTAGTGTCTATTACCTTCCTGTGTTTCAAAGAAAAAAAAATTATCATCAATATGGCGCCGTCGGGTGCACCTGCGCATTAGCATCTATTGCGTTCCGATAGATGCTGCGCAAGGACCGCCACCGGCTCCTTGTTGCTGCAGCCCTAAAAAATGTACACTGCAAGAAAATAGCACCAGCTCTGTACGAGATAGATGCTACTGCGCAAGCACCTCCGCTGGCTTTTTGTTGCTGCAGTAAAAAAAAATGTAAACTACAAGAAAATGGTGGTGGTGCTTGCGCAGTAGCATCTATCGGAATGCGATAGATGCTAATTCTCAGGTGCACCCAACGGCGCCATAGTGATGGTGATTTTTTTGTTCTTTGAAACACAGAAAGATAATAGGCATTAACCAATAAGAGAAAGTGCTCAGGCGCCGCCATTTTGATGAAGTGACATGCTTTTTTCAAATACATACATTAGTATATTCATTATGCAAACTAGGGGGCGGGTCAGTGAGGAATCAGTGACCTGTCAGCAGTCTGCATTCTGAATATGTAATCAGAGCACCACACCCACCAACCCCGCCTTAGGACACGAGCATATCATTAACACAAAACTGAAAATAAAGATTAAGAAACAACCACAAGATGGATTTCATCAACCAAGGTATCATTTTATTCAGCATAACCGCGCCAACCTGACACTGTCTGTACGTTACTGTGCACAATCCTGCTCACAGGTTCCCTTTAAGTCATGGACACTCCTTTTTAAGCTAATCCATAAACACAGTAAAGAAAAAAAAAATTAAAAGGCCAAAATAGCTTTTTTGTTTTCCAGTCTTTTGCAAAACTGCAAAGAATGCAATAATTAATGATCAAAACGTATCTATTCCAAAATGATAGCAATAACAGCTTGCCCCTCAGAAAGCAAGCCATTATTAAGCTCTGCTTACCAGGAAATGGAAAACTTTTCAGGAAATGGCAGCACAAATCTCTCAGTTTTTATTTAAAAAAAAAAAATCCTAACTTTTGTCGCAACCAAAATAGTTACACAAAACCCAGACTGGACAAGTTTTTCATCACCTTAATCTTACTGACCTGATGAATCAGGTTACTAAGTCATTTTTTTCCACTCAGCGAACGCTGTAAAAACAAACCCCACATACAGTTGTGGGTTGTTGTTTTTCTGCAATATCGGCACATTGTATTGTAAAATAAATGGTTTCCCACAAAACAGCTGTTGCTGGCATAAGAGCATTTTTATGGGGGTTGTCCAGATAGATGTGTTTTCAAAATAAAAAGATATGACGAATTCCGAGAGGAGAGAGTTCCCTATGTCGGCACATCAGCAGTGCTGTGTGTAAAGGGGATAGACTGAGCTAGCCCCCTCCACAACACAGCACTAGCTACGTGCCAACACTGCACACTCTTCCCTGTGTTGGCTAAGGCTGGGTTCACACTGCGTTACGGGCGTCCGTTAGACGGACTACGTTACACCGCGGCATAAACGCGGTGTAACGTAGTTCGATAAGGCCGCCATTAATTCCTATGTCGGACGCATCGCTAGCCTAGGGATGTGCCGTCATTGAGTGACGGACCCTGAGACGCGGGCTGCAGCGTCCGGGTCTGTCACTGCTAGCGCAGATAGAGGTAGCAGATGCTCTATCTGCGCTAGCGTGCTGCCATACCGGCACTTGTGTTTACAGCAGCACGTTACCGTATGTGTTGAACGGGCTGCTGTAAACGCAATGTGAACCCAGCCTAAAGCCAGTCCTTGAGGTGCCACCGTTGATAATTGAAGCATATTAGGAAGTTGTTTCTTTCTTTCTATTTAAAATGCATCCAAATATTTTTTTACCTATTTTTCTTAGCAGGATAGCCTTTCCTAAATGTTTTCTCATTTCTAGGTGGATATTCCATTTGTTATAACGAGAAAACTATTAAAAGCTGCTATGAAGCATATTGAAATAATTTCAAAAGCCAGACAGAAAGGTAAATTGGCTTTCAGGATATTATAGCGTATTTGACATCTCCGAATCAACCCTCTGGTCTTTATTATCTTTTCTCCTTTGCCACATTGGTGGACACAGGACCATGGGTGTTATGCTGCTGCCACTAGGAGGCTGACACTAAGTTGAGACAAAAAAGAGTTAGCTCCTCCCCTGCAGTATCTCCCCCCTCCCTTATCAGACGAGCACTGGAGTGTCACCTCCAGTACCCTCTTCTGCAGCCAGGCCTTATTGCCGGACATTCTGCCCTGCCCACCAGGTTCTCCTCGGCTGTTCAGAGGCACCTTGCATTGTGGCGTCCGTGCAGCCCCCACTGCATCACCACTGAGAAAGCGGATGATGGAAGGAGGCGGACGGTTCCTCTCCACCCCCCTTTTTATGGGGATGGTGGATAGAGGCTTCCCCCAACCCTGCACCGTCCTAATCACCCCGGGCACAGCTCACCTGCAGCGAGCTTCTCTGCATTCCCCCTCTATTCGAGGTAAGTGCCATAACATGTGGGGGGGGGGGGTCGGTCGTCCCAGCGGTTCTGGAGGGCTCGTTCACTCTTTTTCAGGGTCTCCCCTAGGGGCCGGCGCTCCGCGGCCGCGCGCCGGGCCGAAGCCGCAAATTTAGCCCCCGGCTGCGGCCTAGCACAGGCCGGAATCTGATAGGCTCCGCCCCCGTTTTTGCGTCATTCTGCGGCTCCGCCCCCGGTCCTGGCGCTTCTCGCTCTCTGCGAGATTACCCTCTCAACCCCCGGCGGCCATCTTTTTCCTCTCTGCACGCCGCAGCTTCAGCTTCTCCACGTGCAGCGCTCTGAACGCCGGCTGTTGCTCCTCCTGCACCGCCGCTGCTCCTCTCTCCCTGCGGGACACAGGACCACGGGTAAGGAGACCACGTTAGGTTCTCCCTTGCAGCGTCGCCCTTGATCCATAGCCTACAGACCCTGAGCATTTTCTCTTACATTAGGGTACACCATGTCCCAGTCAAGGACCAGAAAGACCACCAAGGTGCATTCTACCTTTTTTACTGCGTGTACCACCTGCCAGGCTCCACTCCTTCGGCCTCAGAGTTTCCCCCTCTGCCCAGCCTGCGATGCCCCAGGTGCCCAGGAGCCCTCCGCCACCACCGACCCCAGTGTATCTAATCCTCCTGAGTGGGTCGCGTCACTGTCACAGTCCGTGGATTCGCTAGCCAAAGTGATTAAATCCCTTCAGGACCCCTCTGGGGAGCGGGGCTCTCTTTTTCCTGGGTTAAGAGATCCCTCCGTAACAGGGGAATCATCGGCCAGCAGGGGCCGCTCTCACCAGAAGGAGGCACGGTCATCCAGAAAACGGATCCGCACTACCTCCCCTGAGCACTCACCGCACCAGTCAGCCTCTGGTAGCTCCACTTCTCGCTCACCCTCTCTAGGGGCCCATAGCGATCACGAATCTGAATATGAGTCTGATGCATCCTTAGACCCGGATACTCCGGAGTTTAGGTCTACTGTCGACTCCCTCATCGAGGCAGTCAATCATGCACTAAAAGTGGACGATGACTCTAATTCTGCTCCGGACCATTCCGTTTCCTTTACAAGAAACAAGCGTTCCCATAAGACGTTCACCTCTCACCCAGATTTCCTGGATATAGTCAGGCGACACAGGGAGCGTCCGGATAAGCGTTTTACAGGCAAAAAGGCCTTGGAATCGAAGTATCCCTTTTCCGCAGATCTTGTTAAAGATTGGATGGAATCTCCACTAGTAGATCCTCCGGTTTCGCGCTTGGCAACCAAAACTCTCTTATCCGTTCCTGATGGTGCTTCTATTAAGAATCCCACGGAACGCCAGCTAGATTCTCTAGCTCGCTCAGTGTACGAAGCCTCAGGTTCCTCTCTATCTCCCTCCTTCGCTGCGGCTTGGGTTGCCAAGGCAATGGTTTACTGGGCAGATGCCCTCGCGAAATCCATTCAGGAACAGGAACTTCCGTCTGAGGTGGCGGACCTGGTCAAACAAATTGACATGGCTGGAGATTATGTGATGTATGCGTCCCTCGACGCTGCGGACTGTGCAGCAACTGCGGCTTCGAACGCCATCACCATTAGGAGAGCTATCTGGCTCAGAGAGTGGTGTGCAGATTCCGCCTCAAAAAAAGTCTCTGATTTCCCTTCCTTTTCAGAGCGGGTGTCTTTTTGGAGAAAACCTAGACCAGCTTATTTCCAACGCTACAGGAGGAAAGAGCAAGTTCCTCCCGCAACACACGTCCAAAGCTGCTTTTCAGCGACAACAGTATTTTCGCTTTCGGCCCTTTTGCAGTAGCCCATTCTGGTCCAATTCTGCCCCCTCTTCCAGATCAGAACGATCCGCACGCTCACACAGAGACTCTCGACCTTATTTCAGGCCGAATCAGTCCTGGCGAGGAAAGCCTAGGCAACCCAGAACCAGAGGGTCCAGGCCTGCCAGATTCCCTTCACACTATTCCAGTCGACACCTCCAAAGTAGGCGGACGTCTGCTTCTTTTTCAGCAAGTCTGGCTCTCCGTCGTCCACGACGAATGGGTCAGGGATCTGGTGTCGTCTGGCTACAATATAGAATTCTCCGCCTCCCCTCCAGCACGCTTTTTTCCCTCTCGTCTCCCAAGTTCGGGAGCTTAGTCTCGCGCACTTCACTGCGCCATCGAATCCCTCCGCCAAAGCGGGGTCATCGTTCCGGTTCCGGAACACGAGAGATTCGGAGGTTTCTACTCAAACCTCTTCGTCGTGCCAAAAAAGGACGGGACGGTACGCCCCATTTTGGACCTGAAGCTACTAAACAAGTACATAAAAGTACAGCACTTCAGGATGGAATCTCTCCGATCGGTCATCTCCTCGATGGAGAGAGGGGAGTTCCTAGCATCAAAAGACATTAAAGATGCTTACCTTCATATCCCAATCTTCCCGCCACATCAAAGGTTTCTCCGTTTCGCCATCCTGGAGGACCACTTTCAATTCACAGCCTTACCCTTCGGTCTTGCCACAGCACCCAGGGTATTTACAAAAGTCATGGCGGCCGTCATGGCCATTCTTCACTCTCGAGGAGTGGTCGTGTTGCCATACTTGGACGACCTCCTCATAAAAGGTCCATCTTATCAGGCCTGCGAAGCAAGCGTCCACATTACCTTGGATTCTCTTTCGCCCCTGGGCTGGTTAATCAATTCGGACAAGTCCTCTCCCATTCCTGCCCAACGGATCTCATTCCTAGGCATGATCCTGGACACATCAAGGGGACTGGTCTTGCTTCCTCGGTCCAAGGCCCAAGACCTTCACCAGGGAGCTCGGACGCTCTGTCACCCTCATCCACGGTCCATCCGGTTTGCCATGAAGATCCTGGGAAAAATGGTGGCCGCAATAGAAGCTGTCCCCTTCGCTCAACTCCATCTCCGCCCCTTACAACAGGCTCTGCTGGACAACTGGGACAGGAGTCCCTTATCCCTCGATCGGCCATGCCCTCTGTCCCCACGGATCAGGCAAGCCCTCACATGGTGGACTCTGGGTTCATCTATCCTCCAGGGGAAGTCTTTTCTCCTCGGATGGGGAGCGGTATTCCTACACCACTCTGCCCAGGGGCGTTGGACGATTCGGGAGTCGAGGCTCCCTATAAACATCCTGGAAATTCGAGCAATCAGACTCGCTCTGAGACGCTTTCACCCCCTGCTTGTGGGTCACCCAATTCGAGTTCAATCGGACAATGTCACAGCCGTGGTGTATATAAACCATCAAGGGGGTACCCGCAGCAGGGCGGCGATGCAGGAAGTCTCCCACATTCTTCGTTGGGCCGAGGCCAACCACTCTACCATTTCCGCGGTGCACATTCCAGGCGTTGAGAACTGGGCGGCGGATTTTCTCAGCCGTCAGGGTCTTGCCTCGGGGGAGTGGGAACTTCATCCAGAGGTTCGCCGGCAAAACTGCCTTCGCTGGGGAACCCCGGACGTGGATCTGATGGCGTCCAGACTGAATGCCAAAGTTCACAACTTCATAGCACGTTCTCGGGATCCCCAGGCCATCGGGGTGGACGCACTGATATCCCCGTGGCATCGGTTCCAACTCCCGTACGTGTTTCCTCCGCTTCCCTTACTGCCGAAGGTGATCCGAAAAATCAAGACGGAGGGGGTTCAGGTCATCCTTGTTGCCCCAGATTGGCCACGTCGCGCATGGTACGCGGAGCTCGTCCAGCTCGTATCCGACGTTCCCTGGCGGTTACCAGACCACCCAGATCTGCTTCGCCAAGGGCCGATCTTCCACCAGAGCTCAGGGGCCCTACGTTTAACGGCGTGGCTGTTGAAACATGGATTCTAACCCAAGCTGGTTTCTCTCAGCAGGTCATTCCCACCATGCTAAGCGCTCGCAAAACGTCTTCCGCTTGCATCTATCACCGCACCTGGAAAACCTTCTTCTCGTGGTGCAGGCTCCGAGGTCGCCCTCCGCTCGTTTTCTCAATCCCTTCCATTTTGGATTTCCTACAGTCCGGCTTGGATTCCGGCCTGGCGCTGAGTTCCCTCAAAGGTCAGATCTCAGCTTTGTCCGTATTGTTTCAACGTAAGATCGCTGCCAACCTGCAAGTCAGGACCTTCATTCAGGGGGTCTCCCATGTGGTACCCCCCTACAGGACGCCGTTAGAGACCTGGGATCTCAATTTGGTTCTGAGCGTTCTTCAGGAACCTCCGTTTGAGCCTCTGCAGGACGTCCCGCTAACTGTCCTCTCCTGGAAGGTTGCCTTCCTTGTAGCAGTGATATCTATCAGACGGGTCTCAGAATTGGCCGCTTTATCCTGCCGGGCGCCTTTCCTTGCCTTCCACCAGGACAAGGTAGTTCTACGCCCATCTCCGGCCTTTCTCCCTAAGGTGGTCTCATCTTTTCACCTTAATGAGGACATCATTCTTCCCTCCTTCTGCCCACAGCCAAAACACAGGGTCGAAAAGGCCCTTCATACCCTGGATGTGGTTCGGGCCCTTAGGAGGTACATTTCCAGAACTGCTCATTTCCGCAAATCAGACTCCCTCGTTGTTCTCCCGGAGGGTCACAGAAAGGGTTTAGCTGTGTCTAAGGCCACGATAGCCAGATGGATTCGGTCTGCTACCCAAGAATCCTATCGGGTCAGGGGCAGACCTATCCCGGCGGGGATTAGAGCACACTCCACTCGGTCGTTGGGTGCTTCCTGGGCCATCCGGCATCAGGCAACAGCGGAGCAGGTTTGCAAGGCCGCAACGTGGTCCAGCCTGCATACTTTCTCAAAGCACTACAATGTCCACATTCAATCTTCTGCGGATGCGGCCCTTGGCAGACGTCCGTCGCTCATTTATAGTCAGTTGGTACACGGAGTTTACTTGGTTGTATTGTTTCCCACCCAGGGACTGCTTTGGGACGTCCCATGGTCCTGTGTCCCCCAATGTGGCGAAGGAGAAATAGGGATTTTTGTGTGTACTCACCGTAAAATCCTTTTCTCCGAGCCACTTATTGGGGGACACAGCACCCACCCTGTTAGCCTTATGGCTTGTTACCTTTTTGGTTCCTGACTTTCTTTGACATGTTATACTCTAATGTTAGGTATTGTACTGTTATTAATCTCCTACTGCTTTTGCACTGAACTGGGACTCTGGAAGCCAGCATGAGGGTGTATACTGCAGGGGAGGAGCTAACTCTTTTTTGTCTCAACTTAGTGTCAGCCTCCTAGTGACAGCAGCATAACACCCATGGTCCTGTGTCCCCCAGTGAGTGGCTCGGAGAAAAGGATTTTACAGTGAGTACACACAAAAATCCCTATTTTACTTTCATGATTAGGGCATTTCATGAACACATCAGAAACGTAGTGAACCTGACAGCTGATACGTGCTGCCCAATTAGTCTGCAGCATGTCTCCTCTTGTAGAAAACTTGTCACTCGGGTAAATGTTGTAAACACATTTTATTGTGCAGGCAATAAAAAGTAAAGAAGACATTTCGGTCCTGCAACGACCTTCATCAGTCAGGCAGATTGCAGTGTGCACAGGGTTCCAGGCAGAAACGACCGCCCAGGATCAGCAGCACATGTATCAGGCACTGGCTGTAATATCTCAGCCAGGTATGTTTGACTCTGACATGCAGCAGCGTTTCCGAGAGAAAACGTACTTTTAGTAGCTGGGGGGACTGAGCCGCACTGTACACTAGTCGTACAGGCAGGTCCCCGGCGGTTTCTCCCTTTCCTGTGAAAGTGGCTGACGGGTCTCTGCCTATACGCGCACGTACATGTCAGTCACTGTCAGCGGGCAGGAAGAAGCTGAAGGGGACGTACCTGTAGGACTAGTGTACAGTGCGGATCGGTCCCCAGTGCAGCAGCGTTTCAGAGTAAATCCTACGTGGCTGACATTGTACAGCCAGTGGCGGATTCATGCTGCCCATGGATTGGGCAGAATGTGTTAGGTGTCATGTTCTGGGAACCTATAGGGATGTAATGCAATTTCAGGACTTGATGTGGGGCAGGTACTTAGATTTTGGAGAACAAGGCCTACATGGTTCTGATATTGTCTGTACATGAACCCTCTGAACTGTACAGTGCTGCAGAATATGTTGTATTATTATTAGATTGATAGGAGGGAGGCAGAAATAGAATGGGTGCAGGGTCTTGCTTTATAATCAACCCCGAAAACAACACTGTGCCTATGTGAGCGAGCACAAATATGTGTATGATAGGTACATTTATTTTGCATGGTCCTTTTGGTATACTGTGTATGGTATGGCTAAACAAGGTCTCGCTCACATTTATCAACGGATTATAATTGAAGGATGCTGATAACACGGTGTGTTGTGAGGGACAATGTCCTCAGAACTGTTGCGCTGAAACTACAAATGTAACATACTGTAATGGTTGGGGAAACGGTATTGGTTGAAATAGTTCATTTTTTAATACTTTTTTTTTTTCATTTTTTTAATTTCAATAAGTAAAAAACTCAGAGTTTCTGCAGCAGGCCGCACTCGAGGAATATGGACCTGATCTTCATGTTGCATTGAGAAGTCGCAGGGATGAACTTTGCTACCTCCGAAAACTTACGGAGCTTCTTTTCCCATTTATTCTACCACCAAAAGCAACAGAGAGCAGGTGAGTTTTCAGTTTTGTCCTAAGTGACAACATCTTCCTTTCAGTTTGTGCTTTAGTTATGATCAGATCTTCCTAGATGTACAGCGGGATATTTTGTAGTTTGTAAAAGCCAATATTTTAGTACTCTTTATTGTCAGTCCACTTGGCGGTAAACGGTAGTCTTATCAATGCTATCCCTTCTCTAAAGTAAGCTGCTCAGGCGACCGGGGAATTTTCATGGGTTCAGCTCCTGAGACCCCCAGCAAGTTGCCAGTGTCTGTATATTCCCCTATCTAGTGTCTATTGATATGTATGTAATGCATGGATGGGCTAGACCACAGTGACCGGAGCCGCTCTTACACTCATGGCTCTCTGCTCTGCTTTCGTGATGTCCATACGCTTTAACAGGGCACGTGTGCAAGAACTATATCCAGGGAAAAAAAATGTAAATGTCTCTATAGTAGTAGTATGATATTTCTGAAGCAAAATTCTATTTTTGTCAAGTATGCACAACAATGTCCATTTCTAATACCACGTTTTTGTATGTTAATTATTGCAGACCTTTGACATTGCTTCTGAGAGAGATTCTTTCTGGTTCTGTGTTTCTCCCCTCAATGGACTTCTTGGCTGATCCAGTAGGTTTCTATAAATGTATTGCAGATTTGTAAGTTTGTAGGTGGGGGTAATATTATGTGCTCATATGGTAATATAGATCTTTGCATCAATATTTGAAAAAACGAGCAAAATCTAATTAGTCCGGGGTCACACTACCGTATAACACGGCTGAGTTCTATGAGATAAAACATCGCATAGCACTCGGCCCAGTATTATTCTTTGGGGCAGCTTAGATTTGTGATTATTTTCTCATGCTGATTCAGCATGAGAGAAGAATGGCAGCATGTTGTGATTCGCAGTGAGCCTCTGCTCACTCTCACCCATACAAGTCTATGGGTGAGAGTGACAACCCACAGCACTCGGATATCACCTGAGTGGGGCTTGATATACGTCGGCAGCAGAGGAGGTGGAGAAATTAATTTCTCCACCTCCTCCACAGTAGCATGACCCTTGGCTCCTGCTCGCAGCAGAGCTGGAGCTGAGGGTCATTAGCATATCACATCCGATGCCATATGCTAGTGTGACCCCCATCTTTAGATGTGTACTCCAAAAATCTGGTCTTTTATGGAAGAGTGCCATTTACAGTTTACACAAAGCCATATATGAGGGGGTACCACAAAAAAAATGAGAATTACTTATTTAATTTTTTTTATTCAAGATAACATTTTGACAATATTAATCCCCTTCAAAATACTGTGCATTAGATAATATGCTCTTGTCCCAAAGGTTTTTCCACTGTTCAAAACATATATTCTTCTTAACTAATGCTGGTAAGTGCCTCCAGCAATTTTTTCTTAACCTCTTCTACGTCCTGAAAACGCTTTCCCTTTAGGTTTTCCTTTGTTCTTGGGGATAAGAAGTCATCGCAACTCGCAAGGGGTTAGGTCAGGCGAGTAAGGGGGGTCAGAAACTGTTGTCATGCCGTTTTTTTCCAAAACTAGTTGATTTTCAATGCTGTGTACGCAGACTAATTGTTGTGATGAAGCAGCCAGTTCACCTATCACCACTATTCAGATTTTTTTTTGTCACTGCCTCACGCAATCGCTTCAGTACCTTCAGAGAGTAAACACATTCTCATACGGTTCTCCCTCTGGTCATCGGAAAGAAGTCATGGAACAAACTTTGCAGCTGCGAATTTCATATTCGAATCTTCAGTTGGATTCTTTGGCATGAACCCCAGGAAATTCCAGTTATTTCTTTCTCGCTTCATTGGGGGACACAGGTAACCATGGGTGTATGCTGCTGTCACTAGGAGGCTGACACTATGCAAATAAAGAAGAAGTAACTCCTCCCCGGCAGTATACACCCTCCGACAGGCACCAGGCAACTCAGTTTTTGCTTAGTGTCTGTAGGAGGCGGACCTGGATCTAACCCCAGATCTGCATTTCTTTTACAGGGATTTGTTGTTTGTTTTTAATCATTTCCCCTTTCTTTTTCAGATATTTTCTTCAGGGTAACAGGGTGCAGTTTTTCTCACCCTGTTTTCCCCACTTTGAACGACCGAGAGAGCAGTGTGGTTTCACCCACATCGCACCCTCTCGGACCCGCTGGGCAGGACTTCGTCCCGTCACCCATTCGGGTGTTCAGGGTGACTCTTTCCTCGGTGGCCAGTCCTGCCCATTTTCCCCTCCTCATCCCTCTCCTCGGAGAGGGCTGAGAGGAAGACGGCGGTCACTTCCAGTGACCCTCTCCCCTTGGTTAGGGGTCGACGCCGTCTTCTGCGCCGTAGAGTTCGCGGCGCGGGAAGGAGGACTTTTTCCAGGACCCTCCATCTTCCAGGGATCCTGATGTTTTCTCATCTTCAGGTAGGGAGTCTTCAATCACCAAACCATCCCCCCCCCTCCCCTCCACCACCTGCCCAGCAGTGATTGCCTCTTACCAGACCTCCTTTCTGATAAGGGGACCGAAGAGGGAGAGGGCCGCATTCTCAGCGCCGGGATGCGCTATCGCCGCGGGAAGGGGAGCAGAAACGCTAGGATCTTTTTCCCCCTCTTTATTCAAACTTGCAGGCGCGCGCCCGCCATTTCTCCCTGTCTCTCCCAGCTTTATCTTTCTTTTTGGCGCTTGAGCGCCCTCTTGTGGCGGCCGGCGTTATTGCGGCCGGGACGTTCAGCTTCTCCCTGTCTCTCCCAGCTTTTTCTTTCTTTTTGGCGCTTGAGCGCCCTCTTGTGGCGGCCGGCGTTATTGCGGCCGGGACGTTTTCAGCGTCTTAGGGGGCATTCCTTTCTATCCCCCCTTCAGTGTCTGTGCACGCCCACAGCGTCGCACTGTCTCCGCGCTCTTTTCTCCTGCTTCCTGCTCCCTGTCAGCGTCTGCTCACCGCGTGGGACACAGGATTTTCTCTGGGAACACAGGCACCTGCGGTGTTGTGAATTTGCTTTTTGCTCCCTCTAGTGGTTACTAGTTTTTTGACTCTGGTTTTTCTGTCATTCCTTTTATCCGCACCTGGGTCGTTAGTTAGGGGTGTTGCTATATAAGCTCCCTGGACCTTCAGTTCAATGCCTGGCAACGTAGTTATCAGAGCTAGTCTGCTGTGCTCTTGTCTACTGATCCTGGTTCCAGTTATATCAGCTAAGTCTGCCTTTTGCTTTTTGCTATTTGTTTTGGTTTTGTATTTTTGTCCAGCTTGTTCCAAATCTATATCCTGACCTTTGCTGGAAGCACTAGGGGGCTGGTGTTCTCCCCCCGGACCGTTAGACGGTTCGGGGGTTCTTGAATTTCCAGTGTGGATTTTGATAGGGTTTTTGTTGACCATATAAGTTACCTTTCTTTATTCTGCTATCAGTAAGCGGGCCTCTCTGTGCTAAACCTGGTTCATTTCTGTGTTTGTCATTTCCTCTTACCT
This sequence comes from Ranitomeya variabilis, assembly GCF_051348905.1. NCBI lineage: Eukaryota > Metazoa > Chordata > Amphibia > Anura > Dendrobatidae > Ranitomeya > Ranitomeya variabilis. The sequence goes on from NC_135233.1 coordinate 777,961,016, forward strand.
CACCGTCATTATTTGTGGGGGGCTTCTATCCAGCTTTGGGGTCCCCTTCTCTGGAGGCAAGAGAGGTCTTTGTTTTCCTCTACTAGGGGTAGCTAGATTCTCCGGCTGGCGCGTGTCATCTAGAATCAACGTAGGAATGATCCCCGGCTACTTCTAGTGTTGGCGTTAGGAGTAGATATATGGTCAACCCAGTTACCACTGCCCTATGAGCTGGATTTTTGTATTCTGCAGACTTCCACGTTCCTCTGAGACCCTCGCCATTGGGGTCATAACAGTTTGCCAGGCCAGTATTAAATGTTTAATGCATTGCAGAAGAGGGATTATAAGAAAGAAGATTCTGAGTTTTTTTTTTCTTCTTCCCCTTTACCTCAGAGTGGCTATGCTTGCTGCAGACATGAATGTCCAGACCTTGATTACAAGTGTGGACCAGCTGGCTACTCGTGTGCAGGGCATACAAGACTATGTTATCAGAAATCCTAGGTCAGAACCTAAAATACCGATTCCTGAACTGTTTTCCGGAGACAGGTTTAAGTTTAGGAATTTCGTGAATAATTGTAAATTGTTTTTGTCCCTGAGACCCTGTTCATCTGGAGATTCTGCTCAGCAAGTAAAAATTGTTATTTCGTTCTTACGGGGCGACCCTCAGGATTGGGCTTTTTCGCTGGCGCCAGGAGATCCGGCATTGGCTGATCTTGATGCGTTTTTTCTGGCGCTCGGTTTACTTTATGAGGAACCCAATCTTGAGATTCAGGCAGAAAAGGCCTTGCTGGCTATGTCTCAGGGGCAGGACGAGGCTGAAGTGTATTGCCAAAAATTTCGGAAATGGTCCGTGCTGACACATTGGAACGAGTGTGCACTGGCCGCTAATTTTAGAAATGGCCTTTCTGAAGCCATTAAGAATGTTATGGTGGGTTTTCCCATTCCCACAGGTCTGAATGATACTATGGCACTGGCTATTCAAATTGACCGGCGGTTGCGGGAGCGCAAAACCGCAAATTCCCTCATGGTGTTGTCTGAACAGACACCTGATTTAATGCAATGTGATAGAATCCTGACTAGAAATGAGCGGAAAATTCATAGACGCCGGAATGGCTTGTGCTACTACTGTGGTGATTCTACACATGTTATCTCAGCATGCTCTAAACGTATAGCTAAGGTTGTTAGTCCTGTCACCGTTGGTAATTTGCAACCTAAATTTATTCTGTCTGTAACTTTGATTTGCTCACTGTCATCTTATCCTGTCATGGCGTTTGTAGATTCAGGTGCTGCCCTGAGTCTCATGGATCTCTCATTTGCTAAGTGCTGTGGTTTTACTCTTGAACCATTAGAAAATCCTATTCCTCTTAGGGGTATTGATGCTACACCATTGGCAGCAAATAAACCGCAGTATTGGACACAGGTTACCATGTGCATGACTCCTGAACACCGCGAGGTGATACGTTTCCTGGTTTTACATAAAATGCATGATTTGGTTGTTTTAGGGCTGCCATGGTTACAGACCCATAATCCAGTCCTGGACTGGAAGGCTATGTCAGTCTCAAGTTGGGGCTGTCGTGGTATTCATGGGGATTCCCTGCCTGTGTCTATTGCTTCTTCTACGCCTTCGGAAGTTCCGGAGTATTTGTCTGATTATCAGGATGTCTTCAGTGAGTCTGAGTCCAGTGCACTGCCTCCTCATAGGGACTGTGACTGTGCTATAGATTTGATCCCAGGCAGTAAATTTCCTAAGGGAAGACTGTTTAATCTGTCGGTACCTGAACATACCGCTATGCGTTCATATATCAAGGAGTCTCTGGAGAAAGGACATATTCGTCCGTCTTCTTCCCCTCTTGGTGCGGGATTCTTTTTTGTGGCAAAAAAGGACGGATCTTTGAGACCTTGTATTGATTATCGGCTTTTAAATAAGATCACTGTCAAATTTCAGTATCCTTTACCGCTGTTGTCTGACTTGTTTGCCCGGATTAAGGGTGCCAAGTGGTTCACCAAGATAGACCTTCGTGGTGCGTACAACCTTGTGCGCATTAAGCAAGGTGATGAATGGAAAACCGCATTCAATACGCCCGAAGGTCATTTTGAGTACTTGGTGATGCCTTTTGGGCTCTCCAATGCGCCTTCAGTTTTTCAGTCCTTTATGCATGACATTTTCCGGAAGTATCTGGATAAATTTTTGATTGTTTATCTGGATGATATTTTGGTTTTTTCTGATAATTGGGATTCGCATGTGGAGCAGGTCAGGTTGGTCTTTAAAATTTTGCGTGAAAATTCTTTGTTTGTCAAGGGCTCTAAGTGTCTCTTTGGTGTACAGAAGGTTCCCTTTTTGGGGTTCATTTTTTCCCCTTCTGCTGTGGAGATGGACCCAGTCAAGGTCCGAGCTATTCTTGATTGGACTCAGCCCTCGTCAGTTAAGAGTCTTCAGAAGTTCTTGGGCTTCGCTAACTTCTACCGTCGTTTTATCGCTAATTTTTCTAGCATTGTGAAACCTTTGACGGATATGACCAAGAAGGGCTCCGATGTAGCTAACTGGGCTCCTGCTGCCGTGGAGGCTTTCCAGGAGTTGAAACGCCGGTTTACTTCGGCGCCTGTTTTGTGCCAGCCTGACGTCTCACTTCCCTTTCAGGTTGAGGTGGATGCTTCGGAGATTGGGGCAGGGGCCGTTTTGTCGCAGAGAGGCCATGGTTGCTCTGTTATGAAACCTTGTGCCTTTTTCTCTAGGAAGTTTTCGCCTGCCGAGCGAAATTATGATGTGGGCAATCGGGAGTTGTTGGCCATGAAATGGGCATTTGAGGAGTGGCGTCATTGGCTCGAGGGTGCTAAGCATCGTGTGGTGGTCTTGACTGATCACAAAAATCTGATGTATCTCGAGTCTGCTAAACGCCTTAATCCGAGACAGGCCCGCTGGTCATTGTTTTTCTCCCGCTTTGATTTTGTTGTCTCGTATTTACCAGGTTCAAAGAATGTGAAGGCCGATGCTCTTTCTAGGAGCTTTGTGCCTGATGCTCCTGGAGTCGCGGATCCTGTTGGTATTCTTAAAGATGGAGTTATCTTGTCAGCTATTTCTCCGGATCTGCGACGTGTGTTGCAGAGATTTCAGGCTGATAGGCCTGAGTCTTGTCCACCTGACAGACTGTTTGTCCCGGATAAGTGGACCAGCAGAGTCATTTCCGAGGTTCATTCATCGGTGTTGGCAGGTCACCCGGGAATCTTTGGCACCAGAGATCTGGTGGCCAGGTCCTTTTGGTGGCCTTCCTTGTCAAGGGATGTGCGGTCATTTGTGCAGTCCTGTGGGACTTGTGCTCGAGCTAAGCCTTGCTGTTCTCGTGCCAGCGGTTTGCTCTTGCCCTTGCCTGTCCCGAAGAGACCTTGGACACATATCTCCATGGATTTCATTTCTGATCTTCCGCTATCTCAGGGCATGTCCGTTATCTGGGTGATATGTGATCGCTTCTCCAAGATGGTCCATTTGGTTCCTTTGCCTAAGCTGCCTTCCTCTTCCGATCTGGTTCCTGTGTTTTTCCAGAACGTGGTTCGTTTGCACGGCATCCCTGAGAATATTGTGTCAGACAGAGGATCCCAGTTCGTTTCCAGGTTCTGGCGATCCTTTTGTAGTAGGATGGGCATTGATTTGTCGTTTTCGTCTGCTTTCCATCCTCAGACTAATGGACAGACGGAGCGAACCAATCAGACTTTGGAGGCTTATTTGAGGTGTTTTGTCTCTGCTGATCAGGACGATTGGGTGACATTCTTGCCGTTGGCTGAGTTTGCCCTTAATAATCGGGCTAGTTCCGCCACCTTGGTTTCGCCTTTTTTCTGCAACTCTGGTTTCCATCCTCGCTTTTCTTCGGGTCATGTGGAGCCTTCTGACTGTCCTGGGGTGGATTCTGTGGTGGATAGGTTGCAGCAGATCTGGAATCATGTGGTGGACAACTTGAAGTTGTCACAGGAGAAGGCTCAGCGCTTTGCCAACCGCCGCCGCGGTGTGGGTCCCCGACTACGCGTTGGGGATTTGGTATGGCTTTCTTCCCGCTTTGTTCCTATGAAGGTCTCCTCTCCCAAATTTAAACCTCGTTTTATTGGGCCTTACAAGATATTGGAAATCCTTAATCCTGTATCTTTTCGTCTGGATCTTCCTGTGTCGTTTGCTATTCACAATGTATTTCATAGGTCCTTGTTGCGGCGGTACATTGTGCCTGTAGTTCCTTCTGCTGAGCCTCCTGCTCCGGTGTTGGTTGAGGGCGAGTTGGAGTACGTGGTGGAGAAGATCTTGGATTCTCGCCTCTCCAGGCGGAGGCTTCAGTACCTGGTCAAGTGGAAGGGCTATGGTCAGGAGGATAATTCCTGGGTGGTCGCCTCTGATGTTCATGCGGCCGATTTAGTTCGTGCCTTTCGTGCCGCTCGTCCTGATCGCCCTGGTGGTCGTGGTGAGGGTTCGGTGACCCCTCACTAAGGGGGGGGTACTGTTGTGAATTTGCTTTTTGCTCCCTCTAGTGGTTACTAGTTTTTTGACTCTGGTTTTTCTGTCATTCCTTTTATCCGCACCTGGGTCGTTAGTTAGGGGTGTTGCTATATAAGCTCCCTGGACCTTCAGTTCAATGCCTGGCAACGTAGTTATCAGAGCTAGTCTGCTGTGCTCTTGTCTACTGATCCTGGTTCCAGTTATATCAGCTAAGTCTGCCTTTTGCTTTTTGCTATTTGTTTTGGTTTTGTATTTTTGTCCAGCTTGTTCCAAATCTATATCCTGACCTTTGCTGGAAGCACTAGGGGGCTGGTGTTCTCCCCCCGGACCGTTAGACGGTTCGGGGGTTCTTGAATTTCCAGTGTGGATTTTGATAGGGTTTTTGTTGACCATATAAGTTACCTTTCTTTATTCTGCTATCAGTAAGCGGGCCTCTCTGTGCTAAACCTGGTTCATTTCTGTGTTTGTCATTTCCTCTTACCTCACCGTCATTATTTGTGGGGGGCTTCTATCCAGCTTTGGGGTCCCCTTCTCTGGAGGCAAGAGAGGTCTTTGTTTTCCTCTACTAGGGGTAGCTAGATTCTCCGGCTGGCGCGTGTCATCTAGAATCAACGTAGGAATGATCCCCGGCTACTTCTAGTGTTGGCGTTAGGAGTAGATATATGGTCAACCCAGTTACCACTGCCCTATGAGCTGGATTTTTGTATTCTGCAGACTTCCACGTTCCTCTGAGACCCTCGCCATTGGGGTCATAACACTGCGGCTACCGCTGTTGCTGTCCGTCAGCAGGCTCAGCGCTACTAAGTACTCCACCTGGCAGTATTTCTCCGTGGACAAGGTAATATCCACCTATGTCCGACCCCACCCCGGCCTTTGCCCCCTCGGCCATCCATTACGCCTGCGCTCACTGTAAGAAAAAGTGGGCCTCAGGTCAGCCTTCTCCTTTCTGCCCGTCCTGCGTTCCTCCTACCATGTCAGTGCCCCAGGAAGCTTCTAGGTCCCGGGATGAGTGCACACCCCCTCCCCCGGAGTGGGCTGTTGCTATGTCTCAATCAGTGTCCGACCTGACTAAGGTTTCTCAGTCCCTGGTCCAGGCACTTGAATGTATCCAGTTTCTCTCTAATGCCACCAGTACCATGAACTCTTCACACGGCGATTCGCTCGCACCTGTCCTAGACCCTCACAGAGGCAGACCGGACAAAAGAGACAGAAAACGGACCTTATCTAGATCCTCTTCCAGTTCCCTGGACGGGATTCCCCTATCTGCCCGTTCCCCCTCCTCGCAGGCGGACGTCGGGTCTGACCTTTCCTCCCAGTCGGAATCTGACTCTGATGCAGATCAGACTTCCGGAACAAAGGAGATGGTCGATAGCCTTATTTCAGCTATCATTCAGACGCTTGATCTTAAGGAGGATGAAGCGAGCTCTCAGGACGTCTCCGTTGCGTTTAAACGGATTAAACGTCCCTCTAGTTTTTTTCCTAATCACAAGGAGTTTGACAACACTACCTCTACACACTGGGAAAACCCTGGCAAGCGTTTCCCTGGCAGGAAACTGCTTGACGTGTTATACCCTTTTCACTCCGACCTTGTCTCCAAATGGTCCGAGTCTCCTAAGGTCGACCCACCTGTGTCCAGGCTATCCTCTCAGACAGTTCTGTCTATCCCGGACGCGGCTTCCCTTAAGGACCCCACGGACAGACAGATCGAGGCACTAGCAAAATCGGCATTTGAGGCCTCCGGAGCCTCCCTTTGCCCTAGTTTTGCCTCGTCATGGGTAGCCAAGGCTGTATCAGCCTGGGCCAAGACCCTGCACAGGGGCATTTTAGCTTCTGCTCCTGCTGAGGAACTGTCTGAATTAGCGGATCAGATTTCCCTGCAGGAAAATACCTCATGAATGCCTCCCTTGATGCAGCGGCCTGCTCTACCAGGGCTAACGGCAATATTGTCGCCATTCGCCGGATTCTTTGGCTAAAGGCGTGGACCGCTGACCCCGCTTCTAAGAAATCGCTCACTGGTCTACCTTTCCAGGGTTCGAGACTCTTCGGCACCCAACTAGATCAAATGATTTCGGACGCTACGGGTGGTAAGAGTACCTCTTTACCCCAGTCCAAGCCGAAACATCCCTTCAACAGGAGGGGCCCTCAGTCCTTCCGCCCCTTTCGGTCCTTTGCCTCTTCAGGAAATCCCACCCAGGACCGTTCCTCATCACAAGGGGACAGAAGAAAACCTTCTTTCAGGCCTCCACCGCGTTTTAGAGCCAAAAGCCACCCCGCAAAACAATCGGGATCTCGGGGCCACAGGTTTTCTAATAAATGACGGGTTGCCCCCACCTGGAACTCCTTCCAGGGTGGGAGGCCGCCTTCTTCTGTTCTCAGAAGTTTGGCTTTCAGTAGTCGACGACGCCTGGGTCAGGGAGATCGTCACGTCAGGCTACAAAATAGAATTTTCTTCGCCCCCAGGAAGACGTTTCATGCTCTCTCGTCCTCCCACTCAGCCGTCTCATCTCCAAGGGCTTCTCCAGGCCGTCGAGTCGCTCCTCACCTCAGGAGTCGTAGTACCTGTGCCTTTTTGCGAACGGTTCTGGGGTTTTTACTCAAACCTGTTCGTGGTTCCAAAAAAGGACATCTCTACGTCCGATTTTGGATCTCAAGCGATTGAACCGCCATCTACGGATTCGGCACTTCAAAATGGAATCTCTGCGCTCGGTGATCGCGCCCATGGAGCCGGGAGAGTTTCTGTGCTCAGTGGACATTCGGGATGCGTACCTTCACGTTCCGATTTGCGTACAGCGTCAGAGGTTCCTCCGGTTCGCGATCCAGGAGCATCATTACCAGTTCACGGCCCTCCCTTTCGGGCGGGCGTCTGCTCCCAGGGTCTTCACGAAGGTCATGGCAGCTGTCATGGCCATTCTGCGCTCAAAGGGGATCCTAGTAATCCCATACCTCGACGACCTCTTGATCAAGGGCTCGTCTCATCAGGATTGCTGCCAGAGCCTCCAGCTTACTCTGGACACACTAGTTCGCCTTGGCTGGTTAATCAACTACCAGAAGTCTTCCTTGATTCCAACCCAGCGTCTGGAGTTCCTGGGCATGGAATTCGACACCTCTCAGGCTCAGGTCTTCCTCCCCAAGGGGAAGTTCCTTTCTCTTCGTCGGGGTGTCAGAGCACTAAAGGTTCCGAATCCTCTTCCTCGCTATGAGGGTTCTGGGGAAAATGGTCGCTTCTATCGAGGCGGTCCCCTATGCCCAGTTCCACTCTCGTCCCCTCCAGCTGGCCCTTCTGTCTGCCTGGGACAGGAATCTGTTTTCCCTGGACCGTCCGTTTCACCTCTCTTACAAGGTGAGGCAGTCCCTCTCTTGGTGGACGCTGTCCACCTCCATTCTGTGTGGGAGGTCATTCCTCCCTCCCCACTGGCAGGTGATTACCACCGACGCCAGTCTCCAGGGTTGGGGAGCGGTCTTTCTCCACCTCACAGCCCAGGGCCGCTGGATGGCTCAGGAGGCGTGCCTCCCTATCAACCTCTTGGAAATCAGAGCCATCTTCCTAGCCCTCATCCGCTGGGAGCCCCTCCTCTCGGGAAAGCCGGTCCGCATTCAGTCGGACAACGCCACAGCCGTGGCATACATAAACCACCAGGGAGGGACTCGCAGCAGTCAAGTCATGACGGAAGTGGCAAAAATTCTCAGATGGGCGGAGGATCACGTCCCCTCTCTGTCAGCCGTCCACATTCCAGGGGTGGACAATTGGGAGGCCGACTTTCTAAGTCGCCAGGGCATCGTTGCGGGCGAGTGGTCTCTTCTTCCCGCAATCTTCAGCCAGATTTGCCAGCGGTGGGGCGTTCCAGACGTAGACTTGATGGCCTCATGGGCAAACCACAAGGTTCCCCAGTACGTCTCCAGATCTCGGGATCCGATGGCCGTCGGATGCGACGCTCTCGTGATCTCATGTGCCCAGTTCCGGATGCCCTGTCTGTTCCCGCCTCTCCCCTTGATCCCAAGGGTAGTAAAAAAGATCAAGACAGAAGGGGTCCCCATGCTCTTGGTAGCGCCAGATTGGCCTCGCAGGGCCTGGTACGCGGAACTGGTGAACATGCTATCGGACGTTCTGTGGAGGCTTCCGGATCTTCCGGACCTTCTTTCGCAGGGGCCCCTCTCCCACCCGAATTCTCGGTCTCTGAATTTAACGGCATGGCCGTTGAGGCCGCGGTCCTGAAGAACGCGGGTTTTTCGCATAGCGTCATCCAGACTATGATAAGGGCGAGGAAATCGGCTTCCTCGCGTATTTACCACAGGTGTTGGAAGGCCTTTTTCCGGTGGTGTCAGGACAACAATCTGTTTCCTATGACCTTTTCCCTTCCTTCCCTTCTCAGCTTCCTTCAAACGGGCCTAGATTCGGGTCTTTCCCTTAGCACCTTGAAGGGTCAGATTTCCGCTCTATCCATTCTTTTTCAAAGAGACCTAGCTTCCCTACCTCAGCTGAGGACCTTCATCCAGGGGGTTGCTCATATAGCTCCCCCTTACCGTTCTCCTGTCGAGCCTTGGGATCTCAACCTCGTCTTAGACGCCCTCCAGCGGGCGCCCTTTGAACTGCTTCAGGACATTTCCTTCTCGCTTCTATCCTGGAAGGTAGCCTTTTTGGTCGCCATCACCTCCATCAGAAGGGTGTCAGAACTGGCGGCATTATCCTGTCGTTCTCCCTTTCTAGTCCTGCATCAGGACAAGGTGGGTCTTCGTCCGGTTCCTTCCTTCTTACCGAAGGTAGTCTCATCCTTTCACATCAACGAGGACATTGTCCTCCCTTCCTTTTGCCCTTCCCCAGTTTATCCCTTGGAGAAATCGCTTCACAAGTTGGATGTGGTCAAGGCTATCCGGATTTACCTCGCCAGAACTGCCTCTTTTCGTCAGGCCGATCCTCTGTTCGTCGTCTCGGATGGGCGTCGAAAGGGACTTCCCGCCTCCAAGTCCACAATTGCTCGTTGGATCCGTTCGGCGGTTTTGGACGCATACCGTGCCCAGGACAAACAGCCTCCTTCGGGGGTGAGGGCTCACTCTACCCGGGCAGTGGGAGCTTCCTGGGCAGTTCGTCACCAAGCTTCGGCCTCGCAGGTTTGCAAGGCCGCTACGTGGTCATCCATGCACACCTTTGTTAAATTCTACGGGGTGCATACTCAGGCTTCCGCGGACGCGAGCCTGGGTAGGAGGATACTGCAGGCGGCGGTTTCTCACTGGCCGACCTAACTCTTTTTCTGCAATACCCGCCCTAGGGACTGCTTTTGGACGTCCCATGGTTACCTGTGTCCCCCAATGAAGCGAGAAAGAAAGAGGGATTTTTGGTTCTTACCGTAAAATCTCTTTCTTGGAGCCTTCATTGGGGGACACGGCACCCTCCCTTGAAGTTGTACCGTGTTGGCTAACGTGCCGTTGTTGTGGGTTGGTACATAGGTTGAGTTTTATATTACCTGTTCCTACTACTGCCTTTGCACCAACTGAGTTGCCTGGTGCCTGTCGGAGGGTGTATACTGCCGGGAAGGAGTTACTTCTTCTTTATTTGCATAGTGTCAGCCTCCTAGTGACCGCAGCATACACCCATGGTTACCTGTGTCCCCCAATGAAGGCTCCAAGAAAGAGATTTTACGGTAAGAACCAAAAATCCCTCTTTCCTGCAATTTACCGATTGTTTTGCGATGATCAAGCATGATGGCATCGCACAAATTTTTGACCATTTTCTTCTGTTCTGGATGTTGAGGGGCAACCTGAAGAGGTTTCATCTTTAAGTGACATTTGGCCTCTTCTGAACCTGGCAGACTACTTATATGCTTAATCCTGGCTTAGAGCTCCCTTTCCATAAGCTTCTGGAAGCGTTGTAACTGTTTCTGCCTTTGCTTTCTTTAACAGGAAACAGAATTACACGTTTGCAAGTTGCTTCTTAAAATTTGCCATCGAAATTTCATTAATTGAAGGATTTGGGCAAATTTCTGGATTGATTATCAACTGGGATAAATCAAGTTGTATGCAGGTGGATAGGGAAGTAGATTGTACGAGGGAGGTGGAGCAGAGTACGAAATTAAGGGTGGTGACGAAATTTAAATATCTGGGGATTCAGGTTTCTCTTCCCTTAACTAGATTTGAGGAACTTAATCTTGAGCCTTTAATAAACAAACTACGCGTCAAAATTACAGCTTGGAATAAGCTACATTTGTCGGTGGTGGGTAGAGTAAACCTACTTAAGATGGTGGTGATGCCACAGGCTTTGTATATTTTGCATAACTCTCCGGTATGGATCCCTCTGTCCAGATTTCGTAAACTACGATCATTATTTGGGGAATTGGCGTGGGGTGGGAAGAACCCTAGAATTAGGCAGGAGATACTGCAGAGGCCTAAAGATGAGGGGGGACTTGCCCTGCCTAATCCCTGGTTATATTTTTTATCTGCGCAAAGCCAACATCTTAGGGGTTGGGGGGATGGACTTGAGAAAGGTCAGGGACATAGTAGCTTGGTACATATAATTGGCAGGTGGCCCTTGGGTCAGGGTTTAGAAGCTGGCATATTTAAGAAGTTGGGAACTTGTTTTCACACCATAAATTTGATCCATAAGGTATGGCAGACGATTAAAGGTATAAGGGGGGTTGTGAAATTCACTGAGTTTTCGCCTATATGGGATAACCTCTCTTTTCAAGAATTTAATCATATGGAAGGAATGGGAGAGTGGAGGAAAAAAGGCATTGGGTTGATAGGTCAGTTGATTCACAACGGGAATCTTAAATCTTTTGGTATGCTGCAGCAGGAATTCCATTTCCCGGGGTTAAAGTTGTATCAATATAGAAGGGTTCAGCACGCATTTCAGGCACAAAAAAAGAGAGGGCCTATAGTGATTCAGAAGGATCTAATGTTGGATTTTATATTAAATAATAACGGAACAAAAGGGGCAATATCCGAAGTATATGGCGATTTGTTACATACCTTTCTATTGGATTAAGGCCAGAAGGAAATGGGAGGATGAACTGGGGCAAATAGACGATGATAGGTGGGAGTCCATACTGGAATACATACCTAAGTTGTCAATGAGTGAGCCTGGGAGACTGTCGCAATTATATGTGATAAATAGGGCCTACAGGACACCTGACATGCTGTTTAAAGCCGGGCTGAGAGACGATTCTGGGTGCCCCAGGTGTTCCCAGTCTCAGGCTGGTATACTGCACATGTTGTAGCTGTGTCCCAGATTGTTCGCATACTAGGTTGTAGTGCTGAACCAGATAGGGGTGATTTATGGGTGTACGATTCCTAGGGATCCGGTGGTGTGTGTACTTGGGTACGTGGAGGAAATCCTGACCGACGAAACTGCCAAAATGGCAATTGCTAGATTATTGTTCATTGCAAGAAAGGTGATCGCAAGGTATTGGATTAGGGAGGAACCTCCTACTAGACGGGAGTTTATCGCACAAGCGAATCATATTGTCCAGCTCGAGAGAAGCATATATAATAAGAGGAATAGGATGGGATTTTTTTCAAAAGCTGTGGCAGCCATGGCTGGATGGGAATAACTGAACGGCGGTGGTAAAATGATGCTAATAATAAATATGTATGTACTGCTTAATCTTTTCTTTCCAAGAGAATTGTATGGTTGGAGTTGGTCGTTAAGGGGGGAGGGAGGGAGGCGGGGGGGGTTTGTTTCTTGTAAAAATCAAAATATTGATGTATATTGTTATCTGAATGGATATTGTTGTATATCTTTTGCATAATAAAAAATATTTGGTTTACAAAAAATTTGCCATCGAAGAGAGCATTGGGAGAGTAAAGTTTTTTGGCGAAATGCAAAACAGTTTGTGGCAGAAAATTAATACTGCACATCACCCTGAAAACACCATCTCCACCGTCAGACATTGTTGTGGCAGCATCATGCTGTGGGGATGTTTTTCCTCAACAGTGACAAGGAAGCTGGTCAGCATTGATGGTTGGAGCAAAATATACTGGAATCCTGGAGCAAAACCTGTTGAACTGTGCAAAAGAAGGGTTTAAATCAAAGCATATCCATGTCTGTGAATGGCTGTCACAATCTTGACCTAAATCCCATTGAGAATCTGTGGCAAGGCTTGAAAATTGCTGTTCACAGATTCTCCCATCCAATCTCACTAAGCTAGAGCTAGTTTGCAAAGAAGAATGGGCAAAAATGTCAGCCTCTAGATACGCAAAGAAGGTAGAGACATACCCAAAGACTTATCACAGTAATTGCAGCAAAATGTGGTCCTACAAAGTATTGATTAAGTGGGGTCTGAATACAAATGCACACCACGATTTTCAGTATTTATAGTTTTTCAATATTTAGAAAACCAGGTATCATTTCCTTTACATTTCACAAATACTTGATACTTTGTGTTCGCATATCAGATAAAATCCCAATAAAATGTATTTAAGTTTGTGGGTGATAAAATGTTGAAAAGTTCACAGGGTATGAATACTTTTTCAAGGCACTGTGTAACATATCATTGCTGAAGGCCAAGCTCTGAAATTGTAAGCAAAATCCAAAAAGATTTGGTGAAGATTTCCCTGTGGATTCTTTCAGAGTTACTAGGGATGACATAGCTATTCCTTTGAGTGATTTTAGCATTATAAGTGGATGTGACATCTTTTTATCTTACAGATGTGTGATCTGTCCTTTTTGTTTGTCAATATAGTAAATAGAAAATCTACTTAATTTCATCAAATGTAAAAGTTTGCTTTCTAGTTACCAGCAATTGTTTTTTTTCTCCATGTGCATGAGCTAATAGATATATTCTTATACGTGAATGCAACACTGTCTATTTTATCTATTTGTAATGTATGTGAATGTTTTTTCTAGGACAATGTTAACCGGTTGCTCCTTATTTTCATTGACAATAGTCCTGTGAGTATATTATTTTTCTATTTTTGGTATACTATTTGCTCTTCTAGTCTTCTAAGTTCTTTTCATTTTTTTTTTTTTTTAACATGTGTCCATTTAATTTTGTTTTAGCCTGAACAAGCAACTGAGCCAACTTCCAGTTTGGTACCATTCCTCCAAAAATTTGCAGAGCCTAAAAACAAGAATCCTTCGGTATGTGCCATGCTTTGCTTTAAATAACAAAATTATACTCTTTAGTTAAATCAAAATTGAAATATAACTGAAGCCAATGACAATAAAAAATGTATTACATATTTTTGGTGTCCTGTTCTGGACGCTTGAATTAGGAAAAATGAGCAATAGTTTATTGGGATAGCACTGTTTTATTGTTGTTGCGAAATCATCCTTTTTTGCCTGATTTATGTTGTGTTCTACCAGTTTCTTAATGATTTAGTGGACTTATTTAATTTCCAGGTCCTGAAGCTAGAATTGAAGGAGATCCGGGCAGAGCAGGACCTTCTTTTCCGCTTCATGAATTTTTTGAAACAAGAAGGAGCTGTGCATGTTTTACAGTTTTGCTTGACCGTGGGTAAGTTAATGGAGGCGCCTTTAGAAAATCGCAGAAGCCATGCGCAAGCTAAAAATGAGAATAAAAATGATTTAAAACCCCTTCATGACATTTGACACAAGTTCGAATCGCGATCCGCCCATTAACTAGTTAAATGCCGCTGTCAAACTCTGACAGCTGCATTTAACAAGCGCCGCCACCGCTGACCCCCGTCACATGATAGGGGGTCAGCGGTGCATTGCCATAACAACCTGAGGTCTCCTTGAGACCTCTATGGTTGTTGATTGCAGATTGCTTTGAGCGCAACCCTGTGGTCGGCGCTCAAAGCAATGCTGCATTTCTGCTACATAGAGGTGATCTGTGCTTCACCTCTATGTAGCAGAGGCGATCGTGTAGTGGCAGCTTCTAGCCTCCTATGAAGGCTATTGAAGCATGCCAAAACAAAAAAGTGTTTAAAAATATAAAAGTTCAAATCACCCCCTTTTGCCCCAATGAAAATAAAACAATAAAAAACCAGACCTACACATATTTGGTATCGCCGAGTTCAGAATCGCCCGATCTATCAATAAAAAAAAGGATTAACCTGATTGCTAAACAGCATAGCGAGAAAAAAAATCAAAACACCAAAATTACGTTTTTTTGGTCGCTGCGAGATTGCATTTAAATGCAATAACGGGCGATCAAAAAAACGTATCTGCACAGAAGTGGAATCATTAAAAACGTCAGCTCGGCACGCAAAAAATAAGCCCTCACCCGACCCCAGATCACGAAAAATGGAGACACTACAGGTATCGGACAATATGGCGCAATTATTATTATTTTTTTTAACCCCTTCCCGACATGTGACGGAATAGTACGTCACATGTCGGGACCCCCGCTTTGATGTGCGCTCTGGCGGTGAGCGCACATCAAAGTCGCGACATGTCAGCTGTTTTTTACAGCTGACATGTGCGCGCAATAGCGGCGGGTGAAATCGCGATCACCCGCCGCTATTAACTAGTTAAATGCCGCTGTCAAACACAGACAGCGGCATTTAACTACCGCATCCGGCCGTGCGGCCGGATATGAGCGCATCGCCGACCCCTGTCACATGATCGGGGGTCGGCGATGCTCCTCCATTGTAACCATAGAGGTCCTTGAGACCTCTATGGTTACTGATTGCCGGTGGTTGTGAGCGCCCCCCTGTGGTCGGCGCTCACAGCACACCTGCATTTTAGCTACATAACAGCGATCTGATGATCGCTGTTATGTAGCAGAGCCGATCGGGCTGTGCCTGCTTCTAGCCTCCCATGGAGGCTATAGAAGCATGGCAAAAGTAAAAAAAAAAAGTTTTTAAAAATGTGAAAAAAATAAAAAAAACATAAAAGTTTAAATCACCCCCCTTTCGCCCCAATCAAAATAAATCAATAAAAAAAAAAAAAACCTACACATATTTGGTATCGCCGCGTTCAGAATCGCCCGATCTATCAAATAAAAAAAAGCATTAACCTGATCGCTAAATGGCGTAATGAGAAAAAAATTCGAAATGCCAGATTTACGTTTTTTTGGTCGCCACGACATTGCATTAAAATGCAATAACGGGCGATCAAAAGAACGTATCTACACCAAAATGCTATCATTAAAAACGCCAGCTCGGCACGCAAAAAATAAGCCCTCACCTGACCCCAGATCACGAAAAATGGAGACGCTACGAGTATCGGAAAATGGCGCAATTTTGTTTTGTTTTGTTTTTTGCAAAGTTTGGAATTTTTTTTCACCACTTAGGTGAGAAATAACCTAGTCATGTTAGGTGTCTATGAACTCGTAGTGACCTGGAGAATCATAATGGCAGGTCAGTTTTAGCATTTAGTGAACCTAGCAAAATAGGCAAGCAAAAAACAAGTGTGGGATTGGAATTTTTTTTGCAATTTCACTGCACTTGGAATTTTTTTCCCGTTTTCTAGTACACGACATGCTAAAACCAATGATGTCGTTCAAAAGTACAACTCGTCCCGCAAAAAATAAGCCCTCACATGGCCAAATTGACGGAAAAATAAAAAAGTTATGGCTCTGGGAAGGAGGGGAACGAAAAACGAAAACGGAAAAACGGAAAAAGCTCCGGGGGTGAAGGGGTTAAGCAAAGTTTTAGTTTTTTTCACCACTTAGATAAAAAAGAACCTAGATATATTTGGTGCCTATGAACTCGTAATGACCTGGAGAATCATAACGGCCAGTCAGTTTTAGCATTTAGTGAACCTAGCAAAAAAGCCAAACAAAAAACTAGTGTGGGATTGCACTTTTTTTGCAATTTCATCGCACTTGGAATTTTTTTTCCCCGTTTTCTGTTACACTATGGTAAAACCAATGTTGTCATTAAAAAGTACAACTCGTCCCGGAAAAAATAAGTTCTCACATGGCCATATTGACGGAGAAATAAAAAAAGTTATGGCTCTGGAAAGAAGGGGAGCGAAAAATGAAAACGAAAAAAGCCCCGGGGGTTAAGGGGTTAATGCATTACATTTCCTATATATATATATCTACTATATAATTGTCTAAGGGTCACTTCCGTCTTTCTGTCTGTCTGTAACGGAAATCCCAAGTCGCTGATTGGTTGCGGCAAAACAGCCACGACCAATCAGCGACAGGCATAGTCCGGCGGCAAAATGGCCACTCCTTACTCCCCGCAGTCAGTGCCCGCTCCATACTCCCCTCCAGTCAGCGCTCACACAGGGTTAATGGCAGCGTTAACGGACCGCGTTATGCCGTGGTGTAACGCACTCCGTTAACGCTGCTATTAACCCTGTGTGACCAACTTTTTTACTATTGATGCTGCCTATGCAGCATCAATAGTAAAAAGATCTAATGTTAAAAAAAATAAAAAATAGTTCTATACTCACCGTCCGTCGGCCCCTCGGATCCAGAACAGGCCTTTCCCGCTCCTCCCGACGCTCCGGTGACCGCTCCATGCATTGCGATCTTGCGAGATGATGATGTAGCGGTCTCGCGAGACCGCTGCGTCATCATCTCGCGAGACTGCAATGCACTCTTGGGACCGTAGCGCGCGAGGAGCATCGGTGAACACTTTGCCTGGATCCGGGGGCCAACGGAAGGTAAGTATATAACTTTTTTATTTTAATTCTTTTTTTAACAGGGATATGATGCCCACATTGCTATATACTACGTGGGCTGTGCAATGTACTACGTGGGCTGTGCAATGTACTACGTGGGCTGTGCAATGTACTACGTGGGCTGTGCAATGTACTACGTGGCTGTGCTATATACTACGTGGCTGTGCTATATACTACGTGGCTGTGTTATACACTACGTGGGCTGTGTTATACACTACGTGGGCTGTGTTATACACTACGTGGGCTGTGTTATACACTACGTGGGCTGTGTTATATACTGTGTGCGTGGGCTGTTATATACTACGTGGGCTGTGTTATATGCTACGTGGGCTGTTATAAACTACGTGGCTGTGTTATATGCTATGTGGACTGTTATACACTCCGTGGGCTATGCTATATACTCCGTGGGCTGTGTTATACACTACGTGGGCTGTGCTATATACTCCGTGGGCTGTGCTATATACTCCGTGGGCTGTGCTATATACTCCGTGGGCTGTGCTATATACTACGTGGCTGTGCTATATACTACGTGGCTGTGCTATATACTACGTGGCTGTGCTTATATACTACGTAGCTGTACAATATACTACGTGGCTGTACAATATACTACGTGGCTGTGCTATTTACTACGTGGGCTGTTATATACTACGTGGCTGTGCTATATACTACATGGCCGGCTGCGAACAATCAGTGACAGGCGCGGAATCCTGTGTATAAATTGCATTATTCTAAAATCTTCATAAATAAACTACATACATATTCTAGAATACCTGATGCGTTAGAATCGGGCTACCATCTAGTCTACTACAGTCATGGCCAAAAGTTTTGAGAATTACACCAAAATTATATATTCACATGATCTGCTGCCCTCTGGTTTTTATTAGTTTTTGTCTGATGTTTATATCACATACAGAAATATAATTGCAATCATATTATGAGTACCAATAGGTTATATTGACAGTTAGAATGAGTTAATGCAGCAAGTCAATATTTGCAGTGGTGACCCTTCTTCTTCAAGACCTCTGCAATTCTCCCTGGCATGCTCTCAATCAACTTCTGGACCAAATCCTGACTGATAGCAGTCCATTCTTGCATAATCAATGCTTGCATTTTGCCAGAATTTGTTGGTTTTTGTTTTTCCACCCGTCTCTTGATGATTGACCACAAGTTCTCAATGGGATTAAGATCTGGGGAGTTTCCAGGCCATGGACCCAAAATCTCTATGTTTTGTTCCATGAGCCATTTAGTTATCACCTTTGCTTTATGGCAAGGTGCTCCATCATGCTTGAAAAGGCATTGTTGGGCGCCAAACTGCTCTTGGACGGTTGGGAGAAGTTGCTCTTGGAGGACATTCTGGTACCATTCTTTATTCATGGCTGTGTTTTTAGGCAAGACTGTGAGTGAGCCGATTCCCTTGGCTGAGAAGCAACCCCACACATGAATGGTTTCAGGATGCTTTACAGTTGGCATGAGACAAGACTGGTGGTAGCGCTCACCTCTTCTTCTCCGAATAAGCTGTTTTCCAGATGTCCCAAACAATCGAAAAGGGGATTCATCAGAGAAAATGACTTTGCCCCAGTCCTCAGCAGTCCACTCCCTGTACCTTTTGCAGAATATCAGTCGGTCCCTGATGTTTTTTCTGGAGAGAAATGGCTTCTTTGCTGCCCTCCTTGAAACCAGGCCTTGCTCAAAGAGTCTCCGCCTCACAGTGCGTGCAGAAGCACTCACACCAGCCTGCTGCTATTCCTGAGCAAGCTCCGCACTGCTGGTAGTCCGATCCCACAGCTGAAACAGTTTTAAGATACGGTCCTGGCGCTTGCTGGTCTTTCTTGGGCGCCCTGGAGCCTTTCTGACAACAATGGAAGCTCTCTCCTTGAAGTTCTTGATGATGCGATAGATTGTTGACTGAGGTGCAATCTTTGTAGCTGCGATACTCTTCCCTGTTAGGCCATTTTTGTGCAGTGCAATGATGGCTGCACGTGTTTCTTTAGAGATAACCATGCTTAACTGAAGAGAAACAATGATACCAAGCACCAGCCTCCTTTTAAAGTGTCCAGTGATGTCATTCTTACTTAATCATGACTGATTGATCGCCAGCCCTGTCCTCATCAGCACCCACACCTGTGTTAATGGATCAATCACTAAAACGATGTTAGCTGCTCCTTTTAAGGCAGGACTGCAATGATGTTGAAATGTGTTTTGGGGGTTAAAGTTCATTTTCTGGGCAAATATTGACTTTGCAAGTACAGTAATTGCTGTTAAGCTGATCACTCTGACATTCAGGAGTATATGCAAATTGCCATTAGAAAAAATGAAGCAGTAGACTTTGGAAAAATTAATATTTGTCTCATTCTCAAAATTTTTGTCCATGACTGTATATAATTGTCTAAGGGTCACTTCCGTCTGTCTGTCTGTCTGTAACGGAAATCCCAAGTCAGATTGGTCGCGGCAAAACAGCCACGACCAATCAGCGACGGGCATAGTCCGGCGGCAAAATGACCGCTCCTTCCTCCCCGCAGTCAGTGCCCGCTTCATAATCCCCTCCAGTCAGCCCTCACACAGGGTTAAGGGCAGCGTTAACGGACCGTGTTATGCCGCGGTGTAACGCACTCCGTTAACGCAGCTATTAATCCTGTGTGACCAACTTTTTACTATTGATGCTGCGTATGCAAATATATATTTATTTATTTATTTTTTTTGCCTTAAATTGGGCTTACATTAGTGTTATCCTTAATGCTTTGTCTTTTAATTGTAGAAGATGCTTAATAAACGTTTTCTTTGTAGAGGAATTTAATGACAAGATTTTAAGGCCAGAGCTGTCGGATGACGAAATGCTTGCTCTTCATGAAGAAGTGAAAAAGATCTATGTTACATATTGCTTGGATGAAAGCATTGATAAAATCCAATTTGACCCTTTCATCATGGATGAAATCCAAAGAAGTAAGTGTATATGTCTCAAAGCAAAACCTCCAATGATCATGTGATTGACCTTCTAATTAGAGGTCTAACCTGAATTAATTGGCCTCAGATTAGGAATTTTTTTTTCTCTTAATTCTGCTTGTTCATTTGTTTTATGGCATTGTATTTTTTTGGTTCTCTATTTGTGAAGTGGTGTAGAATATGTTAACGCTATATAGATTAAGACTTTTATTGGGTAACAAGTGTAGATACATTTTGGTACATTTGTTATTTTGTATGAATCTCAGAAGTGTTTCAGTGGCACTTTTTAGTTGGGCCTTGTGTAAGGACAACATCTACAAGGAGTTTGTATGTTCTCTCCGTGTTTGCGTGGGTTTCCTCTGGGTTCTCGGGTTTCTTCTCACATTCCGAAGACATACTGATAGGGATTCTAGATTGTGAGCCCCATCGGGGACAGCGATCATAATGTGTTCAAACTGTAAAGCGCTGCGGAATATGTTAGAGCTATATAAAAATAAAGATTATTATTATTAAGGTTAGATGACAGGTATCTCTAACTGACCCGAGTGCTTCATAATGTTCACAGATATGTTCCAAAAATTTGTTTGTGCTTTTTTTTTTTTTTACAAATGCAAAAGATACAACACAGTATCTGCCTGACGGTTGTTACATTTCAATATTCTGATTCTAGCTGGATCAGTGATACTGATCTTTCCACCAGACAAATTTTTAGTTGAGTTTGGATATGCTTGTGTTTATTATTATTATTGTTGTTGTTGTTGTTATTATGATGAGTAACCTCATGCTTTAGTTGCAGACGGCCCCTACAATGAAGTGGTGAAGCTTCAAACTATGAGATGCCTATTTGAAGCTTATGAACATGTCCTCTCCCTCCTGGAGAATGTTTTCACGCCCATGTTTTGTCACAGTGATGAGGTAAATAATGACATTTGGTCGTACAACACAAGTTTAACATTTCTTCTTGAATTAAACCCCGTTTTATGTCAGTTAAAGGGAACCAGTCACTAGATTCATGCTGCCCAATTCATGCTGCATGAATCTGAGCCTTGCTGCAAGATTACAGCAAGTACTGTATTTCTCTGAAACTCTCCAGCATTTCATAGAAAATATCAGTTTATAGATCCCGAGCCGGGTTCTCTCTGCGCTGCTCCAGGAGATTGACAGGTCTCTTGCTAAGTACACACATGGAGGACACCTGTCGTTCACTTGGAGTGGCGCCGGACTAGTCATGTAACTGCTTATGATTTCTTGTGGGGGGGAAAAGCTGCAGAAGTCAATTCAATAAATAAAAAAAAAAAAATACATAGCCGATTAATCAAGAAATAATGTTCTGGTCATTGAGGCTCTGAATACTTCTTTTACTATTAAGGGTTAAATAGTGTAACATACAAAGCCAAGTTCTGCTGATATTAGTTGCTTTACCATTCATGCCGTCTCAGGCGGAGGCACAAGTATGAATTAAAATAGTTGACCCCAATAAAATAAAAAAGCTTATACACGCCTCCCATGCTTGCGCCGTTCCCGCAGTATCTGCGCTTGCTCTCCTGGGGCCCCCGTGCGGTTATAACACATGACCCCGGCGCCCAATCAGTGCTGGCATCACTGTCTCCGCCTTCGGACAAATCGAACATGAAGAGGAAGTCCCGGCTGCAGCTGATCTCGGACTTCCTCTTCATGCTCAGTTCGACAGGAGGTGAGGACAGTGATGCCAGCATCACGTGTCACAACAGCACGGGAGCCCCAGGGAAGCGGGTGCCAACACCGCTGGAATGGCGCCAGCACGGGAGATGAGTATAAGCTTTGTTTTATCGGGGCCAAGCAAGGGGCATGACAAGAAGTTGTCCAAGTAGTGGACAGCTTCTTCAATTACTGACAGCAAAGTATAATGGTTCTCAGTGGCTTGCTGCTACACTGTTACCCTGTATATGTTACGGTCAGGCAGGAGATCTACATTATGTTAGTGATATCAGATGGTGCATCCTGCCGGGTGCTCCTGCCTAAATTAGTAGGGTCATACAGATGCAGTGTGAGCAGTAAAAGAGTTAGTTTCTAGAGCTAAAGCCTTGCTACAGTTTACGTACTGGACACTCACAGAGTCTAAATTTGATTTTTACATAGAAATATAGCTCAATAATTATTACTACCTACTCGGGCTACTTTGTACAATGCCTGAGGCAGGTTGTAGGCAGGGGGCATTATTTTAGCAGAGGGAGGATGCTTCTTTCTCCCTTTAGTTCAGGCAGCAAAAATAAAGCTAAATATCTGGCTATTTATTTATAATCAAATTCAAGTTATGGTCCATTTGTTGCCACCTATTTTGCTTATTATTCACTTTTATGGTTCTCAGTAGGGGTAGGAGTGGGATACATTCTCATGTAGTTCTGTAACATGCTTTACTTTAAAGGGAATCCGTCAGCAGTTTTTTTTGCTTTGTAATCTGAAGGCATCAGTTGATAGGGGCTGAAACACAGAATTCATCGATGTGTCACTTGTCAAAGTGAGTGCTGTTGTCTACTAACTGTGCAGGATTTATCACTAAGAGGTTAACATTGCCGGACTAAACTAGTCTGGTAACGCCCCCTCCTGTGATAAGCAGCTCACTGTCTTTGTACATGTAGAGCCTGGTGTGGGCAGCTTTCTCAGCTCTGCTTCATTCTACATCTAAATGCTCTGATTGTATCAGAATGGCTGCTCCCAGTAATCTAAGTGATACATCGTTGGATTCAGCTTCTCTTTGCCTACATCATGCTGCTCTCAGATGAGGTAGCAAAAACCTGCTGACAGATTCTCGTTAACTGAATCTATAAAAATTATAATGCATTTTTTTCCTCTAGTATTTTATGCAGTTGCTTGAAGGTGCAGAGTCGCCTACCCGCAGTTCAAAATTTAACAGGTAGGGTTTAAATTATCACGTCTTGTTTAGTATTTATTTTATGTGTGCACATAATTCTATTTTATTGCTAAATACAATTTTTGTTCATTTTAATACTTATTTTTTCTTCCTCTTTAGAACTTAAAGGGGTTGTCTCATGTTGTCTCATGAACAAAGTACATTTTAATCAATAGATCTTGAAATAATAATTTCTACAATTGGATGTGTTTAAAAAATAAAATGTCCTTGTGCTAGCATATTATAAATGTACCCCCACTAAGTACTGTGTATAGGCTTAGCAGCCACAGGAGAGCTCATATGTCACTGAGGTGGTTTATGATGAACTCGTGGGACTGGGGACAAGGCAGAAACTCTCGCTCCTGTGATAAAATCAGGCATGGAAATTGTTATCTCAGAAAGCAGCAGTTGCCAACCCATACTGTATTGTCTGTATACTCACTTATTATAAGTGACATATCCCCCCTTCCCAGCTAAGAGCTGTTCTATGTGCCGACCATTAACTGGAGTATCTCTGCATAGTCCGACACAGCCGTTACACAGTACATAACAGGGGCATATTGATACTATTATCTCTGCACAGGAGCATTTTTTAAAAAACCTATTTAGTTATGGAAATTATTATTTTTCCAAGATCTATTGATTGATATGCACCTTGTTTGTGAGAAACTCCTTTTAAGTATTTAAAGCAGTGAAAGGAAGACTACTAAGAATAATAAATATCCAGTGCAAACGCTGAGTTTAGGGGAGTACATAAGAAACTCTGTTTACTAGCTTAGAAATGACCACGTTGGACCTTCCCAACTGCTATAGAAACCAGCAAGGTCGCTTTGCATGTTAAAAGGGTGGTTCGGATCCTCTGACTTCATTAGAGTTGGAGTTGTGCAATATACCTGACAAATGAGCCACCAGGAATTGTATGTGCAGATGTAAAATCATTCCTCCAGATGTGGAAGTGAGCTGTGTCTGATAACCCTTGTAAAGACGTTCTGGGGGAAAACTGTTTTGTACCTAATACAGAGGGGGCCAGTTTTCCCACTTCAGTACGTAAGGCAGCAATGTTTCTAACATATTGATTATATACTTATTGCAGAAATAGCCTCAGTTTGGATGATATACGGTGAGTTTCCAGCATGTTTGCATTGCTTCCCTGTAGTTATGTGGTTGCATTTTTGTTCCATAGCTTGTGAATTCCTTTATTCCTTAATAGAAGTTGTGTCCTATTTTCTACCTTTCCTAGTTAATGCATACATGATGTTGATTGGTGGAAGTCTAATTACCAGTGCTCTCAAAATTTTCAGACAACATAGACTACAGTGCGCTTCATTTTGAGGAATGTGGCGTCCCCAAAATTGGACCTTCACCAATCATAATGTTATGGGTTGTCCTTGTGTTATTACTTAATATGATGCAAAAATTCAAGTTACATTCAGGTACAATTTTTTTTCTGTGACTAGTAACCATAGTGTTTTATGAATCAAGTGCACATGAAAATAAGGAACTGTAAGGTATTTGATCAGAGAAATCTGGTTCTTTTTTTCCTCCAGGACTTATCTCAACTCAATGCACAGATAAAATGTGTATTTAGTGAACACAACCTTTCACATTACTGAGATAGGAAGTGACAGTCAGTGCTTATAAGGAGAGGATATGGGGCTAGAGACTGTCACGGACATCCTGCTGCAAGTTCTCATGTACACATAGTTTAAATCTATGGTAAAAAAAAAATAAAAGTTAGTGTACAGGAGAACTTTCAGCGGAATGTCTGTGTCTGCCTCTGGCTGCTCCCACCTCATCCTCCCCTCTCCATAGAATCTTATGAATACCAAGTTTCATTTCTTACCTCAGTAATGTGAAATTCTTTCTTCACTAAATACAGATTTTATATTTGTCTAGGAGATGAGAGAAGCAGCTTTCTTTCATAAGATATATTACAAAGTTGTTTATTTTCATGTGTATTATAGATTTCAGAAATAAAAATTAAAACAACGGTTAATCTTTAATGGTTGTTTCCAGCATTACAGCTACAGTGGCTTGCAAAAGTATTCCCTTCTCTTGGCTTTTTAACTATTTTGTGACATTACAAGCTGTGTTTAAATATTTTTGTAATCTGATTTGTGTGTGATGCATCATCGCTAAATAGTCTAAGTTGGTGAAGTGAGAAAAATATAGGCATAAATTAAATGTATGGGATCAAATAACTAAAAACTGGCATGTACATATGTATTCACCTCTTTTGCTATGAAGCCCCTAAAAATTTTAGTGCAATCTATTACTTTCATAAGTCACATGCTTAGTGAAAGGAAGTCCACCTGTGTGCAATCTAAGTGTCACATGGTCTGTCAGTATATACATGCCAAATCTGAAAGGCCACAGAGGCTGCAACACCATTAAGCAAGAGGAACCACTAAGGCTTCTTTCACACTTCAGTTGTTTGGCGTCAGTCACTTCCGACATAGTGACGGATCGACGGATCCGTCACAATTGTTGAGAAAACGGTTCCAACGGATCCGTTTTTTTGACGGATACGTTACTTGGGGGTTGTCTGGGAAAAGTATCTACTTTTTGGAGCATGCGCAACTGAAAAAGCGGATTGGGGCGACGGATCCGCCGAAATGACGGTCGCGACGGATCCGTCGCCAATAGGCGGCCATTCTATGGAATGACGGACGCGACGGATCCGCCGCGAACCGTCATTTCGGCGTTGACAAAAAGCGTTTCAATGTCCATCTATGTCTAGACAACATCCGCCAAATTTCGACGGATCCGTTATTTGAGGAAACTGGCGGTTTTAGACTGACGCCAAACAACTGAAGTGTGAAAGAGGCCTAACCAAACACCATGAAGACCAAGGAGATCTCCAAACAAGTTAGTGACAAACTTGTTGGGAAGTTAAAGTCAGGATTGAGATATCAAATTAAAAATATCCCAATCTCTGATGATCCCCTGGAGCACCACCAAATCTATTCTCAAATGGAAAGAACATGGTACCACAACATACCTGCTAAGAGAGGGCCGCCCACCAAACCTCTCAGCCTGGGCAAGGAGGGCATTAATCATGGAGACGGCACAGAGACTAAAGGTAACCCTGAAGGAGCTGCAGAGTTCCTAAGCAGAGACTTGAGTATCTGTCCGTATGACCACAATAAGTCTTACACTCCACAGATATGGTTTTTATGGAAGAGTGGGCAGAAAAAAGCCTATACATACACAAAATATTGTAAGGCTTGTTTTGAGTTTGCCAAAAGACGTGGGAGACTCCCCCAATGTATGGAGGAGGGTGCTGTAGTCAGATAAGACCAAAATTGAACTTTTTGGCCAACAAAGTGAACTCTTTCTCTGGCGCCAAACAGGTTGTGAGGTAGCAAAACTCGAAAAATGCCAAGAGGGTGAATACATTCTCAAGCCACTGTAACCAGTGATAAGTCCCTGATCCCAAATCGCCTGTTGGAAATTCTGTAGTCAAAAGTTAATTTGACCTTAAATGAGGCGACACCATGCATGACTGTAGCTCCATTGAAATGGGGACATGGGACCCCATTCTCTTGGTTGGTCAGGTCCACTAATTACCTATCCAAAGGATAGGTGATAACTTGTGATTCTAGTTCCGTATATACTCGAATATAAGCCGACCCGATTATAAATCGAGACCCCTAATTTTGCCACAAAAAACTGTGAAAACTTAATGACTCGAGTATAAGCCTAGGGTGGGAAATGCAGCAGCTACTGGTAAATTTCAAAAATAAAAATAGATACCAATAAAAGTAAAATTGATTGAGACTTCAGTAGGTTAAGTGTTTTTGTATATCCATATTGAATCAGGAGCCCCATATAATGCTCCATACAGTTCATGATGGGCCCCATAAGATGTTCCATACAAAATACGCCCCATATAATGCTCCATAAAGTTCATGATAGGCCCCATAAGATGCTCCATATTAACATATGCCCCATATAATGCTGCATAATAGGTTAATGATGGCCCCATAAGATGCTCCATAGAATATTATGCCCCATATAATGCTGCGCAAAGGTTGATGGCCCCATAAGATGCTCCATAGAATATTATGCCCCATATAATGCTGCACAAAGGTTGATGGCCCCATAAGATGCTCCATAGAATATTGTGTCCCATAAAAAGCTGCACAAAGGTTGATGGCCCCATAAGATGCTCCATAGAATATTATGCCCCATATGCTGCTGCTGTGATTAAAAAAAAAATGTCATACTCGCCTCTCGTCGCTGGGAGCCAGGTGCCAGGGTCCTGAGCAGGCGGGGACACCGGCGCGCTATGGGGGCCAGGTCCAGGAGCTGCTGTTGGCTCAGGCCCTCAGCACTTGCGATATTCAACTGTCCTCGTTTCACTGCCGCACGCTGCCTTGTCTTCTGGGTCTCTGCAGTGACTGTTCAGGCAGAGGGCGCTCACTAACCACGTCATCGCGCCCTCTGACCTGAACGTCACAGCCAGAGGACGCGGAAAACACAGCCCGGCGGTGGAACGGGGACAGGTGAATATTGCATGGCTCACCCTCCCCCAGTCCTACTCACCCCATCCTGGCACTGTCCCTGCTTATCCAATGGTCTCTGGCACAAGCAACTTCTTCCTGTGTTCAGCGGTCACATGGTACCGCTCATTAAAGTAATAAATATGCGCTCCATGCCTATAGGAGTGGAGTCGTGTTATGATCCTAGTGGCTGAGGATCACCAAATGTACTAGCTAAGTTTATGAACATAGACATGAGCTCTAGGGAGGTGGTAACTGAACTGACCGCAAACCTGATCCTAACCAACACACTAAAGGTAGCTGGTGAACGTGCCTAAAATCCTGGACGTCTCGACGCAGCCTGAGAAACTATCTACTCCTGGAGGGAAAGTAAGACCTCGCTTGCCTCAAGAGAAATCACCCCAAAGATATAGGAAGCCCCCCCAACAAATAATAACGGTGAGGTAAGGGGAAAACACAAACGTAGAAATGAAAACAGATTCAGCAAATGAGGCCCGCTAATACTAGATAGCAGAAGACAGATAGTGAACTGTGCGGTCAGTATAAAACCCTATGCAAAATATCCACGCTGAGAATACAAGAACCCCCACACCAACTAACGGTGTGGGGGGAGAAACTCAGCCCCCTAGAGCTACCAGCAAGCAAGGAAATCACAAATTAGCAAGCTGGACAAGAAAACAAAAATAAACCAAGAAACATATGACCACTGATGGTCAAAAAATGAATCAAGCAAAACTTAGCTTCTCTTGAAGAGACTGATAACGAAGGACTGCAGGAGAGCTCCAAAATAGCACTGAAGACATTGACAGCAGGCAACAACTGAGAGTCCAGGTGAACTAAATAGGAAACCAGCTAAGAGATAACGAGACAGCTGATCCTGCCTCAGACCTGCAGAATGACACAAAGACCCACCAGAGGGAGCCCAAAGACAGCACTCACACAGTACCAGTTGTGACCACAAGAGGGGGCCCAAAAACAGAGTTCACAACAGTACCCCCCCTTGAAGAGGAGTCACCGAACCCTCATCAAAACCCCCAGGGCGATCAGGATGAGCCACATGGAAGGCATGAACCAAATCGGCATGAACATCAGAGGCGACAACCCAGGAATTATCCTCCTGACCATAGCCCTTCCACTTAACCAAATACTGAAGCCTCCGTCTAGAAATACGAGAATCCAAGATCTTCTCCACCACGTACTCCAATTCACCCTCAACCAGCACCGGAGCAGGGGGTTCAACAGAAGGAACCACAGGCACCACATACCTCCGCAACAAAGACCTATGGAACACGTTATGAATGGCAAACGACGCTGGGAGGTCCAAACGAAATGACACCGGGTTAAGGATTTCCAAAATCTTATAAGGACCGATGAAGTGAGGCTTGAATTTAGGAGAGGAAACCTTCATAGGAACATACCGAGAAGACAGCCATACCAAATCCCCAACAAGAAGTTGGGGACCCACACCGCGACGGCGGTTGGCAAAGCGCTGAGCCTTCTCCTGTGACAACTTCAAATTGTCCACCACATGGTTCCAAATCTGCTGCAACCTTTCCACCACAGAATCCACCCCAGGACAGTCAGAAGGCTCAACCTGACCCGAGGAAAAACGAGGATGAAAACCAGAATTGCAGAAAAAAGGCGAAACCAAAGTAGCAGAACTAGCCCGATTATTAAGGGCAAACTCGGCCAATGGCAAAAAAGTCACCCAATCATCCTGATCTGCAGAAACAAAACATCTTAAATAAGTTTCCAAGGTCTGATTAGTTCGCTCGGTTTGACCATTCGTCTGAGGATGGAAGGCCGACGAAAAAGACAAATCAATGCCCATCTTAGCACAAAAGATCCGCCAAAATCTGGACACAAACTGGGATCCTCTGTCAGACACAATATTTTCAGGGATGCCGTACAAGCGAACCACATTCTGAAAAAATAGAGGAACCAAATCGGAGGAGGAAGGCAACTTAGGCAAGGGCACCAAATGGACCATTTTGGAAAAACGATCACACACCACCCAGATGACAGACATTCTCTGAGAGACTGGAAGATCCAAAATAAAATCCATGGAAATGTGCGTCCAAGGCCTCTTCGGGACAGGCAAAGGCAAAAGCAAACCGCTGGCACGAGAACAGCAAGGCTTAGCCCGAGCACAAATCCCGCAGGACTGCACAAAGGAACGCACATCCCGCGACAAGGAAGGCCACCAGAAGGACCTGGCCACCAAATCTCTGGTACCAAAAATCCCAGGATGTCCTGCCAACACCGAAGAATGAACCTCGGAAATAACTCTGCTGGTCCATCTGTCTGGGACAAACAGTCTCTCTGGTGGGCAACGGTCCGGTCTATCCGCCTGAAATTTCTGCAGCACTCGTCGCAAATCTGGGGAAATGGCAGACAAAATCACTCCCTCTCTGAGGATACCAGCCGGCTCTGAAACTCCCGGAGAGTCAGGCACAAAACTCCTAGAAAGAGCATCAGCTTTCACGTTCTTCGAACCAGGCAGGTACGAGACCACGAAATCGAAATGGGAGAAAAACAACGACCAACGAGCCTGTCTAGGATTCAGCCGCTTGGCAGACTCGAGATAAATCAGATTTTTGTGATCAGTTAAGACCACTACACGATGCTTAGCTCCCTCAAGCCAATGTCGCCACTCCTCAAATGCCCACTTCATAGCCAACAACTCCCGATTACCAACATCATAATTTCGCTCAGCAGACGAAAACTTTCTTGAAAAGAAAGCACAAGGCTTCATCACAGAGCAATCAGAGCTTCTCTGCGACAAAACAGCCCCTGCTCCAATCTCAGAAGCATCAACCTCGACCTGAAAAGGAAGAGAGACATCAGGCTGACACAAAACTGGAGCCGAAGAAAACCGGCGCTTCAGCTCCCGAAAGGCTTCCACGGCCGCAGGAGACCAATTAGTCACATCAGAACCCTTCTTGGTCAAATCCGTCAAGGGTTTAACCACGCCAGAAAAATTAGCAATGAAGCGACGGTAAAAATTAGCAAAACCCAAGAACTTCTGAAGACTCTTAACAGATGTAGGCTGAGTCCAGTCATGAATAGCCTGGACCTTGACTGGGTCCATCTCAATAGTAGAAGGAGAAAAAATAAAACCCAAAAAGGAAACCTTCTGTACTCCGAAGAGACATTTTGAGCCCTTCACAAATAAGGCATTAGCACGCAGGACCTGAAATACCATCCTGACCTGCTTCACAAGGGACTCCCAGTCCTCAGAAAAGACCAAAATGTCATCCGGATACACAATCATAAATTTATCCAGATATTTTCGGAAGATGTCATGCATGAAGGACTGGAACACAGAAGGAGCATTAGAGAGTCCAAAAGGCATCACCAAGTACTCAAAATGGCCTTCGGGCGTATTAAATGCTGTTTTCCATTCATCCCCCTGCTTAATGCGCGCAAGGTTATACGCACCACGAAGATCTATCTTGGGGAACCAACTGGACCCCTTAATCCGAGCAAACAGATCAGACAACAATGGCAAAGGATACTGAAATTTGACCGTGATTTTATTTAAAAGACGATAATCTATACAAGGTCTCAGAGAACCATCCTTCTTGGCCACAAAAAAGAATCCTGCACCAAGAGGGGAGGAGGACGGGCGAATATGTCCCTTCTCTAAAGACTCCTTTATATAGCTCCGCATTGCGGCATGTTCTGGTACAGACAAATTAAAAAGTCGTCCCTTAGGGAACTTACTACCAGGAATCAAATTTATAGCACAATCACAATCCCTGTGAGGAGGCAGGGCACCGGATCTGGGCTCATCAAATACATCCTGGTAGTCCGACAAAAACTCAGGGACCTCAGAAGGAGTGGAAGAAGCAATTGATACCAAAGGAGCATCGCCATGAATCCCCTGGCAACCCCAACTTGACACAGACATAGCTTTCCAATCCAGAACTGGATTATGGGCCTGCAGCCATGGCAGACCCAACACGACAACATCATGCAAATTATGCAGCACAAGAAAGCGAATCACCTCCTGATGTACAGGAGTCATGCACATGGTCACTTGAGTCCAATATTGTATGCTATCAAGGGTAAAAATAGGATACATCTTTCCTTTAAACAGCAATATACTGCCTTTACGTATGACTGCTCATGATCAAGAATCTTGTTTCATGCAGCAATGTTTTTATATATGTAAAAAATATTAAACATAATGAATGTAAAATGTATGTTGGTGCAAAGCAGTAACCTGTTCAAGCTGTTGTGAAGGCAGTACGTCTGGCTCTTGCATCATTACACAAAATGCATGACCAGTAAATGGATGCTATGCCTGGTATTGTTCCCTTAATGCACCTTTTTGTCCTAACATGGCTGCCTGGATGACCCAGTTGCCCCATAACCTAGCTGTATCCAGATTGTGACTGCATCTGTTTGTCACATGGCTGTATTAATAGATTTTGGTATTCCTTTGCTGTGCCCTTTTTTATACTAACTGCTGGCTTCTCCAGTATTTATTCTTTTTGTTGTTGCCTATTCTCGGTAATGATCTTTTTGCCAGGTAATGTATCCTAGTTCAGATGTGTGGAAGATGCTTGCTTTGTTAGTCAAAAAGAAATACAGCTAGATATATAAATATGTAAATCATTCAGCTGCCAGGATGAAAATTAAATCTCTGAGCAGTCATAAATACTCGGAGGTCACCCGAGCGTGCTCGGGGAAAACCCGAGCAACGAGTACACTCGCTCATCACTAATATACATCATTCTCAGTGTCTCCTATGTGAATCATATACAGCAGTGTTGGTGTCTCCTATTTGATGTATATACCGCAGTATTGGTATCTCATGTGATACATATACAACAGTATCTATGTCTCTCATGTGATGTATTAACAGCAGTCTCGGTATCTCCTATGTAATGAATATACAGCAGTCTAGGTGTCTCCTATGTGATGCATACAGTATACAATAGCCTCTGTGTATCCTATGTGATGTATATACAGCAGTCTCTGTTTCTGCTATGTATCCTATGTGATGTATACACTGCAGATCTCCCACTGCTTGAGTTCTATAAATGTAACGTGAGCAGTGAACGATTTCACACTGTGAGTAGACATGCAGTGTAATATACATCTATATTTGGTAAGATGTACTGCTGCAAGTTCTTTACAAAACTTAACGCAAAGAGTCGCCTGCACATCAGACTGACTCAAATCTGGAAAAGCAGTTACGAGTAGTAACATCATCCATACCACCTAACTTCACAGTTGCTCCAAAGAGAAGCAGTTTCATCCATCACATTATGGGTGAGTTAATTAAATATTTGACCAAATGTAACGGTACTTTTCAAGTTGATTTTGTACGGCCCCCGAAGGATGGTATAACTATCCTAATGGCCTTTGGTAGTTGAAAGGTTCCCCATCCCTCCTTTAAAAGGTTCTTGTTTTGCTGAAAAAGTGGATTATTGAAGAGGTCACTATAAGTCCTTACACAGTGTATAAGTGGCATTTCACTTTTTTATATTGTACATCTCAAATTAGATTGAAAGAAACTTATCACATTTTTTTGTTTAGCACTACATTTTTAATCACCTATATGTGAAACACATTGTGAGCCCCGTGGTGTGGAAGGAATGGATGTGAGTGATTGTAAGATATGCATAGCATTGCAGAATATTGCTTGTAATTAAGTTTGTATTATATATTTTTTTACTCTTTAGGACAACACAAAAAAGAGGAGGTGAACCCTCCGGTATTGGGAAGTTTGGCAGTAGGCTTAAAGGAGTATTTAAAAGCACAACAATGGAGGGAGCAATGTTGCCGAATTATGGGATGACCGAGGGAGATGAGTATGCAGTATGTAAAGAGTTCTCATTATTCTCCTGTGACAATGGAAATAGTTTGAATACATACAGTAGGTAGCAGCAGTTGCCCAGCCTGAAGATGAATTATAAGGTTGCCACGCCAGTACCACATTAAATGATCAAAAGAAGAAGAAAGCAGTATAATATTGATGTGCATACCTGGGTATAATATGAAATATATTTTATTGAAAACTAAGAAATCAATACTCCATTAAAACAAACTTCAAAAAAAAAGATCCACAACGCTGACATTCCAGCCTAACTATGCATATACACAAATAATAAATAGCATACACAGATATGGGTGACAATGTATTCAGGAGTAAACCCTAAGTATATGGGAAATGTGCAAGATACGGATCAATGTGCAAGTATATGCTCATATTAAAGTGCAGACATTACAGTGACGTGTAAGGGTATGTGCACACGTCAGGATTTCTTGCAGAAATTTTCCTGACAAAAACCGGACAGTTCTGCCAGAAATCCGCATGCGTTTTTTCATGCGTTTTTGACGCGTTTTTGTGCGTTTTTCCCAAATGTATAGAATTGCGGGAAAAATGCGGAAAATCCGCAAAATTAATGAACATGCTGCTTTTTTTACCGCGCACAAAACATGCAGAATGCATTCTAAATGATAGGATGCATAATGTATGCGTTTTTAATGAGTTTTTATAGCGTTTTTACCGCGAAAAAACCTGAACGTGTGCACATACCCTAAATGTGTAGACACCCCTGGTCAAAATTACTGTTATTTGTGAACAGTTAAGCAAGTTGAAGATTAAATGATCTCTAAAAGGGCTAAAGTTAAAGACACATTTACTTTGAATTTTAGGCAAAAAAAAATTATATATAGTTTGACATTTTTTACATTTTAAAAATTGCAAAAAGGAAAATTATGCAATGTTTGGCCACCCTTTGAGACGTGTGTGCTCAGATACCTTTCAGAGCTTAAAGGGAACCTACCACCCCGTTTTTTAAAAATTAGATAAAAATAGTGTGAAATAGGGGCAGAGCTGGGCTTTACATTAGGGCCTTTTCGGTGCCTTTACACCCCCGTTAGGCTGCCCAAATACCTTTGTGAAGTGGCCGTTTTCTGCTGTCACTCAAGTGGGTCAGGTCAGATGGGCGTGGTCCATCTGCGCACGCGCTGAATCCCGCGGCCATTTTCCTGAAGTCCCGGGCAGCAGAGCGCTCCATCTGCGCAGGCGCGGCCACAGGAAAGATGGCCGCGCCCACCGGTAAACGGCTGAATAGCGAAGACCGCGCCGTTATTCATCTCCTGGGCAGTGGATCTTCTTTGGACATGCGCACACCACTACGCCACCAACGTAATGATGAGCAGGATCCTGGGGGACAAACAGCGCTGTGACCACGCCCATCCGACCTGACCCACTTGAGTGACAGCAGAAAACGGCCACTTCACAAAGGTATTTGGGCAGCCTAACGGGGGTGTAAAGGCACCGAAAAGGCCCTAATGTAAAGCCCAGCTCTGCCCCTATTTCACACTATTTTTATCTAATTTTTAAAAAACGGGGTGGTAGGTTCCCTTTAATTAGCCTGTTAGGGCTATGGCTTGTTCACTATCTTCTTTAGGAAAGGCCCGGGGATGCAGATTTCCCAGATTTTTGTAAACCTAGCCGCCTCTAACCTTGTGCCATTTGTGCCAAAAAACAGGAGCCATTGGTTCTTCAAAGCAGCAGCCAATCACTCTGAAAATGGTGGAGGCCACAAAGCAGAAGGCTAGGAGAAGGCTATAAAAAGATATAATATAATTTTCAAGTTGTCCTTTCCTCAGTTCGAAATGTAGAGGATGGCTTCTACAAATGGATAATGATCCTAAACATACATCAAAGTCCACAATAAACTACCTCAAAAGGTGCAATCTGAAGGTTTTATAATGGCCTTCACGGTCCCCTGATCTAAAAATCATTGAAAGTCTGTGGCTAGACCTCGAAATAGCAGTGCATGCAAGACAACCCAAGAATCTCACAGAACTGGAAGAATTTTCTAAAAAGCGTTTACAAGCTGTGATACCTGCAACTACATATTAACCATGCATGGTGCCCAATCTTTTGCATCAGCCCATTTTTGGGGTTTTTCTGCTGTTCTGCCACCTTAGGGGCTTGGCTAGTGGAGCCAATGCATTCAAACAAAATCTGTGTTCTAAAAGATAAGTCTACTCCTTCCCATCTGATCCCTGCCGCATGCTCAAATAGTAGTGTACAACCACATATGGGGTACTGCCACGTTCTGTAAAACTTGCATAACAAATTGTAGGGTCCATGTCTCCTATTACCCCTCGTGAAAATTATAAATTTGGTGCTAAAACAGTATTTTAGTGGGAAAAAAAATATATTTTTTATTTTCACATCTAAATGTTGTAAAGTTTTGTGAATTGCCTGCAGGTTGCAAATGTTCAATACACCCCTAGATTAATTCACTGAAGAGTCTAGTTTCCAAAATGGGGTCATTGTGTGGGGTTTCTGCTGTTTGGATGCTTTAGGGATCGGTTAAATGCGACATGGTGCCTGCAATCATTTTCATCCAAATTTGTGTACCAAAATTCAAATAGCGTTCCTTCCATTTCTTCTGATCCATGCCGTTTGCCCAAAAGAGATTTCTGGCCACTTGGGGTATCGCCGCACTCTGAAGAAAGTGGGTAACAAACTGAATATGTCAACCAAGAAATGAGTGGTTATGTTAACTTTAATCTGATGTCAAAATATATCTAAAAGTAATAACTCTAAAATTCGGCAATTGATATAGTGTTACAAAGAAAAATAAAATGATAATCTATAGATTCCATTGTACTGCAGTACAGTGTCACTGCTAACAAGTAGATATGTAGGAAAAAATGCTTGGTGCATAAAATAATTATTCATAGAAAATTAATTGAATTAATAATTAAAAATTTAAGTAGCACTATTTACAAATATCCAATATTGTGCAATTATGCAAAAAGTGACTGCACAGTGCAAAATGAGTGCAGTATATAATATGCTGCATACCATTACATAAATGATTGTCTCCCTCATAATCATTTAATGGATGAACTTGTCCTGATGTGTCCACTTTGGCAGATTTTTAAAGTGGACCTGTCACTAAGCTCAAAGTGTCCAGATTTTGCTCTTATTTTATTTCCACTGCTCCCCTGAGAAGTTGTTTTTTTTGTTTGTTTGAATCCTTCATATAGTTCCAGAGATGGTCCTTATTATTTAGTGGTAAATGTTATAGCTGTGCATTATCACCCCGCAAACAGTGTCCCCTTAATACAGACAATAAAGAGTAAACTATGGTACATAAAAAAAAATGCAAAAAAAGGATTATTCAGCTGAGGGGCAGAAATAAAATGAGAGCAGAAATTCACCACTTTTGACTTGGTCCTCCTTAACTGTGGATTTCACTGATTGCAATGCATTGGGTAAAATTTGTAGCAATGTCCGTAATTTGGGGACTCGGCCTTTATGTGAACATACAAGGTACAATAGATGAAGGGCTAGCTTTATATTCTACTTATACCACTTTGTATTTACTCTCAGATTGAAGAAGGAATTATGGTATTAGAAGATGACTCTCCTGTCGAGGTTCTCACCGCAACCACTCCAAACACACCCCGAAATCTCTCCGCATGGAAAATCAGCATTCCATTTGTAGATTTTTTTGAAGACACAAGTCAGGAAAGAAGAGATCGAAAAGAAAGAATTCCTGTGTTTTGTATAGATGTAGAGAGAAATGACCGAAAAGCAGGTACTTCGTGCTGAGACTGTGTATGTCAATTGTTCTGTACAAACTCTGTATGTCAATTATGAATGTAAAATGGTGTCCTAAAATTTATCTTTGGAATGATTGCAATTGTTTTGTTTCTTTTTTTTTTAGTTGGACATGAAGCAGAACATTGGTCCGTCTACAGAAAATATATAGAATTTTATGTTTTGGAGTCAAAACTTACAGAATTCCATGGTATGTTACGTACATAAAACTCCTGTCTATTTACAATACCTAAAGTAAGTTTTAACGACAGCTTTTTAATTTAGTTTGTGCGAACAAGGCTGAAGAAAGTGTACAATCGACTATAAGACATGTGATATAGTTTTAACTCCTTCACAACCGATTGTAGCCGATATACCTTTACATATGTTTATATGCCTATAAATAAAATTGATAGATATTTTTCCGATTAGCTCACCCACCAATTTTCTGTTTGTCATCTGTGCCTGCCCTCGGGTGTTTGCTTGCATTATATTATGTACTGTTTTTTGCCATATATACAAGTGTTTCTCACAAAATTTGAATATAATCAAAAAGATAATTTATTTCAGTTCTTTAATACAAAAAGTGAAACTCATATATTGTATAGAGTCATAAAACCAGAGTGATCTATTTCAAGTGTTTATTTCGGTTAATGTTGATGATTATGGTTTACAGCCAATGAAAACCCAAAAGTCATTATCTCAGTAAATTAGAATACTTTATAACACCAGCTTAAAAATTGATTTTAAAATCCGAAATGTTGGCCTACTGAAATGTGTGTTCAGTATGCACTCAATACTTGGTCAGGGCTCCTTTCGCATCAACTACTGCATCAATGCAGCGTGGCATGGAGACGATCAGGCTGTGGCACTGATGAGGTGTTATGGAAACCCAGGTTGCTTTGATAGCAGCCTTCAGCTCGCCTGCATTGTTTGGTTTGGTTCTAAGCTTGGTGTACTTATCCAACAGAATAAATTATATATATTAGCGACTGGATAAAAATTAACCTTTATTAGGTACTATTAAAAGCCAATTAATGGCACACTAAAAATAGACAAGACAAAAACCTAAGTGATTAGTGCCCTAATACCTTCACAGAAAAGGGGAACAACACACAACAATTAACAATAAGAAACAAACCAACACTGGTAGTATTAGAATGGCTTCCAATCTATAATCGTGGCTATTATTTCCACAGGCTCACTGCCACTAAGCCAGTAAATGTAGGAGTTACTGCAATATATTGGACATCAACTTATTAACCTACAATTAGGTCACACTTTAGTATTCACCTACCTACACACTATGTATGCAGTACTCAACTTTCCATTTTTGTTAAATGGCCTTTCAGTCACAGTAATGCATTATGCTTAGTGTATTACCATAAGAAACACAGCATATTACCATTCCATGTATGTATACATACTAGAAAGTACCATATATTAGATTGGAGCCCTGTCAGTACAAGTTGGCAGCACAAATACCCAACCTATAAAGATGCCATATCCTCATGGTCACCCATCCATAAATCTATGGGATACATGTATTTCTCATTTTAACTTCTATGAGTGTTCCCAGATGGGTTAACTTTATGGCACCCTAAAGGGTTAGTATAGGTGGGATGTTATAAGAATGCTGGGATGTATGCGATCACATAAATATATTGTTCCCATATGTTTGGGTGGATCTCACCGCATTTTCATCATCTCCAGCCATTCATCTATCACCATCCGCCTCGTATCCAACCCTGGTGTATGGGTAACGTGCTCTAGAAGGCGTCTCCCGACGCGTTTCTTCTTTGTAGATTCATCAGGGGAGAATGCTGCTGCCATTGCGGCTCTCCCCATTTCTGTGATATTTATAAATTAAGCTCGGTGCCGCGCTATGTAAGCCCCGCCCCCTGGCGTGTGACGTGCTTCCTGAGCTTCCTCCTGTGTTGCCAGGCAATCTGAGACGCTCCCCTGCTTCCCTGGACGCTTAGTATCTCCGTTCGGTGGCGCATGCGCACCACCATATCCAAGCCTAGCGGAATACAAAGTCCAAGGGCAGACTCCTACCGGGTAATAATCAAAAAATGATGGGACATAAATGCATGTGTTCATGCTATTTAATCCGATACAGTGCTTGTTAATGTAGCGCACCTATTATATGTATTAACCATTGCGCTGCCTGCTTAATTAGCACTATAAGAAAACAGGAAAAGTATTGAAGTTTTCAAAAAACAACTTTTCAACCTGTTCACCAATTGGCATGATTCAAGACACTCAGCGTATTTCAACACCCATATACAGTGGAACGGAGGCAAAGTGCCTCCCTAAATACCCTGAATAGCTCTCAATACTCCCCCTACGTATCCACCAATAGGATGAGATAGACAGGTAAGGACGGGAGGGACTCACGGTAGTTATCCTACCCCCATATGAATATGTAATTTGATAATCCCTTGCCAAAAATCCCTATTATGAAAAAAATGAATTGGTAAAGGAATACTGATAGGGAAGGAGTTCATATATGCGGGACACCACCGACAAAAAAACGTGGGAAAAATAGTGACCCTACGGATATCCTATTACGTATCTATACTCCTCTCCCTGCCTATCGCGGAGGTTGGCACCCTAGGAGAAACCTGCACATATGGCGCCCCCACTCAACGTAGGCTGTCCCAAACTATCTATCCCTGTAAATCCCTCATATCTACAAAGGATAGCTAGAAATAAGGATTGTATATGGGATTATGTCCAATATATTGCAGTAACTCCTACATTTACTGGCTTAGTGGCAGTGAGCCTGTGGAAATAATAGCCACGATTATAGATTGGAAGCCATTCTAATACTACCAGTGTTGGTTTGTTTCTTATTGTTAATTGTTGTGTGTTGTTCCCCTTTTCTGTGAAGGTAATAGGGCACTAATCACTTAGGTTTTTGTCTTGTCTATTTTTAGTGTGCCATTAATTGGCTTTTAATTGTTTGGTTTGGTGTCTCTCATCTTCCTCTTGACAATACCCCATAGATTCTCTATGGGGTTAAGTCAGGCGAGTTTGCTGGCCAATCAAGCACAGTGATATTGTTGTTTTTAAACCAGGTATTGGTACTTTTGGGGTGGTGCCAAGTCCTGCTGGAGAATGAAATTTCCATCTCCAAAAAGCTTGTCGGCAGATGGAAGCATGAAGTGATCTAAAATTTCCTGGTAGACTTCTGCGCTGACTTTGGTCTTGATAAAACACAGTGGACCTACACCAGCAGATGACATGGCTCCGCAAACCATCACTGATTGTGGAAACTTCACACTTGACCTCAAGCAGCTGGGACTGTGTGCCTCTCCACTCACCTCAAGACTCTGGGATCTTGATTTGATAAAACACCTTGGACCACTGAGCGACAGTCCAGTTCTTTTTCTCCTTGGTTCAGGTAAGACGCTTCTGGCATTGTCTATTGGTCATGAGTGGCTTGACACAAGGAATGCGATACTTGTAGCCCATGTCCTGGATACGTGTGTGGTGGCTCTTGAAGCAATGACTCCAGCAGTGGTCCACTCCTTGTGAATCTCTCCCAAATTTTTGAATGGCCTTTTCTTAACAATCCTTTCAAGGCTGGGGTTATCCCGGTTGCTTGTGCACCTTTTTCTACCACACTTTTTCCTTCCACTCAACTTTCCATTAATATGCTTGAATACAGCACTCTGTGAACAGCCAGCTTCTTTAGCACTGACCTTTTTTGGGGGGCTTACCCTGATTGTGGAAGGTGTCAACGACTGCCTTCTAGACATTTGTCAAGTCTGCAGTCTTCCCCATGATTGTGGAGCCTACTGAAACAGACTAAGGGACCTTATTAAATGCTTAGGAAGCCTTTGTAGGTGTTTTTGTTAATTATTCTAATTTACTGAGTTAATTACTTTTAGGTTTAAATTGGCTGTAAGCCATAATCATCAACATTAACAGAAATAAACACTTGAAATAGATCACTCTGTTTGTAATGACTCTATATAATATGTGAGTTTCACTTTTTGTATTGAAGAACTGAAATAAATAAACTTTTTGATGATATTCTAATTTTGAGAGAAGCACCTGTAAGTTTCCTTTAATCTATTGAATAAAAGATAAATATTACCAAGAGACAGTGGTATTTTTTTTCCTGGCACACTTTTTTTTCTTCCTTGGTTGCAGGGCTGTGGAGTCGGTAAGCCACAGTTGCGACTCCGACTCCTGGATTTTATCAGGTTCCAACTCCGGCTCCGACTCCTTCATAAATGGCCAATTTGTAACAATAAATTTACTGTTGTAAAATATTAACATCGTGCTTATTCAGTTTCTCACCATCATATAAGTAATCAGACCACTTAGAGCAAAAACTATATTTATTAGAATACAATTAGAATATAGCACATTACTTTTATAAACTTTTCTAAACTCTTGTAAGTAAATATGCAATAAACACTGTTATGCAGTTAATAAGAAGAAATCTATACATTTGTCCTCAGAAAAAGTATTGCCTCTGTCAGATCCTCCTTCATGGATGCCCTCAAATCTGATCTAATTATTTTGAGAGCAGAGAACAACCTCTCTACACTAACTTGGGTTGGTGGCAAAGCAGTAACCACTCGGGCAACATCTCTGACAATGTCAGGATACAGAGGAATCGCTTGTTGCACTGTTATTTTTGATGAGCGGTCAAATTTCTCAATTTCTTTTAGTGCACATGAAAAATTCTGCTGAAATGTACTGGCTGTGTTCTTTGATGGGGATGACTCTTTTTCTATGCGGGAACTACTTTGCATGGTCCTTGTGATCCAAATATTTTTCGAAATTAAATTCT
Organism: Ranitomeya variabilis; assembly: GCF_051348905.1. Classification (NCBI taxonomy): domain Eukaryota; kingdom Metazoa; phylum Chordata; class Amphibia; order Anura; family Dendrobatidae; genus Ranitomeya; species Ranitomeya variabilis. Next base: position 778,002,738 of record NC_135233.1, read on the forward strand.
TCATCAGTTGATGAGGGTGAAGATATGGCAGGATGACCAAATTCTTCTTGTTCCTCCTGACTGTTCTGCAACCCTTTCATCCTTACTGCTATTTCAAACAGCTTCTTTTCCTTTAGTTAGCTGTTGATCATCTAGAAGAATCCGATGCATTGGGTCTACATAAACAGCTGCCAAAAGAATGTTATTTTGTAATAGTAGCTCCTCTCTCCGTTTCATTGATGTAGCAATGCCACTTGCAATTAACCCTCCTCTTTGGGACAGGCGAAACATCAGGTTCTTCCACTCCTTTAAGAAAATACTTGGAGTTAAAGGGAACCTGTCACCCCGTTTTTTCCGTATGAGATAAAAATACTGTTAAATAGGGCCTGAGCTGTGCATTACAATAGTGTATTTTGTGGACCCCGATTCCCCACCTATGCTGCAGAAATACGTTACCAAAGTAGCCGTTTTCGCCTGTCAATCAGGCTGGTCTGGTCAGATGGGTGTGGTGTCTTCCCCCAGATCTTGCTTATTTTTCCGTTGGTGGTGTAGTGGTTTGCGCATGCCCAAGTCCAGAATCCACTGCACAGGGGAGGGAAAAGAGTGCGATCTGCGCTGTTCCCCTGGTGATCGGTGGGGGCGGCCATCTTCCTGTGGCCGCGCGTGCGCAGATGGAGCGCTCTGCTGCCCGGGGCTTCAGGAAAATGGCCGCGGGATGCCGCGCGTGCTCAGATGGAGATCGCGGCGGCCATTTTCCTGAAGCAGAGTTCGCTACTTTGGTAACGTATGTCGGCAGCATAGGTGGGGAATCGGGGTCCACAAAATACACTATTGTAATGCACAGCTCAGGCCCTATTTAACAGTATTTTTATCTCATACGGAAAAAACGGGGTGACAGGTTCCCTTTAAGTCCTCTGCTTGTAATTTTTTAGTCACTGTAAATGGGTGCTCTAGCAATTCTTCCAGCTCAGTCACCTGATTCCACTGACTTTCATTTAGCGTCAGTTGAGGGTTAGCCATGTCTACAAGAAAGGTTTTCAGTTCAACCAAGCGCTGAATCATTAAGTAAGTACTGCCCCATCGTGTGGCTTGATCAATAATTTCCCCTTTTCCAGCACGTCTCTTCAAAATTGAGTGAACTTTAGGGGTTCTGGCAACAGTAGCCAATTTTCTCACCTTGCCAATCAGTGCAGCAGCATGTCCTTCTTGCAGACTGTCTCTTATAGCCAGCTGTAGCGTATGCACAAACACGGCGCATGTGATGAATGAAAGAACGTATTGACACAGTTTCAACAAGATCATCTAAACTATCATGTTGCTGTTCATCTGAAGCAACTTCAGTTTGCTCCTCAGTTACAATACTGTGTTCCTCTATTTCAAACATTTCTGTGTCTGTGGACCCAGAATGTTCTTCTAGCTGCTGGTCACCATCATTACTCTCATTCATTAGCTTAATAGTACTTATCATATTTTAAGCATTGTCAGTTACGACAGAAAGAACTTGCTCTTTTTTAAGTTCATAGTCTTGCAGAACCTTTTCCACCAAGACCTGGAGAAACTCACTGGTGTGATGAGCTTTGGTGTCTTTTACTTCCAATGTCTTGGTAACTATTTCATTTTTCTCACAAACAAATCGGACATTGATGGCAAAATAGTTCACTCTGTGACGTGTGCAGGCATCCATTTTAAGAAACAGAAAGCGTCCCTTGATAGTTTTTTAAGTTCTTCCTTTTGTTTAACCCCTTCCCGACATTTGACGTACTATCCCGTCGAGGTGGGGTGGGCCCCCATGACCGCCGACGGGATAGTACGTCATACGCGATCGGCCGCGCTCACGGGGGGAGCGCGGCCGATCGCGGCCGGGTGTCGGCTGCATATCGCAGCTGACATCCGGCACTATGTGCCAGGAGTGGTCACGGACCGCCCCCGGCACATTAACCCCCGGCACACCGCGATCAAACATGATCGCGGTGTACCGGCGGTACAGGGAAGCATCGCGCAGGGAGGGGGCTCCCTGCGGGCTTCCCTGAGACGATCGGTACAAGGTGATGTACTCACCTCGTACCGAACGTCTTCTCCCTGCAGGCCCCGGATCCAAAATGGCCGAGGGGCTGTATCCGGGTCCTGCAGGGAGCACTTCCGGGTCGGAGCAGGCTGCAGATGAAAGCTGCAGCCTGCTCCGATGAAAGTATGATCGCCGATCTGATAGAGTGCTGTGCACACTATCAGATCTGCGATCTGTGATGTCCCCCCCTGGGACAAAGTAAAAAAGTAAAAAAAAAAAATTTCCACATGTGTAAAAAAAAAAAAAAAAAAATTCCTAAATAAATAATAATAATAAAAAAAATATTATTCCCATAAATACATTTCTTTATCTAAAAAAACAAACAAAAACAATAAAAGTACACATATTTAGTATCGCCGCGTCCGTAACGACCCAACCTATAAAACTGGCCCACTAGTTAACCCCTTCAGTAAACACCGTAAGAAAAAAAAAAAAAAAACGAGGCAAAAAACAACGCTTTATTACCATACCACCGAACAAAAAGTGGAATAACACGCGATCAAAAAGACGGATATAAATAACCATGTTACCGCTGAAAACGTCATCTTGTCCCGCAAAAAACGAGCCGCCATACAGCATCATCAGCGAAAAAATAAAAAAGTTATAGTCCTCAGAATAAAGCGATACCAAAATAATTATTTTTTCTATAAAATAGTTTTTATCGTATAAAAGCGTCAAAACATAAAAAAATGATATAAATGAGGTATCGCTGTAATCGTACTGACCCGACGAATAAAACTGCTTTATCAATTTTACCAAGCGCAGAGAGGTATAAATGCCTCTCCCAAAAGAAATTCATGAATAGCTGGTTTTTGGTTATTCTGCCTCACAAAAATCGGAATAAAAAGTGATAAAAAATGGTCACGTGTCCGAAAATGTTACCAATAAGAACGTCAACTCGTCCCGCAAAAAACAAGACCTCACATGACTCTGGACCAAAATGTGGAAAAATTATAGGTCTCAAAATGTGGAGACGCAAAAACTTTTTTGCTATAAAAAGCGTCTTTTAGTCTGGTTTCACACTTGCGTTTTTATCTGCATGCGTTTTTTAAAAAAACCACATGTGTGAAAAAATGCATGTAAACGCGGTAAAACGCATGCGTTTTTATAGAAAAACACAAGAAAACAAGAAAAAAACAAAAAACCCTAACCCTACCCCTAACCTGAAATACGTGGCACTGAAATACGTGGCACTGAAATATACGTTTATATACGTATATACGTATATAAGTGCCACGATATTTCAGTGACCACGTATTTAAGTGCCACGTATTTAAGTGCCACGTATTTAAGTGCCACGTATTTAAGTGCCACGTATTTAAGTGCCACGTATTTAAGTGCCACGTATTTACGTGCCACGTATTTACGTGCCACGTATTTTTCAGTGCCTGAAATACGTGGCACTGAAATACGTGGCACTGAAATATCGTGGCACTGAAATATCGTGGCACTGAAGTATTTACGTGCCACGTATTTTTCAGTGCCTGAAATACGTGGCACTGAAATACGTGGCACTGAAATACGTGGCACTGAAATACGTGGCACTGAAATATCGTGGCACTTAAATACGTGGCACTTAAATACGTGGCACTTAAATACGTGGCTCTTAAATAAGTGGCACTTATATACGTGGCACTTATGACTGTCAGAAAATGTTCAGTAAACGGTTAGGGGTGAGGTTAGGGGTAGGGTTTCAGGTAGAATTGGGGAGTTTCTACTGTTCAGGCACATCAGGGGCTCTCCAAACGCGACATGGCGTCCAATCTCAATTCCAGCCAATTCTGCGTTGAAAAAGTAAAACAGTGCTCCTTCCCTTCCGAGCTCTCCCGTGCGTCCAAAAAGGGGTTTACCCCAACATATGGGGTATCAGCGTACTAGGGACAAATTGAACAACAACTTCTGGGGTCCAAGTTCTCTTGTTATCCTTAGGAAAATAAAAATTTGGGGGGCTAAAAATCATTTTTGTGGGAAAAAAAATATGTTTTATTTTCACGGCTCTGCGTTGTAAACTGTAGTGAAACACTTGGGGGTTCAAAGTTCTCACAACACATCTAGATAAGTTCCTTGGGGGGTCTAGTTTCCAATATGGGGTCACTTGTGGGGGGTTTGTACTGTTTGGGTACATCAGGGGCTCTGCAAATGCAACGTGACGCCTGCAGACCAATCCATTTAAGTCTGCATTCCAAATGGCGCTCCTTCCCTTCCGAGCTCTGTCATGCGCCCAAACAGTAGTTCCCCCCCACATAGGGGGTATCAGCGTACTCCAGACAAATTGGACAACAACTTTTGGGGTCCAATTTATCCTGATACCCTTGTGAAAATACAAAACTGGGGGCTAAAAAATCATTTTTGTGAAAAAAAAAAATAATTTTTATTTTCACGGCTCTGCGTTATAAACTGTAGTGAAACACTTGGGGGTTCAAAGCTCTCAAAACACATCTAGATAAGTTCCTTAGGGGGTCTACTTTCCAAAATGGTGTCACTTGTGGGGGGGTTTAATGTTTAGGCACATCAGGGGCTCTCCAAACGCAACATGGCATCCCATCTTAATTCCAGTCAATTTTGCATTGAAAAGTAAAATAGCGCTTCTTCCCTTCTGAGCTCTGCTATGCGCCCAAACAATGGTTTACACCCACATATGGGGTATCGTCGTACTCAGGACAAATTGCACAACAACTTTTGTGGTCTAATTTCTTCTCTTACCCTTGGGGAAATAAAAAAATGGGGGTGAAAAGATCATTTTTGTGAAAAAATATGATTTTTTATTTTTACGGCTCTGCATTATAAACTTCTGTGAAGCACTTGTTGGGTCAAAGTGCTCAACACACATCTAGATAAGTTCCTTAAGGGGTCTACTTTCCAAAATGGTGTCACTCGTGGGGGGTTTCAATGTTTAGGCACATTAGGGGCTCTCCAAACGCAACATGGCGTCCCATCTCAATTCCAGTCAATTTTGCATTGAAAAGTCAAATGGCGCTCCTTCCCTTCTGAGCTCTGCCCTGCGCCCAAACAATGGTTTACACCCACATATGGGGTATCAGTGTACTCAGGACAAATTGCACAACAATTTTTGGGGTCCAATTTCTTCTCTTACCCTTGGGAAAATAAAAAATTGGGGGTGAAAAGATAATTTTTGTGAAAAAATATGATTTTTTATTTTTACGGCTCTGCATTATAAACTTCTGTAAAGCACTTGTTGGGTCAAAGTGCTCACCACACATCTAGATAAGTTCCTTAGGGGGTCTACTTTCCAAAATGGTGTCACTTGTTAGGGGTTTCAATGTTTAGGCACATCAAGGGCTCTCTAAATGCAACATGGCGTCCCATCTCAATTCCAGTCAATTTTGCATTGAAAAGTCAAATGGCGCTCCTTCCCTTCCGAGCTCTGCCCTGCGCCCAAACAATGGTTTACACCCACATATGGGGTATCAGCGTACTCAGGACAAATTGCACAACAATTTTTGGGGTCCAATTTCTTCTCTCACCCTTGGGAAAATAAAAAATTGGGGGTGAAAAGATCATTTTTGTGAAAAAATATGATTTTTTATTTTAACGGCTCTGCATTATAAACTTCTGTAAAGCACTTGTTGGGTCAAAGTGCTCACCACACATCTAGATAAGTTCCTTAGGGGGTCTACTTTCCAAAATGGTGTCACTTGTTAGGGGTTTCAATGTTTAGGCACATCAGGGGCTCTCCAAATGCAACATGGCGTCCCATCTCAATTCCAGTCAATTTTGCATTGAAAAGTCAAATGGCGCTCCTTTGCTTCCAAGCTCTGCCATGCGCCCAAACTGTGGTTTACCCCCACATATGGGGTATCAGCGTACTCAGGACAAATTGTACAACAACTTTTGGGGTCTATTTTCTCCTGTTACCCTTGGTAAAATAAAACAAATTGGAGCTGAAATAAATTTTGTGTGAAAAAAAGTTAAATGTTCATTTTTATTTAAACATTCCAAAAATTCCTGTGAAACACCTGAAGGGTTAATAAACTTCTTGAAAGTGGTTTTGAGTACCTTGAGGGGTGCAGTTTTTAGAATGGTGTCACACTTGGGTATTTTCTATCATATAGACCCGTCAAAATGACTTCAAATGAGATGTGGTCCCTAAAAAAAAAATGGTGTTGTAAAAATGAGAAATTGCTGGTCAACTTTTAACCCTTATAACTCCGTCACAAAAAAAATTTTGGTTCCAAAATTGTGCTGATGTAAAGTAGACATGTGGGAAATGTTATTTATTAAGTATTTTGTGTGACATATGTCTGTGATTTAAGGGCATAAAAATTCAAAGTTGGAAAATTGCGAAATTTTCAAAATTTTCGCCAAATATTCGTTTTTTTCACAAATAAACGCAAGTTATATCGAAGAAATTTTACCACTAACATGAAGTACAATATGTCACGAGAAAACAATGTCAGAATCGCCAAGATCCGTTGAAGCGTTCCAGAGTTATAACCTCATAAAGGGACAGTGGTCAGAATTGTAAAAATTGGCCCGGTCATTAACGTGCAAACCACCCTTGGTGGTGAAGGGGTTAAAAGCTTCTTCGATTACTAATTTTCTAATACTCTCTCTCCAGAGAAACAAGCTTGCGGGCCATTTCCCCTTTCAGACACATAAAAGCTGGTCGTGAAAATAATGAAATAGGCACACTATCCTTTACAACAAGCTCTATGATCTGTTTTTTAAATGTATCTACTGTCATTGTCACAGTAACTCTCTCACTGACAAAATATCTTGCAACTGATGGTTGCAAAGTTCTCTGCTCCTTTGTTTGGCTGGAAGAGCTGGGCACTGGTTCATTGGTTTGGATGCAGTCTTTCTCATCCACTGCTTTCAGTACTTCTGGATGAAAGCGCTGTAAATGTCTCTAGATTAGAAGCTCTGGTAGGAGCATTTTTATCTTTGCCTGAATATGCACTGATCTTGGCTTCACAGCATTTGTTTTCATCTGGATCATTTGTCATACACTGACAGACATAATGTTTTCTGTTTTGAGTGATGGTGAAATGTTCAAATACAGCTGATTTAATGTGACGCTTCTTTGACATTCTCAGGTTTTTAATTCTGCATTCACAATCCAAATGACAATTGTTTTTCCTAAAAACAATTGTACAAAATTATTGCCAGGTCGTACAACTGATATAGTGGTCAGTAATACTGTTATTCCTCATGTACTCACAGTTAACCGATGCAAAGTTTGTTGAAAGGATAATACTTCTTACAGTCTTCCTCTTCTGAGTATCAGCTGTGAGATACTTGGAAGATGCACACCTAGTAAACATCTAGTCTAGAGGAGGAGCTTTACTACTAAGAATTTGCTACACATTTTCACTTTCAGTTTCATACATTGTAAGTAGGGGGTTGGGGAAGCATGAGGTTAACCAAGTATAAGAATAGATACGGGCAGTGGAGAACAGTGACACCAAAGAAGTAACTATAGGAAAAAAAATGGAGACACAAAGCGCAAAATAGGGTCTTATCCTTTAGATAACCAAGAGAGCTTTCTTAGAATTGCTCACCTGATTTTGTTGAATGAAGAGCATGTAGCGATTTCGGCTGCTGCAGATCCACAAGCCGATCAGCGGCCATATGAAAATATAAACTGTGCAGGAGGTGTGGGTTAAATCCGCGCTGCCTTAATGATGAAGTTCCAAGGATAATAAATTTAAAAGGTGGTTTATTCAACGCGTTTCAAGGTCAGTGCGACCTCTTCCTCAGGAAATTCCACATACAACATACAGATACAACGTGCTTACATCTTACAAGTAAGAAATGTCTCTATCTCCAGCAGAACTGCTTATCACTGTTGTTCATAGTTTGATAAAACATATATATTTGAGTAACATTTATAAAATTCATATGAAAGTTCAATTATGAAATATTAATACATTTTTTTTAAAGCTGGAGTCGGAGTTGGTACATTTCTACCGACTCCGACTCCAACCAAAACTAACTCCGACTCCGACTCCACAGCCCTGCTTGGTTGTATATGTTCTATTGTGCCTTATGGGAACTTTACCAATTTAATACATTTAGGTTAGTCGAGTCATGTCATAATTCATCCCTCTACATTTAGGTATTTAGTATTGATATCAGTACGTACTGATATGGAGTACAGATGATAGCAATGAAAGGGTTTGGTCAGGACCTGTGTCTCCATAACTCTGGGGAAGGGTTGCTGCAGGGGATTATTCTGATGAGCACAACACTCAGAGGAAGAAAAAGGTGCAGACCCTTTCACTACCATCATCTGTACTCTGGAGAACTGCATTCTGATACCAATTCAGCTGAAGGCAGGCAAATAGACCTGGGAAAAGCAGGGGTTTGGAGGCCACTTACATGATTTTTTTTTCTCCACAGGAATGAATACAAATTCGCTAATAAAGAGATATATAAAGTTTCAGAACTTTCCATGCTGGACAGATTTCTTGAACTGTTACTATTTTATTACTTTATAGGAACGCTAGATGGCAGCAATGTAGCTTTAGTCAAATAGACTCTGCGGACATCTCCGTTCTCAACACAATATGCATATGGACTAACAACTATCATCAATGTATATTGTAATGTACATTTTTCAGAGCTTTGGGAAGGTGTCTATAAGAACAAAAGGCTCCCCGTGTATATAGGATCGATGTAGGATATAGCTTTTTCTTTTATAGGGTAGCAGGTGTCAACATTGCCATCTACATAGGAACACTGTAAGATTTCATTGCACTAGGTGCCCCACTGCCTTTAATTTATGCCACATTCTTCATATTTAGGCACTTTTCCAGATGCCCAGCTTCCATCAAAAAGAATTATTGGTCCTAAAAACTATGAGTTTCTAAAATCCAAAAGAGAAGAATTTCAGGAATATTTACAGGTAAAAACATTTTGTTATGAATTTGATATATTAAATTATTGGTTTGCACAAAAATATTGTGTATAGACAGAATTTATTGTCCCACAGAGCTGGCTTAATAATTCACTGATTACCTGTTTTGTTTTGTTTGTTTTTTTGTTCTATTTTTAAAAAACGCGATCAGTATAGCCAACCCCTGTGTGGTTTTTTTTTTTTTTTTTTTTTTTTTTTTGGGGGGGGGGGGGGGGTGGCAATGTATTTAAAGGGAATCTGTCATCAAGATTTCAGAACCCAAACTATTAATATGTGTGTATAGCTCTTTAAGAGACAAGTTCGTCAATACCTTACCCTGGCCAGTCAGTTCTTCCATTACTGAGAAATCAGTGTTTTAAGTGATATGCAAATAGGGCAGTATGTCTGAATCTTCTGTCACTCCAGCTCTATTCCCCCCAAGTGTCACCTCCTTCCACTGCTTGACTAACAGTCTTTGTGCTGTGTGACTTAAGGCAAAGTAGCCATGAGTCAAGCAGGAAGCGGCGGTACTTGGTGGGGAACACAGCTGGAGTGACAAAGGTCGAACATTTACAAATGGTTCTTTTGCCTCATTTGCATATCTATTCAAAAGCTGATTTCCCGTAAAAGAGAAACTGACTGACCATGTAAAGACTTTGGTATACTTGTCTATAAAAGAGCTACATGCACATATAAATATTTTGGGGGTGAAATCCTGCTGACAGATTACCTTTAACTCCTTAACGTCCAATGACGGGCAGAGTCCGTCATTGGACGTTTGATGCGGGCTCCGGCGATGAGCCCGCACCTTTTCTGGCACATGACAGCTGATCTGATCAGCTGACATGTTCCCCTAACAGCCGCTGGTGGAATCTCGATCTACCCACGGCTGTTAACATTTTAAATGCCACTATCAAACTCTGACAGTGGCATTTAACATGTACGCACAGGAAGCGCGTCATTTACCTCCTCCCATTGGCACCCGTGTCACATGACCTCGGGTCGCCGATGGGTTGGCTTGACAACCCGTGGTCAGCAGGGCTAGGAAACCCCTGTGGTTGTCATAGCTGGATAGCTACGAGCGCCGCCCAACAGCGGCTGGATGATTGCAGCTTCTAGTCTCCCAAGTAAAAGAAAAATGTATTTTAAAAAAGAAAAAAATATAAAAGTTCAAATCGCCCCCCTTTCACCCCATTCAAAATAAAACAACAAAAAATATCAAATATACACATATTTGGTATTTCCGCTTTCAGAATCGCCCGATCTATCAATATAATAATATGAATCCAATCGGTAACCGGCGTATCGAGAAAAAAAATCGAAACACCAGAATTACCGTATTTTCCGGCATATAAGACGACTGGGCGTATAAGACGACCCCCCAACTTTTCCAGTTAAAATATAAAATCTTCTTAAAAGTCGGGGGTCTTCTTATACGCCGTATGTCGTCTTATAGGGCCGGTGACTAATGTGCCTTTTGGGGGGGAGTGGTCCTGATGACAAAGAGAGGGGCATCTCACAGGAAAGTGTGAGTGGAGTATCCCCCATTACCTCATTGTAGCTGCAGTGTGGGGTGCTGGGGAGCGGCGGCGGCCACCGCCCCACAGCACAGCACCCATGTGGCACAAAGAGGAGCAGCAGCTGCCGCCTCTCCCCAGCACAGAGACCCCATGCTGCAGCTACAATGAGGTAATGGGGGATACTCCACTCACACTTTCCTGTGAGACGCCCCCTCTTCGTCATCGGGACCACTCCCCCCCACCCACCATATACACATTGGTGTCTGCACTCGGTGTACAAGACGGCACCCGGCGTATAAGACGACCCCCGACTTTTAAGAAGATTTTCAGGGGTTAAAAAGTAGTCTTATACGCCAGAAAATACAGTACATTTTTTTTTATAGCATTGCAATAAAATGCAAAAAAGGGCGCTCAAAAGATCGTATACACCAAAATGTTATCAATAAAAATGTCAGATCGTCGCACAAAACATAAGCCCTCATCCGGCCCCAAATCCCAAAAAATGGAGACGCCACAGGTCTCGAAAAATGGCAACATTGAGAATGGAGAAACATAATGGCAGATCAGTTTTAGCAGTTAGTGAACATGGTAAAAAAAAAAAATCCAAAAAACAATTGTGGAATTGCACTTTGGTAAATATGGTAAAATCAATGGTGTCGTTCAAAAGTACAACTCGGCCCGCAAAAAACAAGCCCTCACATGGCCATATTGACGGAAAATAAAAAAGTTATGGCTGTGGGAAGGGGAGCAAAAACTGGAAACGGAAATACCACTGGTCTTTAAGGGGTTAAATTAAAAAAAAAAAAAACCGCCAACTTTATGGAGAATTTGTAAAACCAAAGTTAATCATAAAGTTAAAAAGAACCTGTTATCAGGATTTTACACCCCAAAGTGAGGACATGCATACAGAGGTGCCTTAATGCTGAGTAAATCCTCACCTTGTAGAAATCCGTAGTTGAAATTGTATCTAATGAGTTGTAATTGCAGCGAGCGGGCGGACACTACACTTACAGATCTCCTGCGTCTCTCCCTATTCCCTATGGGCAGGGAGAAGGCAGAGAAGTGTAGTGTCTGCCCGCCCGCTGCACTTTAATGTTACTAGAATAAAGTTTCAACTATGAATTTCTCTAAAACAGCAAAACAGATTTCTACAAGAAAGGTGAGGATTTACTCAGCATTACAGCACCTTTTATATACATATTAGTTTGGAGCATAAAATCCAGATGACAGGTTCTCTTTAAAGGGAAGGTGCCATAAAAAAAAAATTTTTTACAGCAATTGTAAAAATGTAAAGAATTAATGTTTAAATTTTCTTAAAACATATTTTCATTTGTTTATAATTTAGTAAAATATGAAAAATAATTTGAAAAGTTTTGGAATTTCCACTTTTAAACACTAGGGGGAGCAGCTGCTGAAATTTCAGAAAAACTTAGTGTACAACTAGCTCACATTACTGCACTGCAGTAATTATGGGCGGAGTCTGCTGACGTGTGTGATGTCTCCTCTCCTCCCCTTCTATGTGTTTGCTAAGGGATAAGAGGATGATATTCAGGAACCCAGTGAGCAGCCATTTTGTTGGTGACTGCAGAGTAAGGCTGCCGTCACACTAGCAGTATTTGGTCAGTATTTTACATCAGTATGTGTAAGCCAAAACCAGGAGTGGAGCAATTAGAGGAGAAGTATAATAGAAACATATGCACCACTTCTGCATTTATCACCCACTCCTGGTTTTGGCTTACAAATACTGAGGTAAAATACTGACCAAATACTGAATGTGTGACGGCAGCCTTATACTGACAAGTAGACAGTCACCGAGGATAGCAGGCAGCAAGGATTCTGGGAGATATGTGGTGGAGGGAGCAGGGTGACAGCAGCACAGAGTATTTCAGGAGAGCAGTGTGCTGGTCTATGGAGGGGGCACCATGTTCAGCGCGCAGAGCAGCCAGGGATTGTATGCACATAGAGCGCTGTCTTTTATACACATGGATGGACCGTCTGCTCCACAGAAATCCAGGAAACATTTCTGTGGATTGATGGCCTGTTCTGATCCAGACTTTGCATGCAGACCCCATTCCCCTCCTCAGATCCTGTCTTCTCCATCCTGTCCTGGCGATGTGTGAAAGCGAGACGTCAGGCGAAGTACAGGGTGACGCTGGGAAGGAAATGTAGCCATAGAGTAATGATAAAAATGAGACCCCTCTCTTCAGCTGCCTCACCAGCCCTGACTGCACCTAACTGGAGGTCATGCTGCCCCCTCTATTACCCCAGACCCACGTGCAGGTGCTCAGCCAGAACCACCATAGAATGGGTCCGCTTTCTGAAGATAATACTGCCATAGTGTTCTCACATAATACCGCCATAGTGTTCTCACATAATGCCACCATATAGAACACACATAATACCGCCATATACATCACGCACAATACTATCAAATAGATCACACAATACTGTCATACAGTTCTCACATACCACCATATAGATCACAAATACCGCCATATAATTCTCACCTAGTACTTCCACATAGATCACACATAATCCCACAATATAGTTCTCATATACCACCGTCATATAGTTTTTACATCATTCCACAACACTGATCAAACATAATATTGCCATATAGATCTCATATAATACCGTCACATAGATCACACAATACTTGGCGGCATAATGTGTGATATTATATATATATTATAATATCCCGGCATAATGTGTGGTCTTTATGGGAGTATATGTGATATATATATATATATATATATATATATATATATATATATATATATATATATATCGGCATTATACATGATCCATATGGTATTGTGCTGCTCTAGGGAGGTGAGAGACGTATGGTGGAAGGAGCAGGGTGACAGGAGCACAGTATTTCAGGAGAGCAGTGTACTGGTCTGTGGGTGGGAGGGTGTGCTCACACTCACACGCTCCCAACTGTACTTGCAGCCTTTACTGGCTATTAAAATGGGGGACACCCCCCAAAAAAAGACGTGGGGCCCCCTATAATTAATAACCATCAAATATTATGCAGACAGCTGCGGGCTGACATTAATAGCCTAGGAAGGGGCCATGGATACTGTCCCCCCCCCAGGCTAAAAACATCAGCTCTCAGCCGCCTTTTACATGCGCCTTTTCTGGCGCTTTGCCTGGCAATTTCCACTTGCCCTGTAGCGGTAGCAAGTGGGGTTCATATTTGTGGGGTTAATGTCACCTTCATATTGTCCGGTGACATCAAGCCCACGGCTTAGTAATGGAGAGGCGTCTATAAGGCACCCATCCATTACTAATCCTATAGTTGTATTGTAAATAAAGACTCGGCCAGAATAAAGTCCTTTATTAATCTTTTTTAAACCATACCGAACGCATAATCCTCGACTCCCTCATCTCCCACAACAAAAATAAACCACATTGAGGAAAGACACGCGGGGGGGAGAGGAGTGCATAGGAGAGGATTAGATACTGACTGCTGAGCCGTGTATCTAATCCTGTCCTGTGTGATACCGACGGCTGAGCCGTGTATCTAATCCTGTCCTGTGTGATACCGACGGCTGAGCCGTGTATCTAATCCTGTCCTGTGTGATACCGACTGCTGAGCCGTGTATCTAATCCTGTCCTGTGTGATACCGACGGCTGAGCCGTGTATCTAATCCTGTCCTGTGTGATACCGACTGCTGAGCCGTGTATCTAATCCTGTCCTGTGTGATACCGACTGCTGAGCCGTGTATCTAATCCTGTCCTGTGTGATACCGACTGCTGAGCCGTGTATCTAATCCTGTCCTGTGTGATACCGACTGCTGAGCCGTGTATCTAATCCTGTCCTGTGTGATACCGACTGCTGAGCCGTGTATCTAATCCTGTCCTGTGTGATACCGACTGCTGAGCCGTGTATCTAATCCTGTCCTGTGTGATACTGACTGCTGAGGACACAGTACACGGGACAGGATTAGCTACCCAGGACAGAGGTAGCAGTGGTAGGTGTATATAGAGGCAGACAGTGGTATACAGAGGCAGGTAGACAGTGGTATACAGAGGCAGGCAGTGGTATACAGAGGCAGGCAGTGGTATACAGAGGCAGGCAGTGGTATACAGAGGCAGGTAGTGGTATACAGAGGCAGGCAGGCAGGCAGGCAGTGGTATACAGAGGCAGGCAGACTGTGGTATACAGAGGCAGGCAGGCAGTGGTATACAGAGGCAGGCAGTGGTATACAGAGGCAGGCAGTGGTATACAGAGGCAGGCAGTGGTATACAGAGGCAGGCAGGCAGTGGTATAGAGGCAGGCAGTGGTATACAGAGGCAGGCAGTGGTATACAGAGGCAGGCAGTGGTATACAGAGGCAGGCAGGCAGGCAGTGGTATACAGAGGCAGGCAGGCAGTGCTAGGTGCTATATAGGGGCTGGTAGCAGTGGTAGATGCATAAGAAAATAAAAACGCTGTACTTACCTTCTTTCCTCTACCAGGAAGTGCCGAGTCATGTTCAGGGCAGAGCAGTGTGACAATCTCCCTGCTCTGCTCTGAACAGGTCGGCAGTGAGCAGTAATTGCAGCCTGTAATGTAATACTAAGTACAGGCTGCAATCACAGCTCCTCGCTGCAGATATTTACCCTGGACCCTCGGCAGCAGCTTCTCCCAGCAGCAGCTCCTGCCATCGCACGCACTGAGCTGTGTGTGCGATGGCAGAGGGAAATAAACAAAATGGCCGCGATCTCCTCTCACAGCTGTGACGCGGCAGCTCAGTGGGCGTGGCCAAGTCACAGCTGAGAGGCAGGAGGAGATGCAGTCGGAGCCCGACCGTTGGCTCCTATGTACATGGCTGCCGTAAGTGAGGTGTGCAAGTGTCGTGCCCAGACACTTACACCCACACTAATGAAAATGGCGGCCTCCAGTGGTGAATGTAAAAGTGAATAAATAAAAAAGTATGAAAGAGGTACATTTACTTTTGTATTAAAAATAATTGATTGTATAATCAATAATAATACAAAAACTAAAATCACGGCACCCTCCCTTTAAGTACGATATCTCTATAGATTAGAATAGTGCTATGAAATTGTATAATGGTAAGAATTAGCTCTTTCAGCATCAAAACAAATAGCAGCCATATTCCTTTTGTATGAGCACCAGAAAGTCCTTGTATTTTTACAGACTCTGTTTGTGTCTTCTTCGCCGGCCTTTCTCTGTGATTATCACGGGGAGCTGCATTGGGCAGGGGAAATATCACATTACATACCAGCCTCACAAATCTGTAGAAATTATTGCTCATTTTGTGATTGATTTTTTTTTTGTTACAGAAACTGTTTGATTTTTTTTTTGTTACAGAAACTGCTGCAGCACCCAGAGCTGAGTAATAGCCAATTGTTGGCCGATTTTTTGTCACCTAACAGTTTGGAAACCCAGTTTCATGATAAAATCCTTCCAGATGTCAATCTTGGTATGCGATGTTGAGTTTTCAGCAGCTTGTACTGTACATAAGAAGTGATCAAGTCCGAATAGTGATGATCTTATTAATCCAATTATTATTTATCTGTGATTATAGAACTCACTATTGTATTATTTTTTGCAATTTCACCTTCTCACCAGTGTGGTGGGCCAGCTGCCAAAGAACATATTTCACTGAAAGGAACATGATATTTGAGACCTTGTAAATATTTTGTGTGAGTGTTACTATAACAGTGTGAATATTTCTTGTCTTTGTGTTCTAACTTGCAGGCAAAATGTTCAAGTCTGTGCCAGGCAAATTAATTAAAGAGGTGAATTCATAGTTATTTAGTAGATATATAAGCCTGATCTTATGTTCCAAAGTTAGAACATGTCTTTGCCTTGCAGAAAGGCCAACATTTGGAGCCCTTCATCATGAATTTCATCAACTCTTGTGAATCTCCAAAGCCTAAACCCAGCAGACCTGAACTAACAATACTCAGTCCTACATCAGAAAATGACAAAAAGGTTTGGGTGCAGTCAGTAATATTGTCTACATGTAATGGGTGGTATTTTGACATTTTGTTGATTTAATGCTTGTTTCAAATGTAGCTTTTCAATGATTTGTACAAGAACAATGCCAACCGCTCGGAGAACATCGAGAGAAAACATAACCTGAATTGCTTCATGGAGGTTATGACCGTGGAAGGAGTTTATGACTATCTCATGTATATAGGTAAGTAGGGAGAAATGCGATCCTAACAGACAATATTTTCTTCTGTCATTTTGATTACTAGAAGTACAGTCCTACAGCTGCAGTATGAATTCCTTTAATAGGGCGGCATAATTATATAACAGATCCATTATATAGGTTGTCAGATCCACAAGGTATAGTGTTAAACCAAAAGATGGTGGCTCCTGCTGGCGCTTCTAGAGGGCACTTACTGTATCCTGTTTATTACTACCATACAAATATGTAAAAAAGAAGAACGACGTTGTCCTAGTTTAAAGAGAAAAATCAACTATTAACCTGTTCCTTCCGGGGCAATTTTTGCGTTTTCGTTTTTTTTTCTTTTCCTTTTTCCATAACCTTTTTATTTTTACATCCCTATAAATGGATTTTTTATTTTATTTTGCGGGACGAGTTGTACTTTTGAATGACACCATCCTTTTTATCACACAATTTACTAGAAAACGTGAAAAAAAAATTCCAAGTGTGGTGAAATTGCAAAAAACAAGACCCTGCAGTTTGACATTGTTTATTGTGGTTTTATTTTTATGGAATTTGTTGTTCAGGAAAAATGACGTAGCATCAAGTTTCTCCAGTTCAGTATGATCATGGATATACTGAATTTGTCCAGTTTGTTTTTATTATTACCATTATTATTATTTTAGTAGTTGAAAAAAAATTGGAATTTGTTACAAAAAAAATTGTCTTCATTTTTTGAAGCCCGTAATGTTTTTATTTTTGGCTGATGGAGCTGTTTGAAGGCTTGTTTTTTTTTGTTTCAAGGCAAGAAGATTTATCTTATCTTATTTATTTTATTGATCCCATTTTTGGGATCGGTATATCCTTTTTTATATATATATATATTTTTTTAAAAAAATACAGCATTTTGGCCATTTTCGCAGTTTTAATTTTTTTTTTCTCTGATATCATCTGTTTTTACCTTTTTTTAATGGGTGGAAATGTTTTTTTTTTTCCTTTGTGTTAGTCTCCACAGGGGACTTGTACTGTACCCAGAAATACTAGTAAAAATCATGGTCGTTTTTGAAGCCCAGCCACAGGCTGGTTTTCACCGTAATGTCAGATGCGTGGCGGGATTAGCAGATCCATGACTGCCATAGCAATTCCTCAATGGTCTCTGATTTCGACAGGTAGGGGGATGTTAAAAAGGGGTTAAAAATAAAAATAAAAGTATTTATGTATGTGTTTACTTATTTTAGAACCTTTTGATCCATAGACCTGTTTTTCAGTGGAATCGCTGCCATCTTGTTGACGGCAACACTTCTCTTTGATACCTTTCTGTCTCTCCTGCTTCTAATACAGGAAGCGCTCTGCTGCCGTGTATATAGTGTTACTACTTTACTAGAGGAGTTTTCCCTGCCTCTCCGCAGCACTTCACTGTCCATGGCTGTGCTACTGCTCTCTGCTCTGATTGTTGTGAGATCTGTCAGAGTGGGGTACACACCGGTGTCACAGTCCTGGACAGAGAAGCGCTGCTGAGAGGCAGGGAAACTCCTCTAGTAGTAAAGTTAGTACACTATGTCCCTAGCGATAGCATGTAATGTATCTGTCAAGCCATGGCCATGAAGATGATCTCTGCTCTAAGCGATGTCACGCTGCTTAGGGCAGATAGATCACTTCTATGCTGTGGAATGACGTGATAGTCGGGTTTGCATACTATGCTTGTGCCCTTTGCAAATGCCTGTACTTAGCATTTTTTTAAAATTAACTTTAGAAAACTTTTTATGTGTAAAAGCATATTAAAATAATAACATTTGTTTTTTTTAAAAAAAAATTTAACAAAAAAAGCAAAACTGTCCCAAGCATCAAATAAAAAAAACAAAACACTCCCTGTTTGGCTTCCCCATGAAGTAGATGTTTTCCAGGAGGTTGTGCATACTGGAAAACTATTACCAGACAAGATGTCAAAGACATTTTCTCATACTGTATTCACACTGTATTTACATACGGCTTTTCCTAAAAAAAAAATTCAACTGTATTGGAAATCGTATTTCCAAATCAATGTATTAAAGTAAGCAGATTTTATAAGTACAGTACAGACCAAAAGTTTGTACACACCTTCGTATTTAAAGACTTTTCTGTATTTTCATGACTATGAAAATTGTACATTCACACTGAAGGCATCAAAACTATGAATTAACACATGTGGAATTATATACTTAACAAAAAAGTGTGAAACAACTGAAATCATGTCTTATATTCTAGGTTCTTCAAAATAGCCACCTTTTGCTGTGATGACTGCTTTGCACACTCTTGGCATTCTCTTGATGAGCTTCATGAGGTAGTCACCGAGAATGGCCTTCCAACAATCTTGAAGGAGTTCCCAGAGATGCTTAGCACTTCTTGGCCCTTTTGCCTTCACTCTGCGGTCCAGCTCACCCCCAACCATCTCGATTGGGTTCAGGTCTGGTGACTGTGGAGGCCAGGTCATCTGGCGTAGCACTCGATCACTCTCCTTCTTGGTCAAATAGCCCTTACACAGCCTGGAGGTGAGTTTGGGGTCATTGTCCTGTTGAAAAATAAATGATGGTCCAACTAAACGCAAACCGGATGGAATAGCATGCCACTGCAAGATGCTGTGGTAGCCATGCTGGTTCAGTATGCCTTCAATTTTGAATAAATCCCCAACAGTGTCACCAGCAAAGCACCCCCACACCATCACACCTCCTCCTCCATGCTTCACGGTGGGAACCAGGCATGTAGAGTCCATCCGTACACCTCTTCTGCGTCGCTCAAAGACACAGTGGTTGGAACCAAAGATCTCAAATTTGAACTCATCAGACCAAAGCACAGATTTCCACTGGTCTAACGTCCTTTGCATGTGTTCTTTAGCCCAAACAAGTCTCTTATACTTGTTGCCTGTTCTTAGCTGTAGTTTCCTAGCAACTATTTTGCCATGAAGGCCTGCTGCACAAAGTCTCCTCTTAACACAGTTGTTGTAGAGATGTGTCTGCTGCTAGAACTCTGTGTGGCATTGACCTGGTCTCTAATCTGAGCTGCTGTTAACCTGAGATTTCTGAGGCTGACTCGGATAAACTTATCCTCAGAAGCAGAGGTCTATTCAGTAGGACTATCAGCTGTGTATCCACCAGACTTCTGCACAACACAACTGCTGGTCCCAACTCCATTTATAAGGCAAAAAATCCCACTTATTAAACCTGACAGGGCACACCTGTGAAGAGAAAACCATTCCCGGTGACTACCTGTTGAAGCTCATCAAGAGAATGCCAAGAGTGTGCAACGCAGTCATCAAAGCAAAAGGTAGCTACTTTGAAGAACCTAGACTATAAGACATAATTTCAGTTGTTTCACACTTTTTTGTTAAGTATATAATTCCACATGTGTTAATTCATAGTTTTGATGCCTTCAGTGTGAATGTACAATTTTCATAGTGATGAAAACACAGAAAAATCTTTAAATAAGAAGGTGTGTCCAAACTTTTGGTCTGTACTGTATATGGAAAATATATTATTGTCTGTACCTGTATAAATTCAGAGAGAATACACTTAACACCTTTCATCAGTTATTAATTCAGTATTTTTCATGTTTTATTATGAATTGCCTACAGGACGTGTTGTCTTCCACATTTCTGATTGGCTACATCACCTTTTAATGGGAGGGCGAATCCTTTTAAAAAACACCCTAGAGACCTACACAGACCACTACCTACAATGTAAACTGGAGCAGCTTAGTCAGGAGCATCGACTGGTTTCACTAATTACACTTCTCAGAGGTATGGGCATTGCAATCTTTTCCTTGTCAATTTGCATGAATATTTGTGTTTTATAACCTAGTTTCCTACATTAGTTATATTTAGATATCTCCAGGAAGGGTTTAAGTATATTCAGATTTTAGATACAGGAGTATTAGTATGGCTCTATAGGCGATTTTCAACCAATAAAAATTATCCTTTTTTTTTTTTTTAATAAAAAAAAAATAGATCCGATGTGCCAGTAAATGAGAAATCTAGTGTATGAGCCATATTTAAATAATAGTGGAAGAGCACTCAGGGCTTGTCACTGCGCTTGGAAGAAATGGTCCAAGTGCTTCTAGTGCACTTCCAGCCTGATTTGCATATGGCTTCTATGCTAGCTTTATCATGATTGGCAAATCGAATGTTTTCATTAAAGATAACATTTTTATTGGGGAAAAGCCACATTTCTTTTCTCTGTCCCCCATGACGGCACCACGGAGAGGGGATCTGCCCATCAAGGACAGGAAACCTATAGATAAAAAGGCGGTAACTCTCTTCTGCATCAGTTGGTTTCCTGTCCTTGATAGGGAACCTACAGTCGACGCAAGCATCATACCTGAGGATCGTCGTGGGATGCCCGGCCAGACCGATCCAGGCAGCGGGGGTTCCCTGCCTCGGCTGGCACAGTATCCTGAGGCGCCACCGCTGGGGTCAGTGGGCCTTTAGGGTGTGTGGGGAGAGGCGGCAGAGAAGAGGATTGCCACATGCTGCTTCTCCCAGAATCTTCTCCAGAAAATGCAAAGACCAGTAAGTGGACGAGGCTCCTGGGTAGAGCTGCTTCCTCCCGAAGTGGAGGCACTTGGCTCCAGCTCCGGGTGGCAAGCCACAGCTATTTCCGTTGCCAGTCCAGACTGATCTAGGCAGCGGGGGTTCCCTGCCTCGGCTGGTGTATCCTGAGGCGCCACCGCTGGGGTCAGCGGGCCTTTAGGGTGTGCGGGGAGAGGCGACGGAGAAGAGGACGCATGGTGGAGAAGGCTGTCGCACATCAGCTGACGTCAGATCAGGACGCTGTGGCATAAGGTCGCCTTGCGTTCTACGGTAGAAAGTGCGGAACAGGCAACAGGCTGGTTTCCTGGATCTCGTGGGGCACAGGAGAGAAAATCATTGACAGCAATGCAGCATTCCTGATGGGACGCCGCTTCCCTTCATGATGGGCTCTCGGTGTTACCAGCTCCCCGTTTTTTAGCAGGTATGGAGCCAGCACAATTAAGTCCATGGTGGAATGTTCTGTTGATGGTCTCATGCCTTTGTTCCAAAGCTGTGCCTAGAGCCTCGTGTGCGAGGTATGTTTTCACATATACACAGCTAGGCCTTGGACCTCTAGGCTATAATAAGGCCGTGTCCAGGCTACATCTCATGATTTGACTTAAGTTAGTTGCATGTGTTGTCTGCGCAGAGCCTTATGATTGGACTTCAGAGTGACTTTTTGGTTCGATAAACAGGTGTTTCACTTTTCTTTGCAACTTAACTACTCTATGCCTTAGGAGGACACATGGTGTTAATGGAGCACTTTGTCTCCAGGAAGACTGCCCTTCAGCTGCGGCTCATTAATTAGCACCTTCGAGTGGGGTCAATCTGGCCAATGAGATGTACTATTCAGAGTGGAGGCTTATCCGGATCTCTGAGAAATTGCTCTTTTGCTTGTAACTGTGGGCCTGTTTAGCATCTTCAAGCATGGCTGTACCTCTAGGCATCATATTGAGCGCTCTGTGTTTCATATTGCATCATAGTGCCTTTATGCATTGTATTGAGTGCCTCTGTGCATCATATTTCATCATAGTGCCTCTATGCATTATATTGCATCATAATGCCTCTATGCATTAGCTTGTGTGCCGCTTTGCATCATATTGCATCATAATACCTCTATGCATTATATTGAGTGCATCGTATTGCATCATAGAGCCTCTGCATTATATTGCGTGCCTCTATGCATTATATTGCGTGCCTCTGTGTATCATATTGCATCATAGTGCATCTATGCATCATATTGCATCATAATACCTCTATGCATTATATTGAGTGCATCATATTGCATCATAGAGCCTCTATGCATTATATTGCGTGCCTCTGTGCATCATATTGCCTCTATGCATCATGTTGTATTATAGTGCTTCATATTGCATCATGGTGCCTCTGTGCATCATATTGCATCATGGTGCCTCTGTGTATCATATTGCATCATAGTGCTTCATAGTGCCTTTATGCATTATGTTGCATCGTATTGCATCATATTGCATCATAGTGTGCCTTGTTGCGTGGCTGCACATTGTATTGTCGGCCTTCCACTTCACATTTTTGTCTTGGGCCCCAACTCTGGTTATAGAGTCCTAGTGGTTTTTTACCCAGATCCAACTTCTGTTGCTTCATTCTTTACAACAGGGCTTAGCCAAACAAACAGCTATGCTTGAATTGGCTTAGTAAATTGGCATTTCTTCCGTTTAGAACAGATCTCTCAAGTGAGCTACTACCTTGAGTGCTAAAGGCAGGTATCTTTCATAATTCGCTTTAAAGGGTCTTTTTTTTTTTTTTTTTTTGTTCATCCTATTTAAGGAAATACTACTGTCATGGGAGCCGAAACTACCACGAGGTGGAAGGAAAGAATCCTTCCTGACTCCACATATGGCAATCAGACTAGTTTCCTTGATCAACAACCGGTAGACAGATTCTTGTCCCATAAGTCCTTTGTATTATGGTTACCAGGGACGGCATCACTGCCTTGTTACATTGTGGCGAATCAGCAGCACTGTGCCAGGTGGCAGAAGATCCCATACTCTCTGCTCTTAGGGCTCCTAGTATCTAGTAGTATCTACTATCTAGTATCTACTAGTATCCTAGTAGCTCTTAGTCCTGTATCCAGGACTCTTACAATTGAGAACCCATAGTCCCACTGCCTCACAGTAGATAATCTACCTCTGTGGTGGGAAGAAACCTGTTTTTCTCTAGCCATAGAGTATGGTTACTCCCTCCATGGCTGTCTGGGTGTATAAATATCACAGACAAGATTGCCTTTAAGATATGTATATGTGTGTAATATCAGTAAAATAGGAGTGATGATCCACATTTCCCTTTCAGCGCTTCTGATGAGAAGCACAACACTGGTAATGTCAGGAGATGACATATTCCTTAGTTTCAATAATATCCAACCCTTACTTGAGGTTTAGACATCTAAGGATTCGGAATAGACGTGATCTCCTGGATGAGTAATGTGCGTACATCCCAATGCTCTGCCATTATCCATGTACTAACTGTTATTGGTTGATCTTCCCGCAGTCCAGGACCGGAGGCTATTGTGCACGCACGGTGTGCGCACGCCCCTATAACGCAAGCACACGCCGCGGTGCATGACTGGGTAATCCAGTCTGAACAGGTACGCATCGCTTCTCCAAGTCCCCTCCTCATGGAAATATGGTGGCCAGTACTCTGAGCCCTAATATGTGGCAATGGTCAAAAGTCTGGTCACCAAGACTTCACTGGTGCAACTCCTCAGAATATTAACCATAATATTGATTGTGAATGTTTCCAGGAGTGGAGAAGACCATATAGGAACCACCAAACTGCATGGGGGAAACCTGGAGGAACTTCTTTTCAGCTACAGGTTCCAAGTTAGAAGAGGGGGTTTCCAATAACAGCCGTCTTAGAGTTTCTGCACAAGGGTTTGGAACAGGGGCTAGCCACAAATACTTTAAAAATTCAAGTCTTGGCTTTAGGGGTCCTATACAATTTCGACCCGGCTGGGAATCGGGGGATATTCAGGTTCATCAAAGCATTGACCAGGTCTAGACCCATCCCCTCTCGGTTTACTCCTCCTTGGGATTTAAACTTGGACCTTATAGCCCTATCCAAACCTCCTTTTGAACCCGTCAGAGGCTTCACTGTGGATCTGTCTCTTAAAACATCACTTCTTGTAATTCTCATAAGAGCTCGTAGAGTCAGTGACATTCACGCATTGTCAAGCTAGCCCTCGCTTCACACAAAGCTTTAGAGGATATAGGTTATTCTTAAGATTGACCCGGCCTAACTTCCAAAAGTTGCATCATGGTTTCTCAGATCTCAGGAGATCTCCCTCTCTGCTTTTTGTACCAATCTCAAAGATAGTGAAGAGCAAGTCTTACAAACACTAGACGTGGGGAAATGCCTAATCCAGTACCTAGTGGCCACACGGGAGTGTAGGAAGCATATGTCTCTCTTTGTGTGCTTTCAGAGTCCTCAAGAGGGGCGAAAAAGCTTTATGGCCACGCTGGCAAGATGGATAAAGGACGCCATCACCCCGGCATACTCATCGCATGAAGCGGCCATCCTGTAGAAAAATTAAAAGCCCATTCATCAAGAGAGGTGGCAGCCTCCTGGGCAGAAAAAGCCGGGGCCTTAATAGAACAGATATATAGAGTTGCTACGCGATCTTCCCCCACTACGTTCTTTAATCATTATCGGCTGAATCTAGCCTCTTCTTCAGACCTTACCTTTGGGAGTACGGTTCTGGAAGCGGTGGTCCCTCCCTAATGTACAATCTCTGAAAATCTCTCTGTGGTGCCGTCATGGGGGACAGAAAAATATAGTTACTTACCGATAACGGTATTTCTCTGAGTCCATAACGGCACCCGTACATTCCCTCCCTTCACCTGTGGGTGTGCACACTAGTTAAAATTATGCTAGTTCTTATGAAATCCCGCGGTATCTCTGTTAAGACTTGTAAACAACTGATGCGGGAGAGAGGTACTGCCTTTTTATTTGTAGGTTTGCTGTCCTTGATGGGCGGATCCCCTCTCCGTGGTGCTATCATGGGCTCAGAGAAATACCGTTATCGGTAAGTAACTATATTTTTTCCATATGTGAAAATGTATTGACAGGTTCACTTTTATGAAGACCAATAAAAACATTTGCGTGCTAGACCTGCAAATAGAGGATTGAAAACTCTGATTACACATATTGCTTTTTAATAAATTAATTTATTTTGTTTTTAAAAGACCTTTGGGAAATATAAAAGTCAGTAGGGCGAAGTTAGAGGTTTCCGTAACTTCTTTATCAGGAGTACACCGCTTCCCTGCCTCCACACTTTGGGGACGATGTGCTCTTGCTTCAATGACTAGGAGCATCACTGGCCCCAAATTTTGTGTGCTTTGCCTTTGCAGGAGTGCCAGGGCAATTAACCAGGCTGAACACAACTATCCGTCCAGCTTCAGAGCAGTGCTTACATTAACTATTGGAAAGGGCATGTAAGCACTGCTCTCCTTGCCACGGAGTCCTGCTACTGCTGATAGACGTAACATAGGCAACGAGCAGGAAACAAATTAAAACTCCCTCTGTTCTTGAGGACATTGAGGATTTTTAACCCCTTCAAGACCTTGCCCTTTTTCGGTTTCGCGTTTCCGTTGTTTGCTCCCCTCCTTCCCAAGTACATTGTAATTTCAACTATTTATGCTGATGAGAATAACCCTTTAAGCATCAGCCCTTCTTTATGCCAACCTTCTTGCTATGTTCCAATGATACTGTTTTTGCTATACATCCTTGATCGCCCTTGCAGTTCTCATAAAGACGAGGCTTAAGCAAAGCTTCCCCTTAAGCAAAGCTTCCCCTGGGTAAATAATTAAAAACCTTACAATCGTTCAGTGCTGAATCGTATCAAATTTTTATCTCCTGATATTCACTGTTGTTCTATATCCACAGAGCATTACTGGTATTTGTTTTCTTTGTAGATGCTGTCTTCTGTGAAACTACTGAACCTAGAGCTGTTTCTGCAAAGCAGAAACGAGCAAAGCAGACATTTGAAGAAATGATGGCTTACATTCCAGGTTTGTGACATTTCATAGGAGATTTGAGCTTACTTAGACTATAGCACCAGCACCGTGTTTCCCTGACTCTTTTGTTAATGCCAGTTTAAACGAGTTGCTCCCTCTCCTACTCTTAGAACAGGCACTGAAGGACCTGATTTCATCTGGCGTCAGAGTTTCAGACAGTGCAGTGTGAAGCTATATGGGTAAATGGGCTTCTAAGAAATGGAGGAAGATTAATTTTTCGTTAAGTTTAGGTTTGTGTAATGGCAATTATAGACATCAGTCAGATTTTGTATAGGAGAAATAACAGATTATAAGTCCTGGTCATTACAGAAGTTATCCACTACTTGGTCAAGTCCTTGTCATAACCCATGCTTGGTCCTGATAAAATGAAAAAGCCTATACTCAGCACCTGTGGCGGCACCATTCCTGCGGTGTCGGCACTCGCTCTACCCGGAGCTCCTGTGCTGTTATTGTGACACATGACCCGGCATCCAATCAGCGCTGGCGTCACTCTCTCCGCCATCTGTCGAATTGAACATGAAGAGGGAGTCAGCGATCAGCTGTGGCCTGATGTTCTCTTCATGTTCAATCGCACGAAGGTGGAGACAATGGCGCTGGGTTGACGTGTCACAACAACAGCACAAGAGCCCCAGGATCGTGAGCGCAGACACTGCTGGAACTCTACCAGCATGGGAGCGTAGTGGACAACCACTTTAAGGTCAAACTTAGTCACTAACGGGTTAAGCAGACAATAGTTTGCTGCAGCCAATAATCATGACTAATTTCAAAACTACCGTAGTTGTCCTTAAATGTGAAAATTGGTCATTTTGGACAACTTTATTTTAAATGTGCCCCACTCTCACATCTGCCTTGAGGTTAAGGTGGGAGAGATCTGGTAAAGTCATGCTTAAATGGGAGATTTATTTTGTTGTATAAGTAACACCTTTACTACCTTGGGATTTTCAGCTTTTGTGTTTTTGTTTTTTGCGCCCCCCCTTCCCAGAGCCATAACTTATTTCTCTTGTCAATGTGGCCGTATGGGGGCTTGTTTTTTGCAGTACGAGTTGTACTTTTGAACGACACCATTGGTTTTACCATATAGTGTGCTGGAAAAAGGGGGAAAAATTCCAAGTGCGGTGAAATTGCAATAAAAGTGCAAGTCCACAATTGTCTTTTTTTTGTTTGTTTTTTTTAAACCCTGTTCACTGAATGCTAAAACTCACCTGCCATTATTATTCTCCAGGTCATTACAAGTTTTCAGATAACAAACATGTATAGGTTCTAAAATAATAAGAAAAAAAAATTGTGCCATTTTCCGACACCTGCAACGTCTCCATTTTTTCGGGATCTGGGGCTGGGTAAGGGCTAATTTTCTGCAT
Organism: Ranitomeya variabilis; assembly: GCF_051348905.1. Taxonomy (NCBI): domain Eukaryota; kingdom Metazoa; phylum Chordata; class Amphibia; order Anura; family Dendrobatidae; genus Ranitomeya; species Ranitomeya variabilis. Next base: position 778,030,234 of record NC_135233.1, read on the forward strand.
GCCAAGCTGACTTTTTTCATTGATACCATTTTGGGGTACCGATAAATACAATATTTTTATCGCCTGTTATTGCATTTTATTGCAGTATTGCGGCGACTCTTGTGGAGTTTTGATTTCTTTTACAACATTTACCTATCTGATTCTTTCGATATATTGATAGATCGGGTGTTTCTGAATGCAGCGATCCCAAATATGTGTATTTATTATTTTTTTTATTTTGAATGGCAGAAAAGGGGGTGATTTGAACTTTTATATTTAATTTTTTTTTTTAATTCTAAAAACATATTTTTAACTTGCTTTAGTAGTCTTGAATAGACTTGATCGCATGTGCTAGACATAGCAGAATTCAGCCTTGCTATGTGTAGCAGAAATTATCATCTGCTATGAACGCCGGCAATGGGACGGCCCTCATAGCAGATCTGCAATGACAGCTATGGGGGTCTCCTGCAGACCCCCAGTTGTCATGCTAACCCATTGGCGTTTTGCGATCAAGTGACAGGGGCACAGATGGGCTGGGTTTGTGACGCACTTTCAGCGCGCGCATGTTAGATGCCTGTGTCAGAGATTGACAGCGGCATTTAGCATGTTAACAGAAGCAGTTGGATTACAATTCCTCCCATGGCTATTAGATCAGATTAGCTGTCATGGTGCTGAAAAGAAGCGGACTCAGCGTTGGAGCCCACATCAAAGAGGGGGAGGTGACCTTTGACGTACCGACACGTCATAGGTCATAAAGGGGTTAAAAATAGAAATGCGTGTTTCTTTGTCAACGATCAACAGTTTATCTTTCATCCTGTACATTAGATTTAATAGGAAAATGTATCGGGGAGGAAGCGAAGTATGAAGGAATTCGATTATTATTCGATGGTTTACAGCAGCCTGTGCTCAACAAGCAGGTAATTGTGAATGCATGATGATTTTTAGTTCACACAGATCGTCATCTTTCTCTCTGTAGAGGCAACTTGCATATTTATAATTTACCAGATGAGCGCTGCATGGCCTACACGTCTCTTTACACTGGCATGTCAGGCATTTAATTCTGCACAAGGAGAGACTTTATCCCTTAGACCTCAGCCAGAGACCTCTCTTACAGCCAAATCAGATCTCTTGCTCTGCACTGAGGAGAAGCAACACCCCTGCAAATAGTGATTCTGATTTGGCTTTTATCCTGTCATATCGCAAGGCACAATATTGATTTTTAAAGAGGCAATTTGCATTTTTAATTTCCCAGAGGAGCATTTCATGGCTTATAAGTCTCCTAACACTGGCATGCCAATCTCCACAAGGAGAGGCATTAGGCCTTAGACACCTGTTCAAACCTTGATTTTGGAAAATGTAGTTTTAATTTATAAGTATTTAATTTTTCATACCTACTGACTTTACACTAACAGCAAGTATGTGATGTCATTTCAGCTGTCGTATGTTCTGCTAGATATTGTTATTCTTGATATATTCCCAGAACTTGGAAAGGTACAGTGTATTTTTATACTTGTACGAATAAAAGTATGTAGAATTTTGTATTTTATTTCTAGAACTTATAAGATGTTACGTATTGAGTGTCAGAAAATGACCCACTGATTAAATGTTTTTATGTTACATGTACCGTATTTTTCGGACTATGAGGCTACTTTCACACTTCCGTCTTTTACAAGACGTCGCAATGCGTCGTTCTGTGTAAAAAAAACGCATCCTGCAAAGTTGCTCGCTGTATGCGTTTTTTGCACATAGACTTGTATTACCGACGCATCGCGACGTATGGACAAACGTTCCATACGTTGTGCACTGGATGCGTCGGTATTTGGCGGGCCGTCGTATCGAAAAAAAACGTTCAAGGGAACGTTTTTTTCGTACGTCGGGTCCTGCATTTTTAACTACCCAGGCGTGGCCGGAATTCCACCCCCTCCTCCCTGGGACTTCACAATGGGCAGTGGACGTGTTGAAACACTGCATCCGTTGCCCACGTTGTGCTAAAAAACGTCAATGTCCGTCGGTACGTCGCACCGACGCTTCTCAACTGCCGCATACCGACGGAAGTCTGAAAGAAGCCTAAGACACACTTTTTCCCCAAAATATTTGGGAGAAAAATGGGGGGTGCATCTTATTGTTGGAATGCAGTCTTACCGGGCTGTTTCAGCAGTGGTGTAGCAGTATCCCTTACTCAGGGGACTGGCGGTGGCAGAAGTGTGGCGATGCTGAAGCTTGGTGTCAGCGATGAGCAGTGCGGAGTGCATCATTGGTTTCCCTGCGGCCATCTTCAGGAAGCCATGGGCCACCGGAGGCGGCGCGTTCGCGGGTTGCGATTTCGTTTGGGCCTCTCACACTCCATTTTCCTAAGGCTGTGTGCTTCAGGAAAATGGCCACCGGAGGCCGCGCTTGCGCAGATTGAGATATTGGCGGCCCTCAGCGTCAGGAAAATGGCCGCCGGAGGCCGTTCTTGCACAGATTGAGATCTCGGCAGCCCTCGGCTTCAGGAAAATGGCCACCAAGAAACCAATGATGCACTTGGCTCTACTCACCGTTAACACCGGGCCACAGCTTTGCCACGTTTCTGCCGACGGCATCCTGAGACCTTAAGAGACCCCTCTCCATGCAACGCACTCTGCTCTGCCTGACCTCCGACACCGGACCCGCAGCATCGCACCGCTGGGATACCCCGGAATTGCAGCATTGCCCCACTTCTGCCGTCACCGGCTTCTTGAGGAAGGGACCATGCCTCCTGTGACCCCGCTCTACCACCGTCGACCCTCAGGTAAGATACCTTAAATTCAGACAATAACACCGACCCCATCTTATATAAAAATCTTTTTTTTGCTACTTTCCGTCCTGAAATTTGGGGTGCGTCTTATGGTCCGATGCATCTTATAGTCCGAAAAATATGGTATGTTTTTACATTTTTTTATTTTTCATATCACACTGGCCACTGTCGCTATTCTAGACTTCTATTTCCAGTTCTTTCAGGAAATCCACATGGCATGTATGTTAGGAGCAATGGACTGACCAATATTTTGTATTTAAGCATCTAATGATTGTGTGCAGAGGTCTTTGTAGTGAGAGAGGGAGCAGGGTCAGTTGTGACCTCGCCTACTGTGATTGGTAGATCCTGATTATATTTTATTGGCTGTGTATAGAGTTAACTGTCATTGCAGTCCTGCCTGTGATGATAATGGCTGCTGAAAAATCTTCGGAAAGTGCAAGTTTAAAATAGCCCCAGTGTCCAGTGTGAAAATTATGAGATTTCTATTTTTTTTTTAAAATACAGATCATGTAATGAAAATGATTTATACCTTAATGAAATAAGAAAAGAAAAACATTTAACATAAAAATGTGGTTTAAACAGTAGGCCATTCTCTGATGACATGTTCACTTTAAAGAAGCAGAACCATGTAGAGACAGAGACCCTGATTCCTGTGATGTGTCCCTTACTTGGCTGCTTACTGCGGTTTAATTAAATTAAATAACTGGTATCTATTTATACCAGTACTTTAAATGCTGAGCTCTGTATGACCACACCAGCGATTGACTACTTTCTGTGTACACTGTGCATGGGCAGAAAGCTTCCAATCATTGGTGTGATCATGGTTATAATACAGGTAAGAAAAAATAGCGGCACTGAATACCAATTAAAGTGCTGATATTTTATTGAAGCATAAAATTCCTAAGCCGGGCAGATGAAAACCCGGTCGGCCAACGTCGTTTCGCTTGATCACATGCTTTTTCAAGGTCTTTATCTGCTAAAAATCTATCAGTTCTCTAAATGCTGAGCTCTGTATAGCCCCACCCATACCACTGATTGGCAGCATTCTGTGGACACTGTGCATAGGCAGAAATCTGCTAATTATTGATGGTGTCTTGAATATGGAAGCCTCAATGACAACAGGTTTGCTAGTCCTCTAGTGATAATCTTTTGAACAACAATGAGTAGCCCAATAAGTGCAGCATACCTGGAGTTGGAGTCTTTGTCTCTGCTCTTCTCAGATTAGGTGACAAGAAAATTAAGACTTAACAATATTCACACGACCATTTGTTACTCTGTTCTGAGCAGCCTTGGCAGTTCTTTGTGATTTGATAGTAAATATAGCTTGATTCATGTCATCGGAATTAAAAAAAAAAAAGAAAAGAAAAAATTTAAAAAATTGTGTACATTTATAGCTTAAATTGGGTCAATCCAGGAGCCAATCCTGATATGGAGAATTGTAGGGTAAGGGTAAGACAACAGTCTGAACCAGTGATAGATGTAAGATTACCTTTGTACTCCCTATAGACTTTAGGCCTGATTCATTAAGGTCTTTACACTGGCGTACAAAGTTTTAAAAGTCACAAAATTTTGGCGCATCGCAAGACTGTGCTAAAATTTTGCAACTTTTGGTGTTCTCACATCATTTCCACCCATCTCCGAATAAATGGGCAGAGCTGGCGTTCTGACATGGCAACACCCATTCATTAAATTCATGATGAATGTCGGTGTTCTTCATGCTGCTTGTGTAGGATCGTGGGGAGGGAGATGAAAGTCATGGGAAATATTTAAAGGGAATCTGTCACCCCATTTTTTGCCTATAAGCTAAGCCCACCGCCATCAGGGGCTTATCTACATCATTCTGTATTGCTGTAGATAAGCCCCCGATGTAACCTGAAAGATAAGAAAAACAACTTAGATTATACTCACCCAGGGGCGGTCCCGCTGCAGTCCGATGGGTGTCACGGTCCGGGCTCCTCCCATCTTCATACGATGACGTCCTCTTCTTTGCTTCCTGCCGCGGCTCCTGCACAGGTGTATTGATTTGCCCTGTTGAGGGCAGAGCAAAGTACTGCAGTGTACAGGCGCTGGGCCTCTTTGACCTTTCCCGGCGCCTGTGCACTGCAGTACTTTACTAGTTATATCACTAGTTATAATTTGTTAGTTGCTGGGGATCCAATCAGCAAGTTATCCTGTCTTATTGATAGGTGATACTGTTGTGTTTTTATCTAAAAATTTGTTTCCCAGGATAAAATGTAGTCATTTTACTTGGTAGCATCCTGAAAGAGTAAAACCATCTGTAATTGCTTTTAATTAGTCAAGTGATTCAATTTCATGCATGCATCAAAGATTGGCATTAGATGGGAAATGATAATGGCATGCAAATTTGACTTTTGATGTTCAGACAAGATGCCCTGTATGCATACAAATAATTTTCTTGATTTTATTTCAGCCTCAAAAGTAATTGCCCTATATGCCTGCCAGAATGTGATGGAGACCACTGTAATTCAACAGCTATTTCCTTGTTCCTTGGCTGTGAATCCAAAAGCCTCAGCTTGTTCCAATCACTTGACACATACAACACAAGAAATGAGTGTGAATATTGGCTAATCAGAACTCTAAAACTGAAAATGAGTTGCCTGGTTTTGACCTAATCAATGAAAGTTCAGAAATTTACAATATACTATTTATTACCAAGTTCAATCTACAGAATGAAAACCATAAAAAAAACACTGTAATAATGCTTGTGCAAAGAAATACCACATTTTATAGGCTAAAGTCCATAAAAGTAAAAGGCCCGCAAAGTCAAAACAGTTATTAACAAAAATCACAAGGATTACCTTAAACCAGTAAATACTCGGCCCATTTGGCTGAGTTATATAGTTTAAAGCCTAACAACCAGTATTTTTACCTATTTTTATCCTTGTGTTTTTTTGTGATAATTTTTTTGCCTTAGTTGGCCCCCTGCATCTATAGTGGCCGTATTCCTTAGTAGAGTCCATTATTAGTGTTAAATTAATTTTTTTTTTTCCCCCTTTAGCTTATGCTCCGTGTACTGTGATGAAGTGAACTAAGGTTTTTGTACATTAGATTGTAAATATTTGCACTGTAAACACATTAACACTCCTCAAACGAATAAAACTTTTAACAAGTATTATAGTGCTTGATTTATTTCTTTTTTTTAATTTGACCTGCCATAAAACCAGAAGAGGCCTGTACAACATATGGACCGCATGCGTCCTGCCAAAAGGTTTGTTGAGATTTGCAGAGCTGTCTTGGGAAAGGCAGGCTCCCTTCTTCCTTTCTTCCCAAAGCAGGCTATGGGCGTACATTGATTTGAATGAGAACCTGCCTCCAGAGCGTATTTTTAATAAAATGACCACAGTGAGACATATAGCTAACACATCTGTCAACTGAACTTTGTCTCATAACAAATGTGTTGGCAGCTGCAGCTCTCACAGCTCTGCTGTATTGCAACCAGGGCTTTGGAGTCGGTCAGCCACTGTTGCGACTCCGACTCCTGGATTTTATCAGGTTCCGACTCCGGCTTCGGCTCCGACTCCTTCATAAATGGCCAATTCGTAACAATTAATTTACTGTTGTAAAATATTAACATCGTGCTTATTCAGTTTCTCACCATCATATAAGTAATCAGACCACGTAGAGCAATAACTATATTTATTAGAATACAATTAGAATATAGCAAATAACTTTTATAAACTTTTCTAAACTCTTGTAAGTAAATATGCAATAAACACTGTTATGCAGTTAATAAGAAGAAATCTATCAATTTGTCCTCAGAAAAAGTATTGCCTCTGTCAGATCCTCCTTCATGGATGCCCTCAAATCTGATCTAATTATTTTGAGAGCAGAGAACAACCTCTCTACACTAACTTGGGTTTGTGGCAAAGCAGTAACCACTCGGGCAACATCTCTGACAATGTCAGGATACAGAGGAATCGCTTGTTGCACTGTTATTTTTGATGAACGGTCAAATTTCTCAATTTCTTTTAGTGCACATGAAAAATTCTGCTGAAATGTACTGGCTGTGTTCTTTGATGGGGATGACTCTTCTATGCGGGAACGCTTTGCACGGTCCTTGTGATCCAAATATTTTTCGAAATTAAATTCTTCATCAGTTGATGAGGGTGAAGTTGTGGCAGGACGACCAAATTCTTCTTGTTCCTCCTGACTGTTCTGCAACCCTTTCATCCTTACTGCAATTTCAAACAGAGCTACTTTTCCTTTAGTTAGCTGTTGATCATCTAGAAGAATCTGATGCATTGGGTCTACATAAACAGCTGCCAAAAGAATGTTATTTTGTAATAGTAGCTCCTCTCTCCGTTTCATTGATGTAGCAATGCCACTTGCAATTAACCCTCCTCTTTGGGACAGGCGAAACGTCAGGTTCTTCCACTCCTTTAACCCCTTTCTGTCATTAGACGTACTATTCCGTCCATGTGGGGTGGGCCCTACTTCCCAAGGACGGAATAGTACGTCATACGCGATCGGCCGCGCTCACGGGGGGAGCGCGGCCGATCGCGGCCGGGTGTCAGCTGACTATCGCAGCTGACATCCGGCACTATGTGCCAGGAGCGGTCACGGACCGCCCCCGGCACATTAACCCCCGGCACACCGCGATCAAACATGATCGCGGTGTGCCGGCGGTACAGGGAAGCATTGCGCAGGGAGGGGGCTCCCTGCGGGCTTCCCTGAGACCCCCAGAGCAACGCGATGTGATCGCGTTGCTCCGAGGGTCTCCTACCTCCCTCCTCGCCGCAGGTCCCGGATCCAAGATGGCCGCGGCATCCGGGTCCTGCAGGGAGGGAGGTGGCTTACCGAGTGTCTGCTCAGAGCAGACACTTGGTAAGCCTGCAGCCCTGCACAGCAGATCGCAGATCTGGCAGAGTGCTGTGCACACTGCCAGATCATCGATCTGTGATGTCCCCCCCTGGGACAAAGTAAAAAAGTTTAAAAAAAACGTCCACATGTGTAAAAAAAAAAAATAAAAAAAAAAATCCTAAATAAATAAATTTAAAAAAAAAATTATTCCCATAAATACATTTCTTTATCTAAATGAAAAAAAAATGAAACAATAAAAGTACACATATTTAGTATCACCGCGTCCGTAACGACCCCACCTATAAAACTATATCACTAGTTAACCCCTTCAGTGAACACCGTAAAAAAAAAAAAAAAAAAACGAGGCAAAAAACGCTTTATTCTCATACCGCCAAACAAAAAGTGGAATAACACGCGATCAAAAAGACGGATATAAATAACCATGGTACCGCTGAAAACGTCATCTTGTCCCGCAAAAAACGAGCCGCCACACACCATCATGAGTGAAAAAATAAAAAAGTTATAGTCCTCAGAATAAAGCGATGCCAAAATAATAATTTTTTCTATAAAATAGCTTTTATCGTATAAAAGCGACAAAACAAAAAAAAATTATATAAATGAGATATCGCTGTAATCGTACTGACCCGACGAATAAAACTGCTTTATCAATTTTACCAAATGTGGAACGGTATAAACGCCTCCCCCAAAAGAAATTCATGAATAGCTGGTTTTTGATCACTCTGCCTCACAAAAATCGGAATAAAAAGCGATCAAAAAAATATCCCGTGCCCGAACATGTTACCAATAAAAACGTCAACTCGTCCCACAAAAAAAAAGACCTCACATGACTCTGTGGTCTCAAATATGGAAAAATTATAGCTCTCAAAATGTGGTAACGCAAAAAATATTTTTTGCAATAAAAAGCGTCTTTCAGTGTGTGACGGCTGCCAATCATAAAAATCCGCTAAATAACCCGCTATAAAAGTAAATCAAACCCCCCTTCATCACCCGCTTAGTTAGGGAAAAATTAAAAAAATGTAAAAAATGTATTTATTTCCATTTTCCCAATAGGGTTAGGGCTAGGGTTAGGGTTAGGGCTAGAGTTGGGGCTAAAGTTAGGGTTAGGGTTTGGATTACATTTACGGTTGGGAATAGGGTTGGGATTAGGGTTAGGGGTGTGTCTGGGTTAGAGGTGTGGTTAGGGTTACCGTTGGGATTAGGGTTAGGGGTGTGTTTGGATTAGGGTTTCAGTTATAATTGGGGGGTTTCCACTGTTTAGGCAAATCAGGGGCTCTCCAAACGTGACATGGCGTCCGATTTCAATTCCAGCCAATTCTGCGTTGAAAAAGTAAAACAGTGCTTCTTCCCTTCCAAGCTCTCCCGTGCGCCCAAACAGGGGTTTACCCCAACATATGGGGTATCAGCGTACTCGGAACACATTGGAGAACAACTTTTGGGGTCCAATTTCTCCTGTTACCCTTGGGAAAATACAAAACTAGGGGCTAAAAAATAATTTTTGTGGAAAAAAATTTTTTTTTTATTTGCATGGATCTGCGTTATAAACTGTAGTGAAACACTTGGGGTTCAAAGCTCTCACAACACATCTAGATGAGTTCCTTAGGGGTTCTACTTTCCAAAATGGTGTCACTTGTGGGCGGTTTCTACTGTTTAGGTACATTAGGGGCTCTGCAAACGCAATGTGACGCCTGCGGACCATTCCATCTAAGTCTGCATTCCAAATGGCGCTCCTTCCTTTCCGAGCCCTCCCATGCGCCCAAACGGTGGTTCCCCCCCACATATGGGGTATCAGCGTACTCAAGACAAATTGGACAACAACTTTTGGGGTCCAATTTCTCCTGTTACCATTGGGAAAATACAAAACTGGGGGCTAAAAAATAATTTTTGGGGGAAATTTTTTATTTTTTTTATCTTCACCGCTCTGCGTTATAAACTGTAGTGAAACACTTGGGGGTTCAAAGTTCTCACAACACAACTAGATAAGTTCCTTGGGGGGTCTAGTTTCCAATATTGGGTCACTTGTGGGGGGTTTATACTGTTTAGGTACATTAGGGGCTCTGCAAACGCAATGTGACGCCTGTAGACCAATCCATCTAAGTCTGCATTGCAAATGATGATCCTTCCCTTCCGAGCTCTGCCATGCGCTCAAACGGTGGTTCCCCCCCAGGTATCAGGTATCAGCGTACTCAGGACAAATTGGACAACAATATATAGGGTCCAATTTCTCCTGTTACCCTTGGAAAAATACAAAACTGGGGGCTAAAAAATAATTTTTGTGGAAAAAAAATATTTTTTATTTGCACAGCTCTGCGTTATAAACTGTAGTGAAACACTTGGGGGTTCAAAGCTCTCACAACACATCTAGATGAGTTCCTTAGGGGGTCTACTTTCCAAAATGGTGTCACTTGTGGGGGGGTTTTACTGTTTAGGTACATTAGGGGCTCTGCAAACGCAATGTGATGCCTGCAGACCATTCCATCTAAGTCTGCATTCCAAATGGCGCTCCATCCCTTCCGCGCCCTCCCATGTGCCCAAACGGTGGTTCCCCCCCCACATATGGGGTATCAGCGTACTCAGGACAAATTGGACAACAACTATTGGGGTCCAATTTCTCCTGTTACCCTCGGGAAAATACAAAACTGGGGGCTAAAAAATAATTTTTGTGGGAAAAAAATTTTGTTTTATTTTTACGGCTCTGCATTATAAACTTCTGTGAAGCACTTGGTGGGTCAAAGTGCTCACCACACATCTAGATAAGTTCCTTAGGGGGTCTACTTTCCAAAATGGTGTCACTTGTGGGGGGGCTTCAATGTTTAGGCACATCAGTGGCTCTCCAAACGCAACATGGCGTCCCATCTCAATTCCTGTCAATTTTGCAGTGAAAAGTCAAACGGCGCTCCTTCCCTTCCGAGCTCTCCCATGCGCCCAAACAGTGGTTTACCCCCACATATGGGGTATCAGCGTACTCAGGACAAATTGTACAACAACTTTTGGGGTCCAATTTCTTCTCTTACCCTTTAGAAAATAAAAAATTGGGGGCGAAAAGATCATTTTTGTGAAAAAATATGATTTTTTATTTTTACGGTTCTGCATTATAAACTTCTGTGAAGCACTTGGTGGGTCAAAGTGCTCACCACACGTCTAGATAAGTTCCTTAGGGGGTCTACTTTCCAAAATGGTGTCACTTGTGGGGGGTTTCAATATTTAGGCACATCAGTGGCTCTCCAAACGCAACATGGCGTCCCATCTCAATTCCTGTCAATTTTGCAGTGAAAAGTCAAACGGCGCTCCTTCGCTTCCGAGCTCTGTCATGCGCCCAAACAGTGGTTTACCCCTACATATGGAGTATCGGCGTACTCAGGACAAATTGTATAACATCTTTTGGGGTCCATTTTTTCCTGTTACCCTTGGTAAAATAAAACAAATTGGAGCTGAAGTAAATTTTGTGTGAAAAAAAGTTAAATGTTCATTTTTATTTAAACATTCCAAAAATTCCTGTGAAACACCTGAAGGGTTAATAATCTTTTTGAATGTGGTTTTGAGCACCTTGAGGGGTGTAGTTTTTAGAATGGTGTCACACTTGGGTATTTTCTATCATATAGACCCCTCAAAATGACTTCAAATGAGATGTGGTCCCTAAAAAAAAATGGTGTTGTAAAAATGAGAAATTGCTGGTCAACTTTTAACCCTTATAACTCCCTCACAAAAAAAAATTTTGGTTCCAAAATGGTGCTGATGTAAAGTAGACATGTGGGAAATGTTACTTATTAAGTATTTTGTGTGACATATCACTGTGATTTAATTGCATAAAAATTCAAATTTGGAAAATTGCGAAATTTTCAAAATTTTCGCCAAATTTCCATTTTTTTCACAAATAAACGCAGGTAATATCAAAGAAATTTTACCACTATCATGAAGTACAATATGTCACGAGAAAACAATGTCAGAATCACCAGGATCCGTTGAAGCGTTCCAGAGTTATAACCTCATAAAGGGACAGTGGTCAGAATTGTAAAAATTGGCCCGGTCCATAACGTGCAAACCACCCTTGGGGGTGAAGGGGTTAAGAAAATACCTGGAGTTAAGTCCTCTGCTTGTAATTTTTTAGTCACTGTAAATGGGTGCTCTAGCAATTTTTCCAGCTCAGTCACCTGATTCCACTGACTTTCATTTAGCGTCAGTTAAGGGTTAGCCATGTCTACAAGAAAGGTTTTCAGTTCAACCAAGCGCTGAATCATTAAGTACTGCCCCATCATGTGGCTTGATCAATAATTGCCCCTTTTCCAGCAAGTCTCTTCAAAATTGAGTTAACTTTAGGGGTTCTGGCAACAGTAGCCAATTTTCTCACCTTGCCAATCAGTGCAGCAGCATGTCCTTCTTGCAGACTGTCTCTTATAGCCAGCTGTAGCGTATGCACAACACAACGCATGTGATGAATGAAAGAACGTATTGACACAGTTTCAACAAGATCATCTAAACTATCATGTTGCTGTTCATCTGAAGCAACTTCAGTTTGCTCCTCAGTTACAATACTGTGTTCCTCTATTTCAAACATTTCTGTGTCTGTGGACCCAGAATGTTCTTCTAGCTGCTGGTCACCATCATTACTCTCATTCATTAGCTTAATAGTACTTATCATATTTGAAGCATTGTCAGTTACGAGAAAGAACTTGCTCTCTTTTAAGTTCATAGTCTTGCAGAACCTTTTCCACCAAGACCTGGAGAAACTCACTGGTGTGATGAGCTTTGGTGTCTTTTACTGCCAATGTCTTGGTAACTATTTCATTTTTGTCACAAACAAATCGGACATTGATGGCAAAATAGTTCACTCTGTGACGTGTGCAGGCATCCAATAAACAGAAAGCGTCCCTTGAGAGTTTTTTTAAGTTCTTCCTTTTGTTTAACCCCTTCACCCCCAAGGGTGGTTTGCACGTTAATGACCAGGCCAATTTTTACAATTCTGACCACTGTCCCTTTATGAGGTTATAACTCTGGAACGCTTCAACGGATCTTGGCGATTCTGACATTGTTTTCTCGTGACATATTGTACTTCATGATAGTGGTAAAATTTCTTCGATATAACTTGCGTTTATTTGTTAAAAAAACGGATATTTGGCAAAAATTGTGAAAATTTCGCAATTTTCCAACTTTGAATTTTTATGCCCTTAAATCACAGACATATGTCACGCAAAATACTTAATAAGTAACATTTCCCACATGTCTACTTTACATCAACACAATTTTGGAACCAAATTTTTTTTTTTGTTATTGAGTTATAAGGGTTAAAAATTGACCAGCAATTTCTCATTTTTACAACACCATTTTTTTTCAGGGACCACATCTCATTTGAAGACATTATGACAGAAAATACCCAAGTGTGACACCATTCTAAAAACTGCACCCCTCAAGGTGCTCAAAACCACATTGAAGAAATGTATTAACCCTTCAGGTGTTTCACAGGAATTTTTGGAATGTTTGAAAAAAAAGTTAAATGTTCATTTTTATTTACACAAAATTTATTTCAGCTCCAATTTGTTTTATTTTACCAAGGGTAACAGGAGAAAAACGACCCCAAAAGTTGTTGTACAATTTGTCCTGAGTACGCTGATACCCCATATGTGGGGGTAAACCACTGTTTGGGCGCATGGCAGAGCTCGGAAGGAAAGGAGCGCCATTTGACTTTTCAATGCAAAATTGACTGGAATTGAGATGGGACGCCATGTCGCGTTTGGAGAGCCCCTGATGTGCCTAAACATTGAAACCCCCCACAAGTGACACCATTTTGGAAAGTAGACCCCTTAAGGAACTTATCTAGATGTGTGTTGAGCACTTTGACCCAACAAGTGCTTTATAGAAGTTTATAATGCAGAGCCGTAAAAATAAAAAATCATATTTTTTCACAAAAATGATCTTTTCGCCCCCATTTTTTTTATTTTCCGAAGGGTAAGAAAAGAAATTAGACCACAAAAGTTGTTGTGCAATTTGTCCTGAGTACGACGATACCGCATATGTGGGGGTAAACCACTGTTTGGGCGCATAGCAGAGCTCGGAAGGGAAGGAGCGCTATTTTACTTTTCAATGCAAAATTGACTGGAATTAAGATGGGACGCCATGTTGCGTTTGGAGAGCCCCTGATGTGCCTAAAACCCCCCACAAGTGACACCATTTTGGAAAGTAGACCCCCTAAGGAGCTTATCTAGATGTGTTTTGAGAGCTTTGAACCCCCAAGTGTTTCACTACAGTTTATAACGCAAAGCCGTGAAAATAAAAATTCCTCTCTTTTTTTCACAGAAATGATTTTTTAGCCCCCAGCTTTGTATTTTTACAAAGGTAACATAATAAATTGGACCCCAAAAGTTGTCCAATTTGTCCTGAGTACGCTGATACCCCATATGTGGGGGGGAAGCACTGTTTGGGCGCATGACAGAGCTCGGAAGGGAAGGAGCGCCATTTGGAATGCAGACTTAAATGGATTGGTCTGCAGGCGTCACGTTGCATTTGCAGAGCCCCTGATGTACCCAAACAGTAGAAACCCCCCACAAGTGACCCCAAATTGGAAACTAGAGCTCCCAAGGAACTTATCTAGATGTGTTGTGAGAACTTTGAACCCCCAAGTGTTTCACTACAGTTTATAACGCAGAGCCGTGAAAATAAAAATTCCTCTTTTTTTTCACAGAAATGATTTTTTAGCCCCCAGCTTTGTATTTTCACAAGGGTAACAGGATAAATTGGACCCAAAAAGTTGTTGTTCAATTTGTCCTGTGTACGCTCATACCCCATATATGGGGGTAAACCACTGTTTGGGCGCATGGCACAGCTCGGAAGGGAAGGAGCGCCGTTTGGAATGCAGACTTAGATGGATTGGTCTGCAGGCGTCACGTTGCATTTGCAGAGCCCCTGATGTACCTAAACAGTAGAAACCCCCCACAAGTGACCCCATATTGGAAATTAGACCCCCCAAGGAACTTATCTAGATGTGTTGTGAAAACTTTGAACCCCCAAGTGTTTCACTACAGTTTACAACGCAGAGCCGTGAAAATAAAAAATCCTTTTTTTCCCACAAAACTTATTTTTTAGCCCCCAGTTTTGTATTTTCCCAAGGGTAACAGCAGAAATTGGACCCCAAAAGATGTTGTCCAATTTGTCCTGAGTACGCCGATACCCCATATGTTGGGGTAAACCCCTGTTTGGGTACATGGGAGAGCTCTGAAGGGAAGGAGCACTGTTTTACTTTTTCAACGCAGAATTGTCTGGAATTGAGATCGGATGCCATGTCCCGTTTGGAGAGCCCCTGATGTGCCTAAACAGTGGAAACCCCCCTATTATAACGGAAACCTTAATCCAAACACACCTCTTACCCTAATCCCAACGGTAACCCTAACCACACCCCTAACCCTGACACACCCCTAACCCTAATCCCAACCTTATTCCCAACCGTAAATGTAATCCAAACCCTAACTTTAGCCCCAACCCTAACTGTAGCCTTAACCCCAGCCGTAACCCTAGCCCTAACCCTAACCCTAGCCCTAACCCTAACCCTAATGGAAAAATGGAAATAAATGCATTTTTTTTATTTTTCCCTAACTAAGGGGGTGATGAAGGGGGGGTTTGATTTACTTTTATAGCGGGTTATTTAGCGGATTTTTATGATTGGCAGCCGTCACACACTGAAAGACGCTTTTTATTGCAAAAAATATTTTTTGCGTTACCACATTTTGAAAGCTATAATTTTTCCATATTTGAGTCCACAGAGTCATGTGAGGTCTTGTTTTTTGCGGGACGAGTTGACGTTTTTATTGCTAACATTTTCGGGCACATGACATTTTTTGATCGCTTTTTATTCCAATTTTTGTGAGGTAGAATGATCAAAAACCAGCTATTCATGAATTTCTTTTGGGGGGGGGCGTTTATACCGTTCCGCGTTTGGTAAAATTGATAAAGCAGTTTTATTCTTCGGGTCAGTACGATTACAGCGATACCTCATTTATATCATTTTTTTATGTTTTGGCGCTTTTATACGATAAAAGCTATTTTATAGAAGAAATAATTATTTTGGTATCGCTTTATTCTCAGGACTATAACTTTTTTATTTTTTTGCTGATGATGCTGTATGGCGGTTCGTTTTTTGCGGGACAAGATGACGTTTTCAGCGGTACCATGGTTATTTATATCCGTCTTTTTGATCGCGTGTTATTCCACTTTTTGTTCGGCGGTATGGTAATAAAGCATTGTTTTTTGCCTCTTTTTTTTTTTTTTCCTCACGGTGTTTACTGAAGGGGTTAACTAGTGGGACAGTTTTATAGGTTGGGTCGGTACGGACGCGGCGATACTAAATATGTGTACTTTTATTGTTTTGTTTTTTTATTTAGATAAAGAAATGTACACTCACCGGCCACTTTATTAGGTACATCTGTCCAACTTCTTGTTAACACTTAATTTCTAATCAGCCAATCACATGGCGGCAACTCAGTGCATTTAGGCATGTAGACATGGTCAAGACAATCTCCTGCAGTTCAAACCGAGCATCAGTATGGGGAAGAAAGGTGATTTGAGTGCCTTTGAACGTGGCATGGTTGTTGGTGCCAGAAGGGCTGGTCTGAGTATTTCAGAAACTGCTGATCTACTGGGATTTTCACGCACAACCATCTCTAGGGTTTACAGAGAATGGTCCGAAAAAGAAAAAAAATCCAGTGAGCGGCAGTTCTGTGGGCGGAAATGCCTTGTTGATGCCAGAGGTCAGAGGAGAATGGGCAGACTGGTTCGAGCTGATAGAAAGGCAACAGTGACTCAAATCGCCACCCGTTACAACCAAGGTAGGCCTAAGAGCATCTCTGAACGCACAGTGCGTCGAACTTTGAGGCAGATGGGCTCCAGCAGCAGAAGACCACACCGGGTACCACTCCTTTCAGCTAAGAACAGGAAACTGAGGCTACAATTTGTACAAGCTCATCGAAATTGGACAGTAGAAGATTGGAAAAACGTTGCTTGGTCTGATGAGTCTCGATTTCTGCTGCGACATTCGGATGGTAGGGTCAGAATTTGGCGTAAACAACATGAAAGCATGGATCCATCCTGCCTTGTATGGAGCATCTTTGGGATGTGCAGCTGACAAATCTGCGGCAACTGTGTGATGCCATCATGTCAATATGGACCAAAATCTCTGAGGAATGCTTCCAGCACCTTGTTGAATCTATGCCACGAAGAATTGAGGCAGTTCTGAAGGCAAAAGGGGGTCCAACCCGTTACTAGCATGGTGTACCTAATAAAGTGGCCGGTGAGTGTATTTATGGGAATAATATATATTTTTTTCTTTATTTAGGAATTTATTTTTTATTTATTTTTTTACACATGTGGAAAATTTTTTTTAAACTTTTTTACTTTGTCCCAGGGGGGGACATTACAGATCGGTGATCTGACAGTGTGCACAGCACTCTGTCAGATCGTCGATCTGCTGTGCAGGGCTGCAGGCTTACCAGCGCCTGCTCTGAGCAGGCACTCGGTAAGCCACCTCCCTCCCTGCAGGACCCGGATGCCGCGGCCATCTTGGATCCGGGACCTGCGGCGAGGAGGGAGATAGGAGACCCTCGGAGCAACGCGATCACATCGCGTTGCTGCGGGGGTCTCAGGGACGCCTGCAGGGAGCCCCCTCCCTGCGCGATGCTTCCCTATACCGCCGGTACACCGCGATCATGTTTGATCGCGGTGTGCCGGGGGTTAATGTGCCAGGGGCGGTCCGTGACCGCTCTTGGCACATAGTGCCGGATGTCAGCTGCGATATGCAGCTGACACCCGGCCGCGATCGGCCGCGCTCCCCCCGTGAGCGCGGCCGATCGCGTATGACGTACTATCCCGTCGGGGGTCATACGGGCCCACCCCACCTCGACGGGATAGTACGTCAGATGTCAGAAAGGGGTTAAAAGCTTCTTCGATTACTAATTTTCTAATACTCTCTCTCTCCAGAGAAACACCAAGCTTGCGGGCCATTTCCCCATTCAGACACATAAAAGCTGGTCGTGTAAATAACGAAATAGGCACACTATCCTTTACAACAAGCTCTATAATCTGTTTTTTAAATGTATCTACTGTCATTGTCACAGTAACTTTGTCACTGACAAAATATCTTGCAACTGATGGCTGCAAAGTTCTCTGCTCCTTTGTTTGACTGGAAGAGCTGGGCAATGGTTCATTGGTTTGGATGCAGTCTTTCTCATCCACTGCTTTCAGTACTTCTGGATGAAAGCGCTGTAAATGTCTCTTTAGATTAGAAGCTCTGGTAGGAGCATTTTTATCTTTGCCTGAATATGCACTGATCTTGGCTTCACAGCATTTGTTTTCGTCTGGATCATTTGTTATACACTGACAGACATAATGTTTTCTATCTTGAGTGATGGTGAAATGTTCAAATACAGCTGATTTAATGTGACGCTTCTTTGACATTCTCAGGTTTTTAATTCTGCATTCACAATCCAAATAACAATTGTTTTTCCTAAAAACAATTGTACAAAATTATTGCCAGGTCGTACAACTGATATAGTGGTCAGTAATACTGTTATTCCTCATGTACTCACAGTTAACTGATGCAAAGTTTGTTGAAAGGATAATACTTCTTACAGTCTTCCTCTTCTGAGTAGCAGCTGTGAGATGCTTGGAAGACGCACACCTAGTAAACATCTAGTCTAGAGGAGGAGCTTTACTACTAAGAATTTGCAACACATTTTCACTTTCAGTTTCATACATTGTAAGTAGGAGGGTTGGGGCAGCATGAGGTTAACCAAGTATAAGATAAGGGCAGTGGAGAACAGTGACACACAAGAAGTAAGAAATGTCTCTATCTCCAGCAGAACTGCTTATCACTGTTGTTCATAGTTTGATAGAACATATATATTTGAGTAACATTTATAAAATTCATATGAAAGTTCAATTATGAAATATTAATACATTTTTTTTAAAGCTGGAGTCGGAGTCGGTACATTTCTACCGACTCCTACTCCAACCAAAACTAACTCCGACTCCAAGACTCCGACTCCACAGCCCTGATTGCAACATTGGCTGTGACATGGAAGCTGAAACACACAGAGGAATCTGCAGATGCCCATTACAATCACATAGAGCTCTACAGTGAGATCAGGAGAGCAACCATTACACATTATTATCATTATTTATTATAGCGCCATTTATTCCATGGCGCTTTACATGTGAGGAGGGGTATACATAATAAAAACAAGTACAGTAATCTTAATAATAATAATAATAATTTTTATTTATATAGCGCCAACATATTCCGCAGCGCTTTACAACTTATAGAGGGGACTTGTACAGACAATAGACATTACAGCATAACAGAAATCACAGTTCAAAACAGATACCAGGAGGAGTGAGGGCCCTGCTCGCAAGCTTACAACCTGTGAGGAAAAGGGGAGACACGAGAGGTGGATGGTAACAATTGCTTTAGTTATTTGGACCAGCCATAGTATAAGGCTCGGGTGTTCATGTAAAGCTGCAGGAACCAGTTAACTGCCTAAGTATGTAACAGTACAGACACAGAGTGCTATTAACTGCACAAAGTGTATGAGAACCTGATTGTTTGGTTTTTTTTTGGTTTTTTTTAATAGGCCACACAGGGATGGTTAGGTTAATGCGTTGAGGCGGTAGGCCAGTCTGAACAAATGAGTTTTTAGGGCACGCTTAAAACTGTGGGAATTGGGGATTAATCGTATTAACCTAGGTAGTGCATTCCAAAGAATCGGCGCAGCACGTGTAAAGTCTTGGAGACGGGAATGGGAGGTTCTTATTATTGAGGATGCTAACCTGAGGTCATTAATCAATACAAGTCACGACTGGTACGTGAGGAGAGAGGACCCTGCCCGCGAGGGCTCATAATCTACAAGGGATAGGTGAGAATACTGTAGGCGAGGGTAGAGATGGTCGTGCAGTGGTTTGGTCGATCGGTGGTTACTGCAGGTTGTAGGCTTGTTGGAAGACGTAGGCCTTCAGGTTCTTTTTGAAGGTTTTGATGGTAGGCGAGAGTCTGATATGTTGTGGTAGAGAGTTTCAGAGTAGGGGTGATGTGTGAGAGAAATCTTGTATGCGATTGTGGGAAGAGGAGAAAAGAGGAGTAGAGAAGGAGATCTTGTGAGGATCGGAGGTTACGTGCAGGTAAGTACCGGGAGACGAGATCACAGATGTATGGAGGACACAGGTTGTGGATGACTTTGCATGTCATGGTTAGGGTTTTGAATTGGAGTCTTTGGGCAATGGGGAGCCAGTGCATGGACTGACAGAGGGGAGAGGCTGGGGAATAGCAGTGGGCAGGGTGATTAGTTGGGCAGCAAAGTTTAGAATAGATTGGAGGGCTGCGAGAGTGTTAAGGTACCTTCACACTAAACGACTTTGCAACGATAGCGATCCGTGACGTTGCAGCGTCCTGGATAGCGATATCGTTGTGTTTGACACGCAGCAGCGATCTGGATCCTGCTGTGATATCGCTGGTCGTTGCTGAAAGTCCAGAACTTTATTTGGTCGTCAGATCGGCGTGTATCGTCATGTTTGACAGCAAAAGCAACGATGCCAGCAATGTTTTACAATGGTAACCAGGGTAAATATCGGGTTACTAAGCACAGGGCCGCGCTTAGTAACCCGATATTTACCCTGGTTACCATTGTAAAAGTAAAAAAAAAACCACTACATACTCACCCTCTGATGTCCGTCACGTCCCCCGGCGTCCGCGCTGCTGCTCAGAGCTTCCTGCACTGAATGTGTCAGTGCCGGCCGTAAAGCAAAGCACAGCGGTGACGTCACCGCTGTGCTTAGGGCCGGCGCTTACACAGTGCGGGAAGCTGAAGGCGAGGGACCCGACAGACACCGGAATGTAAGTATGTACTGTTTTTGTTTTTTTACAATTACGCTGGTAACCAGGGTAAACATCGGGTTACTAAGCGTGGCCCTGCGCTTAGTAACCCGATGTTTACCCTGGTTTCCCGGGGACTTCGGCATCGTTGGTCGCTGGAGAGCTGTCTGTGTGACAGCTCTCCAGCGACCACAGCGACGCTGCAGCGATCGGCATCGTTGTCGATATCGCTGCAGCGTCGCTTAATGTGACGGTACCTTTAGAGGGGAGGCCACAGAGCAGGAGGTTGCAGTAGTCAAGACGGGAGATGATGAGGGCATGCACTAGGGTTTTTACAGATTCTTGGTTTAGGAATGTACGGATCCAGGATATATTGTTGAGTTGAAGTCGACAGGAAGTGGAAAGGGCTTGGATATGTGGCTTGAAGGAGAGATGAGTGTCAAGGATTACCCCGAGGCAGCGAGCTTGTGGGACTGGGGAGAGTGAGCAGCCATTTACTGTAATGGATAGGTCTGTTGGGGGAGTCGAGTGAGATGGGGAAAGATGATGAATTCTGTTTTGTCCATTGTTGTGAATTCCGTTCTCGGGCTCCCTCCTGTGGTCATGAGTGGTACTGTGTGAGTTTGGTCTTGGGCTCCCTCTGGTGGCCTTTAGCGATATGGCTGGTCTTGGCTGGGCTCAGCTGTTTCATCTCCTGCTAGGCTGGGCCTATTTAACTCACCTGGACCTTTACTGGTCGCCTGCTGTCGGTGTATTCAGTTTTGATCCTGTGCTCTCCTGAATATTCCTTGTGACCAGTCTCCTGCTATGAGAAGCTAAGTTTGCTTGTTCAGTTTCTCATTATTTCCTTGAAAACGTTTCTCATTATCTTATGAGTTCAGCCCAGCTTGCTTTTATGTGATTTTTTGCTTGCTGGTTAGTTCTGGGGTGCAGAGTGCGCCCCTCACATCGTGAGTCGGTGTGGGGGTTCTTGTATTCTCTGCGTGGTTTACTTTTGATAGTTTTTGTACTGACCGCACAGACACCTATCTATTTTCTGCCTATCTAGTATTAGCGGGCCTCATTTGCTAAATCTGTTTCATCTCTACGTTTGTGTTTTCCCCTTGACTCACCGTTATTATTTGTGGGGGGCTATCTAAAACTTTGGGGTACATTTCTCTGAGGCAAGTGAGGTCTTTGCTTTCTCTCTAGGGGTAGTCAGTTTCTCAGGCTGTGACGAGACGTCTAGGTTTTCAGGTAACGTTCCACAGCTGCCTTTAGTGTGTTTGGATAGGATCAGGATTGCGGTCAGTATAGCTTCCACATCCCCAGAACTAGTCCTATATACTCAGGGTATATTTGTCAGGTCAGTTTGAGATCCTACCACCAGGATCATAACAGTCCATATTACGTTTTACTCAGAAAAAGCAACCATTCCCACATGGGTTAAAAATGTATTTTTATTAACAATTCCAAAAAATAAACAATGATAGTCATATAATTAGTCCAATAAGTATAGCACAGAAGGGGATACATAAAACCAGGGACAGAAAAAATAGTTGAAACACTTGGAAATGGCAAAGCAGTATGTAAACAACAATCCAATATTAATATAAGTTGTCTGCTACTAAAGGAATATTACGTGCCTATATATCTCACAAGTGTCAATATAATCTATATATATGAGGCATCGTGATTACTTGCTAATCCCGCCCCCTGCACAGTAGCTCTGCCCCCCACCACATCACCACACACAATCCCGCCCCCCACCCCATTACCACACACAATCCCACCACCACATTACCACACATAATCCCGCCCCCCACTCCATTACCACACACAATCCGCACTGTTGTGGATTCTGTTTGTGGGCTCCCTCTGGTGGTTACTGCTGGTACTGGGTGACTTTGGTGGGTTGCGGCCTTTGGTTTCCACCTGTCCATCAGTGGCTGGGTGTTTCCTATTTTACCTGGCCTTTCTGTCATTCCCTTGCCGGCTATCAATGTATTCAGATGTGCTCTGTTTGGTTCCTGCCTACCTGCTCCCAGATCTTTCAGGATAAGCTAAGTGCTGATTTTCAGTTGTTTGGTTTTTTGTCCAGCTTGCTTATTATGTCTCTATGCTAGCTGGTAGCTCTAGTGGACTGAGGTTCTCCCCATGTGCCATGAGTTGGCACATGGGTTCTTGTAATCTCAGGATGGTTTTTTTTGATTAGGGTTTTTTGCTGACCGCTCAGTCCCCTTTTGTATCGTTCTGCTTTCTAGTTTACAGCGGGCCTCAATTTGCTAAAACTATATATATCATCTCTGTGTGTGCCTTCCTCTCATTTCACCGTCAATACATGTGGGGGGCAACTATATCTTTTGGGGTTCATTCCTCTGGAGGCAAGTGAGGTCTTTATTTTCTCTGCAGTGCTAGTTAGCTCTTAGGCTGGTGCGTGGCGTCTAGAACCAACGTAGGCACGCTCCCTGGCTATCTCTAGTTGCGTTTGTCAGGCGTAGGGCAGCGGTCAGCCCAGGTTCCATCACCCTAGAGCTCGTCCGTAATATATTTGTACTTTGCTTGTCCTGTGCTATCCCTAGCCATTGGGATTCATGACAGTATAGCCGGCCCACAAAGTGTTAATTGTTTGGGCTGAAGCAGGAGAAAGAGAAGTGTTTAAGGGAAATATTTTTTTTTTTTTTTTTCCCTTCAGAGTTTTGATGCCTAGCCCTTAATTGCTGTCTAGCTGCTTCTTACCTCCTCTTAACCCTTGAATGGCTCTGATCTTAGCTGTTTAACATGGATGTCCAGAGTTTGGCTTCCAGCCTGAGTAATCTCGCGGCAAAAGTTCAAAACATACAGGATTTTGTTGTTCACACTCCCATGTCTGAACCTAGAATTCCTATTCCAGAGTTCTTTTCTGGAGATAGATCTACCTTCCTGAATTTCAGGAACAATTGTAAATTGTTTCTTTCTTTAAAATCTCGCTCCTCTGGAGACCCTGCTCAACAGGTCAAGATTGTAATATCTTTCCTGCGGGGCAACCTTCAGAATTGGGCATTTGCATTGGCACCAGGGGATCCTGCATTGCTCAGTGTGGATGCGTTTTTTCTGGCATTGGGATTGCTCTATGAGGAACCTAACCTGGAGATTCAGGCTGAAAAGGCTTTATTAGCCCTCTCTCAGGGGCATGATGAAGCGGAAATATATTGTCAGAAGTTTCGGAAATGGTCGGTGCTTACTCAGTGGAATGAGTGCGCCCTGGCTGCAAACTTCAGAAATGGTCTTTCTGAGGCCATTAAGGATATTATGGTGGGGTTCCCTACGCCTACAGGTCTGAATGAGTCTATGGCTATGGCCATTCAGATTGATCGGCGTTTACGGGAGCGCAAACCCGTGCACCAGTTGGCGGTGTCTTCTGAACAGGCACCTGAGATTATGCAATGTGATAGAATTCAGTCCAGAAGTGAACGGCAAAATTATAGGCGGAAAAATGGATTGTGTTTCTATTGTGGTGATTCAGCTCATGTTATATCAGCATGCTCTAAACGCACAAAAAGGGTTGATAAATCTTTTGCCATTGGTACTCTGCAGCCTAAGTTCATTTTGTCTGTGACTCTGATTTTTTCACTGTCTTCCATTTCCGTCGATGCCTATGTGGATTCGGGCGCTGCCCTGAGTCTTATGGATTGGTCATTTGCTAAACGCTGCGGTTTTAGTCTGGAACCTCTGGAAGTTCCTATTCCTCTGAAGGGAATTGACTCTACACCATTGGCTATGAATAAACCGCAGTATTGGACACAAGTGACCATGCGCATGACTCCCGTTCATCAGGAGGTGATTCGCTTCCTTGTACTGTATAATTTACATGATGTACTAGTGCTTGGTCTGCCATGGTTACAAACTCATAATCCTGTCCTGGACTGGAAAACAATGTCTGTGTTAAGCTGGGGATGTCAGGGGGTTCATGATGATGCACCTCCGATTTCAATCGCTTCATCTACTCCTTCTGAGATCCCTGCGTTTTTGTCTGACTATAGGGATGTTTTTGAGGAGCCTAAGCTCAATTCGCTCCCTCCGCATAGAGATTGTGACTGTGCTATAGAATTGATTCCTGGCAGTAAGTTCCCTAAGGGTCGTTTATTTAATCTGTCACTGCCAGAGCATACTGCTATGCGGAATTATATTAAGGAGTCCTTGGAAAAGGGACATATTCATCCATCTTAGTCCCCTCTGGGAGCAGGTTTTTTTTTCGTGGCAAAAAAAGATGGTTCCCTGAGGCCTTGTATAGATTATCGCCTTCTGAATAAGATTACAGTCAAGTATCAGTATCCATTGCCATTATTGACTGATTTGTTTGCTCGCATTAAGGGGGCTAGGTGGTTCACTAAGATAGATCTTCGCGGTGCGTATAATCTGGTGCGGATAAAACAGGGTGATGAGTGGAAAACCGCATTTAATACGCCTGAGGGCCATTTTGAGTATTTGGTAATGCCTTTTGGACTCTCCAATGCTCTGTCAGTCTTTCAGTCCTTTATGCACAATATTTTCCGTGAATATCTGAATAAGTTTATGATTGTGTATTTGGATGATATTTTGGTGTTTTCTGATGACTGGGAGTCTCATGTTCTACAGGTCAGGAAGGTGTTTCAGGTTCTGCGGGCCAATTCTCTGTTTGTGAAGGGCTCAAAGTGTCTCTTCGGAGTCCAGAAGATTTCTTTTTTGGGGTACATTTTTTCTCCTTCTACTATTGAGATGGATCCCGTCAAGGTTCAGGCGATTTGTGACTGGACACAACCTACATCTGTTAAGAGCCTTCAGAAGTTCTTGGGGTTTGCTAATTTTTATCGTCGGTTCATTGCTAATTTTTCCAGTATTGTTAAACCTTTGACTGATTTGACTAAAAAGGGTGCTGATGTTGCTGATTGGTCTCCTGCGGCCGTGGAGGCCTTTCAGGAACTTAAGCGCCGGTTTTCTTCTGCTCCTGTGTTGTGTCAACCAGATGTTTCACTTCCTTTTCAGGTTGAGGTTGATGCTTCCGAGATTGGAGCGGGGGCGGTTTTGTCACAGAGAAGTTCTAATGGCTCGGTGATGAAGCCATGTGCATTCTTCTCTAGAAAATTCTCGCCCGCCGAGCGCAATTATGATGTGGGTAATCGGGAGCTTTTGGCCATGAAGTGGGCATTTGAGGAGTGGCGTCATTGGCTTGAGGGTGCTAAACATCGTGTGGTGGTCTTGACTGATCACAAGAATCTCATTTACCTTGAGTCTGCCAGGCGTTTGAATCCTAGACAGGCTCGTTGGTCGTTGTTTTTTTCTCGTTTCAATTTCGTGGTTTC
Organism: Ranitomeya variabilis; assembly: GCF_051348905.1. Taxonomy (NCBI): domain Eukaryota; kingdom Metazoa; phylum Chordata; class Amphibia; order Anura; family Dendrobatidae; genus Ranitomeya; species Ranitomeya variabilis. The sequence goes on from NC_135233.1 coordinate 778,055,975, forward strand.
ATACCTGCCAGGTTCAAAGAATGTGAAGGCAGATGCTCTTTCCAGGAGTTTTGTGCCTGACTCTCCTGGAGACTCTGGGCCTACTGGTATCCTTAGGGATGGGGTAATATTGTCCGCCGTATCCCCAGACTTGCGACGTGCATTGCAGGAGTTTCAGGTGGATAAACCGGATCGTTGTCCACCAGAAAGACTGTTTGTTCCGGATGATTGGACCAGTAGAGTCATCTCCGAGGTCCATTCTTCTGTGTTGGCTGGTCATCCTGGAATATTTGGTACTAGAGACTTGGTGGCCAGGTCTTTTTGGTGGCCTTCCTTGTCTAGGGATGTGCGTACCTTTGTGCAGTCTTGTGAAGTGTGTGCTCGAGCTAAGCCTTGCTGTTCTCGGGCCAGTGGGTTGTTGTTATCCTTGCCCATCCCGAAGAGGCCTTGGACGCACATTTCCATGGATTTTATTTCTGATCTCCCGGTTTCACAGAAAATGTCCGTTATCTGGGTTGTGTGTGACCGCTTTTCTAAGATGGTTCATTTGGTGCCCTTGCCTAAGTTGCCTTCCTCCTCTGAGTTGGTCCCTTTATTTTTTCAGAACGTGGTTCGTTTGCATGGGATTCCGGAGAATATCGTTTCTGACAGGGGATCCCAGTTTGTGTCTAGATTTTGGCGGACGTTTTGTGCCAAGATGGGCATTGATTTGTCTTTCTTGTCTGCATTCCATCCTCAGACGAATGGCCAGACGGAGCGAACTAATCAGACCTTGGAAACTTATTTGAGGTGTTTTGTTTCTGCTGATCAAGATGACTGGGTTGCTTTTTTGCCACTGGCCGAATTTGCTCTTAATAATCGGGCTAGTTCTGCCACGTTGGTCTCTCCTTTTTTTTGTAATTCGGGGTTTCATCCTCGTTTTTCCTCTGGTCAGGTGGAGCCTTCGGATTGTCCTGGAGTGGACGTGGTGGTGGACAGGCTACATCAGATTTGGAATCAGGTGGTGGACAATTTGAAGTTCTCTCAGGAGAAGACTCAGCAGTTTGCTAATCGCCGTCGCCGCGTGGGTCCCCGACTTCTTGTTGGGGATTTGGTGTGGTTGTCTTCTCGTTTTGTCCCTATGAAGGTCTCTTCTCCTAAGTTCAAGCCTCGGTTCATCGGTCCTTATAGGATCTCGGAGATTCTTAACCCTGTATCTTTTCGTTTGGATCTCCCAGCATCGTTTGCTATTCATAATGTGTTCCATCGGTCGTTGTTGCGGAGGTATGAGGTGCCCGTTGTTCCTTCGGTTGAGCCTCCTGCTCCGGTGCTGGTGGAGGGAGAATTGGAGTATGTTGTTGAGAAGATCTTGGATTCTCGTGTTTCCAGACGCAAACTCCAGTATTTGGTTAAGTGGAAGGGTTATGGTCAGGAGGATAATTCCTGGGTGGTCGCCTCCGATGTTCATGCGACTGATTTGGTCCGCGCCTTCCATAGAGCTCACCCTGATCGCCCTGGGGGTTCTCGTGAGGGTTCGGTGACCCCTCCTCAAGGGGGGGGTACTGTTGTGGATTCTGTTTGTGGGCTCCCTCTGGTGGTTACTGCTGGTACTGGGTGACTTTGGTGGGTTGCGGCCTTTGGTTTCCACCTGTCCATCAGTGGCTGGGTGTTTCCTATTTTACCTGGCCTTTCTGTCATTCCCTTGCCGGCTATCAATGTATTCAGATGTGCTCTGTTTGGTTCCTGCCTACCTGCTCCCAGATCTTTCAGGATAAGCTAAGTGCTGATTTTCAGTTGTTTGGTTTTTGTCCAGCTTGCTTATTATGTCTCTATGCTAGCTGGTAGCTCTAGTGGACTGAGGTTCTCCCCATGTGCCATGAGTTGGCACATGGGTTCTTGTAATCTCAGGATGGTTTTTTTTGATTAGGGTTTTTTGCTGACCGCTCAGTCCCCTTTTGTATCGTTCTGCTTTCTAGTTTACAGCGGGCCTCAATTTGCTAAAACTATATATATCATCTCTATGTGTGTGCCTTCCTCTCATTTCACCGTCAATACATGTGGGGGGCAACTATATCTTTTGGGGTTCATTCCTCTGGAGGCAAGTGAGGTCTTTATTTTCTCTGCAGTGCTAGTTAGCTCTTAGGCTGGTGCGTGGCGTCTAGAACCAACGTAGGCACGCTCCCTGGCTATCTCTAGTTGCGTTTGTCAGGCGTAGGGCAGCGGTCAGCCCAGGTTCCATCACCCTAGAGCTCGTCCGTAATATATTTGTACTTTGCTTGTCCTGTGCTATCCCTAGCCATTGGGATTCATGACACCGCACCACCTCACCACACAATCCCACCACATCACCATACATAATCCCGCCCACCATATCACCACACATAATCCCGCCCCCCAACACATCACCATACACAATCCCGCCCCCCCAACACATCACCACACATAATCCCGCCCCAACACATCACCACACATAATCCTGCCCCCCCACCACATCACACTGGCTAATCCCGCCCCCTGCACAGTAGCTCCGCCCCCCCACCCCATTACCACACACAATCCTGCCCCCCACCCCATTACCACACACAATCCCGCCCCCACCACATTACCACACACAATCTCGCCCCCCACCACATTACCACACACAATCTCGCCCCCCCACCACATTACCACACAATCCCGCCCCCCACCACATCACACATAATCCCACCCCCCCACCACATTACCACACATAATCCCACCCCCACCACATTACCACAGATAATCCCGCCCCCCACCACATTACCACACATAATCCCGCCCCCACCACATTACCACACACAATCCCGCCCCCCACCACATTACCACACATAATCCCACCCCCCCCACCACATTACCACACATAATCCCACCCCCCCACCACATTACCACACATAATCCCGCCCCCCCACATTACCACACGAGGCTCCGTCCCCCCACATTACCACACGAGGCTGCGTCCCCACACATTACCACACGAGGCTCCGTCCCCCCACATTACCACACGAGGCTCCGTCCTCACACATTACCACAATGTGTAATCACAATTTAATTGTGATTACAGAGAAATTTTAACATAATTTATGTTTCGTTATAAAATTTGTTTAGATGCTGGAATGAATAAAAAACGCACATCTTACTGAATCCAGTTTGTTTTTGATTTTACACTGTGAATAAAATGTATTAGTATTATTCAGATTTTTAATGATTATTATTGTTATTAACTTCATTTTAAGTTAATTTACCACCTGCGTAAGCGCTATAGAATGTTGTCATTATTTACTTTAGTTTAATCACTAGCAGCGTTAATTAGATAGCAATGAGCGTGCCGAGCGTTAGCTGGCTGGAAACAGCTAGTTATAAATAAAGTGCATGTGCTGTAACTACAATAGACCACACAGTTGGTCTGGACACGGTAAATATCCCCTTAGACAACAGAGGCAAAAGTAAGACAAAGTGTCACATAGTTCAGACCATAGGTCCTACAAATATGATCAAATATAAATAGTTAATGACAAATAGTTAAATAAAGCAATGCATGTTTACCTCTAAGTGTAGGTATCCAGGTGCCCACCACACCCGACGAAGCTTTCAGAGTGAAACGTGCGTCTAAGGGGATATTTACCGTGTCTAGACCAACTGTGTGGTCTATTGTCTTTACAGCACATGCACGTTATTTTTAATTATATTGACACTTGTGAGATATATAGACACGTTATATTCCTTTAGTAGCAGACAACTTATATTAATATTGGATTGTTGTTTACATACTGCTTTGTTATTTATTTATGAAGACTGGTGAGGTTTGGGATGAAATGGGATGGGATCGGGTCAAGTGCACAGGTGGTGAGATGTGATCTTGAGATTATAGTGAAGAGAGACACGTCCCCTTTCATGTAAAATAAGCTCTGGAGTCAGATTTTCATACAGATCTGTTTCCAGTTCATAGCCTGTGTAACGCTGGCATCCCTGCATGGTTCCTCTCCTTCCCCCTGGCAGGGACTCCAGCATTCTCCACAGCCGCTCAGTGCCGTCTCCGGCTCCAGCCGGGGCTTCCGGGTTCCAGAGCTCACGCAGTACTCCCGCTAACACAGTTAGTGTGTGTGCGCCCCACTTCTTAAAGGGGCAGCGCACACTCTGGAAGTGTCCGCGGCCTAAAGCTGGGAGGCATTAGGTATCGCAATTAAAATATATATATATCCTTTGCCACTAGTCCGGATCGTCTTAGAGGTGCCAGCATTTTCACCAAGCTCGATCTGACAGGAGCCATCAACCTTATCCGCATATGCCAAGGAGATGAGTGGAAGACTGCTTTTAACACCCGCGACAGTCATTATGAGTATTGTGTTATGATGTTTGGGCTCTGTAATGCCTCAGAGTTACAAGAATTCGTGACTAACATCTTCCGAGAACTCCTTTACTCTTGCGTGGTGGTTTACCTGGATGATATCCTGGTCTTCTCTCCAGATTTCCCATCTCATAGGATGGATGGTATACAGGTCTTGCAAAGACTTGGGGAGAATCACCTGTATTGCTAAATTTGAGAAATACGACTTTGAACAGTCCTCTCTGTCTTTCCCAGGATGTATCATCTCCGACACGAGTTTGAATATGGATCCTGAGAGGGTGTCTTCAATTCTTAAATGGCTGAAATTAAGGCAATACAGCAAAGTTTTTATTGGATTTGCTAAGTATTACTGCCAGTTTATTCCTCACTTTTCGTCTTGGACCTCCTACATCTCAGTGATGATCCGTAAAGGCGCTAACTCTGGAGGCTATCGCATTTCTTTCCTTTTAAATAGGCCTTCTCCTCTGCTCCTGTACTACATAGACCTGCAATCAATACATCATTCTCCTTGGAGGTGAAAGCTACATCCTATGGGGCAGGGGCAGTTCTCATATAGATCTTCCTCTAGTCGAATATTCACCTGCTGTTTCTTGACCAAGGCCTTCTCTGCCCCTGAACATAACTTCTCCATTGGCGATCATGAATTGTTGGCAATTAAGATGGCTCTAGAGGAGTGGCGTTAACTTCTCGAGGCAGGTCATCCGGTCATCATCTATACTCTGTTTAATAACTTTGCTTACCTGCAGTCCGTACAAAGGCTGTTTCCACGACAAGCTAGGTGGTCGCTGTTCTTTGCCCACTTTGACTTTGTCCTACATAATTGGCCAACCAAGAAGAACTTCTAGGTGGATGCACTTTCTAGGTCCTTCCTACCCACTGAACAAGAAGAAGAAACCCAACTTATCATGGAGTCTTCCAAGATGGTTACTGTGAAGCACTGGAGAGGGACAGAAGTGCACACAAAACAGTCTGCCAATGTTAGGTATAAATGATGGTAGCATTCACCTAAAAGTGTGTGCAGACAGAACACTTTTAAAGGCATGGAAAGCTATTGCTGCTGCCCTGTTACTGGAAGAAATGTTTCTTCCAGATGTATAATGGCAAAAAATGGATGGCACGTTTAGGTGGGCTGTGCTGTGGGTAGGAAGAGCCTGGGATTCTAAAATGGGTTTTATTAATGACATCGCGTTTCAACTCTGGAATCAAGTGAGCAGAGGGTACAGCATTTGTTTTTTTTTATACCTTGAGAAAGGCGCTTCATTCCCTCAGCGCAGCCTGCCTAAATGTGCTAGCATCCATTTTTTGCCAAGATGGTTAGTGTGGCTCCTGTAAACTTGTTTCAGATTCCTCCAGTTAAGACTTCAGTGTCAGAATCGGTCAGGAGGCAAGTATTGCTGTGGGGTCACTCTTCAAAGATGTCTGGTCATAAGACTTTGTAACTTGCGTCATTATAGGTGACCAACCATATGAAAGGATATTATGGAATTCGATTCAGCTTATCCTTCCTGTGCTTGTAACAAGACTCCCGGGCAACTTTTACTACTTCCTGTGCCTTTTGCACACTGGCAGCACATTGCTATGGACTTCATTATGGATCTCTGTGTCCTCTGGATTCTTGGTCATCTGGGTGGTGGTGGACCGCTTCTTGAAGTTTACTCACTTTACCCCATTACCTGGTTGTTATGATCCGGTGACCTTGGAGCCGCATGAAAACTTTCTCTGGAGTCGGTGGAACCTGTACTGACCGCAAATCCTGAACTAACACCGCAACTAGAAGTAGCCGTGGGGTGTGCCTAACAAACCCTAGACACCTCGACACAGCCGGAGGACTAAATACCCCTATAGATGGAAATAGGAATGCTATCTTGCCTCAGAGCAGACCCCCAAATGATAGGCAGCCCCCCACGAATAATGACTGTGAGTAGGAGAAGAATAGACACACGCAGGTAGAAAACAGGATTTAGCAAAAGAGGCCACTCTAGCTAAATAGGAAAGGATAGGACAGATTACTAGGCGGTCAGTATTAAAACCCTTCCAAAAATATCCACAACAGATAATACAAAAAGTTCCACAATCTAACTAAAGACATGGAATGTATATCTGCCACTCCAGACAATCCAGCAAGACTGAGAAAATACTGACACAATCTAAGCTGGACAAAAAAACACAAAGAATAGCACTGAATTGTGAAGCACACAGCATGTGTGCCACAGGAAAAAAAAACCAGACACTTATCTTTGCTGATTTGGCAGAATGACAGGAGGAACCAGGCAGAGGTCCAACACCTCCCAACAACAATTGACAACTGGCAAGGACTAATGAATCCTGCACACCTAAATACCCCAGTCAGAACTGCAATCAGCAGACACACCTGACCAGGACTGCAACCCAGGGACAACTGCATTACCACCTACTACCACCGGAGGGAACCCAAAAGCAGAATTCACAACACCTGGTCTTCCACCTGCTCCCGTGCTTGCTGAGAGGAAGTTTATTCAGCATATCTTCCGCCTTCATGGGTTCCCTCTTCACATTGTATCCGACAGGGGTGTCCAGTTCACATGCAGATTCTGGAGAACCATTTGTAAACTTTTGAACTTGATCTTGGACTTCTATTCTGCATACCATCCTCACCCCAATGGTCAGGGGGAAAGGGTGAACAAGATTCTGTCTAATTTTCTGCCGCATTTCACGATTATGCACCATGATGACTGGGTCAGGCTTTTGCCCTGGTCGGAGTTCTCCTATAATACTCATGTAAGCGAGGACTACAAAATCTGGGAGGACACCAAAGCCACTCTTGAGAGGTCATCTGAAAGGATGAAAAGGCACACTAACAAAAGGTGCATATATCCGCCATTTTTTTTCGTCCAGGTGGTAGAGTGGCTCTCCTCAAGATACATTGGTCTCAAGGTTCCATCTTACAAGTTGAGTTCTTTCTTCTGAGGTCATCAGCAAATAAATGACTACAAATTGAAGCTTCCAGCCTCGTAACTGGTGTCTAACTCCTTCCATGTATCCTCAAGCCAATCATACTAAGCCACTTCTTAAGGATCCTGGTTCCATGCCTTTGAGGATGTCTTTGACCACAACCTTCTTTCATTCTCTATCAAGAACTACGATCCCGCTCCGGTCACCCCCACTTTCCACACTTATAGAAACATACAGGCCATTAACACCCAGAAACTTATGAAGAATTTGCAGTCCTCATTGGCCCCTATCTCCTCCCTCTCATGTCCTGATTCTGCACTGAAGTATTACAATGAAACCCTGCAAAGTGCCCTGGATGTAATTGCACCTCCTATACATAGAACAACTTGGCACAGACGGTGACAACAGTGGCAATCTGCAAACACGTTTCCTGCAGCGATGCTCCAGGTGTGCCAAACGCCTGTGGAGAAAATCTAATCTACCCGAAGATTTCATCCATTATAAGTTTATGCTTAAAACATACAACTCTGCCCTTCACCTCTCCAAACAAACCAATTTCAACACCCTCATCACCTCACTGTCCAATAACCCTAAACGTCTCTTTGACACTTTTCATTCCCTACTCAACCCAAGAGTGCAGACCTCAACCATGGATCTCCATGCTTACGATCTGGCCAATTATTTCAAAGAAAAAATTGACCATATCCGACAGGAAATTATCTCCCAATCCCCTCATATCATGCACTGTCCTCCCTCCCCCACTGCATCTAGCTCACTCTGACTTTGAACCAGTCACAGAAGTAATCAGGCTCCTTGCATCTTCTCACCCGACCACTTGCACCAGTGACCCCATTCCGTCACATCTCCTCCAGTCCCTTTCCCCTGCTGTCACCTTTCACCTAGCAAAAATATTCAACCTCTCTCTCTTTCGGTATCTTTCCCTCCTCATTTAAGTATGCCATCATACATCCATTACTTAAAAAACCATCCCTCGACCAAAACTGTGCTGCTAACTATAGACCTGTCTCTAATCTTCCCTTCATCTCTAAACTCCTCGAATGCCTGGTCCACTCCGTCTTATCCGCTATCTCTCAGATAACTCTTCAAGACCCTCTTCAATCTGGTTTCCGCTCTTTATACTGAAACTGCCCTCATTAAAGTTTCTAATAATCTTCTACAGTTGTGGCCAAAAGTATTGACACCCCTGCAATTCTGTCAGATAATACTCAGTTTCTTCCTGAAAATGATTGCAATCACAAATTCTTTGGTATTATTATGTTCATTTAATTTGTCTTAAATGAAAAAACACAAAAGAGAATGAAGCAAAACATTGATCATTTCACACAAAACTCCATAAATGGGCCAGACAAAAGTATTGGCACCCTCAGCCTAATACTTGGTTGCACAACCTTTAGCCAAAATAACTGTGACCAACCGCTTCCGGTAACCATCAATGCGTTTCTTACAATGCTCTGCTGGAATTTTAGACCATTCTTCTTTGGCAAACCGCTCCAGGTCCCTGATATTTGAAGGGTGCCTTCTCCAAACTGCCATTTTTAGATCTCTCCACAGGTGTTCTATGGGATTCAGGTCTGGACTCATTGCTGGCCACCTTAGAAGTCTCCAGTGCTGTCTCAAACCATTTTCTAGTGCTTTTTGAAGTGTGTTTTTGTCCTGCTGGAAGACCCATGACCTCTGAGGGAGACCCAGCTTTCTCACACTGGGCCCTACATTATGCTGAAAAATTTGTTGGTAGTCTTCAGACTTCATAATGCCATGCACACGGTCAAGCAGTCCAGTGCCAGAGGCAGCAAAGCAACCCCAAAACATCAGGGAACCTCCGCCATGTTTGACTGTAGGGACCGTGTTCTTTTCTTTGAATGCCTCTTTTTTTCTCCTGTAAACTCTGTTGATGCCTTTGCCCAAAAAGCTCTACTTTTGTCTCATCTGACCAGAGAACATTCTTCCAAAACGTTTTAGGCTTTTTCAGGTAAGTTTTGGCAAATTCCAGCCTGGCTTTTTTATGTCTCGGGGTAAGAAGTGGGGTCTTCCTGGGTCTCATACCATACAGTCCCTTTTCATTCAGACGCCGACGGATAGTACGGGTTGACACTGTTGTACCCTCGGACTGCAGGGCAGCTTGAACTTGTTTGGATGTTAGTCGAGGTTCTTTATCCAACATCCGCACAATCTTGCGTTGAAATCTCTTGTCAATTTTTCTTTTCCGTCCACATCTAAGGAGGTTAGCCACAGTGTCATGGGCTTTAAACTTCTTGATGACACTGCGCACGGTAGACACAGGAACATTCAGGTCTTTGGAGATGGACTTGTAGCCTTGAGATTGCACATGCTTCCTCACAATTTGGTTTCTCAAGTCCTCAGACAGTTCTTTGGTCTTTCTTTTCTCCATGCTCAATGTGGTACACACAAGGACACAGGACAGAGGTTGAGTCAACTTTAAACCATGTCAACATCAACTGGCTGCAAGTGTGATTTAGTTATTGCCAACACCTGTTAGGTGCCACAGGTAAGTTACAGGTGCTGTTAATTACACAAATTAGAGAAGCATCGCATGATTTTTCGAACAGTGCCAATACTTTTGTCCACACCTTTTTTATGTTTGGTGTGGAATTATATCCAATTTGGCGTTAGGACAATTCTTTTTGTGTTTTTTCATTTAAGACAAATTAAATGAAGGTAATAATACCAAAGAATTTGTGTTTGCAATCATTTTCAGGAAGAAACTGAGTATTATCTGACAGAATTGCAGGGGTGTCAATACTTTTGGCCACAACTGTAACACCTAAATCTAATGGTCACTGCTCCTTGTTAATTCTCTTGGATCTCTCCGCAGCATTCGACACTGTGGTGTTGTGAATTCCGTTCTCGAACTCCCTCCTGTGGTCATGAATGGTACTTTGGTGAGTTCTGTCCGTGGACTCCCTCTGGTGGCTGTGAGTGGAACTGCTGGTTCTGAGATTGCCTCCTCAGCTGCCCTCGTTTGCGGCTAGGCTGGCTTCTCTATTTAACTCCACTCAGATCGTTACTCCATGCCAGCTGTCAATGTATTAGTACTGGTTCAGATCTCTCTCGGATCTTTCTGATTACCTGTCTACTCCAGCAAAAGCTAAGTCCCTGCTAGTTCATTTGTTGTTCATTTTGTACTGAATATGTTTCTTAGTGCTTGCTAAGTTCTAGTCCAGCTTGCTAACATGATATTGCCTTGCTAGCTGGAAGCTCTGGGTTGCAGAGTGGCACCTCCGCACCGTGAGTCGGTGCGGGGGTCTTTTTGCACACTCTGTGTGGCTTTTTGTAGTTTTTTGTGCTGACTGCATAGATCCCTTTCCTATCCTCAGTCTATCTAGTAAGTCTGGCCTCCTTTGCTGAAACCTGATTCATCCCTGTGTTTGTGACTTTCCTCTTAACTCACAGTTAATATATGTGGGGGGCTGCCTTTACCTTTGGGGAAATTTCTCTGAGGCAAGGTAAGGCTTATTTTCCTATCTTTAGGGGTAGTTAGCTCTTAGGCTGTGAAGAGGCGTCTAGGGAGAGTTGGGTATGCTCCACAGCTATTTCTAGTGTGTGTGTTATAGGATCAGGATGGCGGTCAGCAGAGTTCCCACTTCCCAGAGCTTGTCCTGTCTTTTAGTTTAACCATCAGGTCATTCCAGGTGCACCTAACCACCAGGTCCATAACAGTACAGCTGGCCCACAAAGTGTTAATGCATCTCAATAGAGGGATAAGAGTTCTGAGACCATTTTTTTTTCTCTGCAGTGTGTTTTGTCTTTCTTTTCCCCTTAACCTCTGGGTGGTTCAGGACTCAGGTGTAGATATGGACATTCAAGGTCTGTCCTCTTGTGTTGATCACCTCACTGCGAGGGTACAAAGCATTCAAGATTATGTAGTTCAGAATCCTATGTTAGAGCCTAGAATTCCAATTCCTGATTTGTTTTTTGGAGATAGATCTAAATTTCTGAATTTCAAAAATAATTGTAAACTGTTTCTTGCTTTGAAACCCCGCTCCTCTGGTGACCCCATTCAGCAAGTAAAAATCATTATTTCTTTGTTACGTGGCGACCCACAAGACTGGGCATTCTCCCTTGCGCCAGGAGATCCTGCATTGCTAAATGTAGATGCGTTTTTTCTGGCGCTTGGATTGCTTTATGACGAACCTAACTCTGTGGATCAGGCAGAGAAAATCCTGCTGGCTTTGTGTCAAGGTCAGGATGAAGCGGAGGTATATTGCCAGAAGTTTAGAAAGTGGTCTGTGCTTACTCAATGGAATGAGTGTGCCCTTGCAGCAATTTTCAGAAAAGGTCTTTCTGAAGCCCTTAAGGATGTTATGGTGGGGTTTCCCACGCCTGCTGGTCTGAATGAATCAATGTCCTTGGCCATTCAGATCGATCGGCGCTTGCGTGAACGCAAGGTTGTGCGCCATTTGGCGCTGTCCTCTGAGCAGAGGCCTGAGCCTATGCAATGTGATAGGACTTTGACCAGAGCTGAACGGCAAGAACACAGACGTCAGAATGGGCTGTGTTTTTACTGTGGTGACTCCACTCATGCTATCTCTGATTGTCCTAAGCGCTCTAAGTGGTTCGCTAGGTCTGTCACCATTGGTACTGTACAGCCTAAATTTCTTTTGTCCGTTACTCTGATTTGTTCTTTGTCGTCCTACTCTGTTATGGCATTTGTGGACTCAGGCGCTGCCCTGAATTTGATGGACTTGGAGTTTGCCAGGCGCTGTGGTTTTTTCTTGGAGCCTTTGCAGTATCCTATTCCATTAAGGGGAATTGATGCTACGCCTTTGGCCAAGAATAAACCTCAGTACTGGACTCAGTTGACCATGTGCATGGCTCCTGCACATCAGGAAGATGTTCGCTTTTTGGTGTTGCATAATTTGCATGATGTGGTCGTGTTGGGTTTGCCATGGCTACAGGTCCATAATCCAGTATTGGATTGGAAATCAATGTCTGTGTCCAGTTGGGGTTGTCAAGGGGTACATGGTGACGTTCCGTTGTTGTCAATTTCTCCTTCTACTCCTTCTGAAGTCCCTGAGTTTTTGTCGGATTACCGAGATGTACCATATTTGATGAGCCCAAATCCAGTGCCCTACCTCCTCATAGGGATTGTGATTGTGCTATTAATTTGATTCCTGGTAGTAAATTTCCTAAGGGACGGCTTTTCAATTTATCTGTGCCGGAACACGCCGCTATGCGGAGTTATATAAAGGAGTCCTTGGAGAAATTGCATATTCGCCCGTCGTCGTCACCGTTGGGAGCAGGGTTCTTTTTTGTGGCCAAGAAGGATGGTTCTCTGAGACCTTGTATAGATTACCGCCTTCTCAATAAAATCACGGTCAAATTTCAGTACCCTTTGCCTCTACTGTCTGATTTGTTTGCTCGGATTAAGGGGGCTAGTTGGTTCACCAAGATAGATCTTCGAGGGGCGTATAATGTCGTGCGTATTAAACAAGGCGATGAATGGAAAACAGCATTTAATACGCCCGAGGGCCATTTTGAGTACCTGGTGATGCCATTCGGGCTTTCTAATGCTCCATCTGTGTTTCAGTCCTTTATGCATGACATCTTCCGAAAGTATCTGGATAGATTCATTATTGTATATTTGGATGATATTTTGGTCTTTTCGGATGATTGGGAGTCTCATGTGAAGCAGGTCAGAATGGTGTTCCAGGTTCTTCGTGCTAATTCTTTGTTTGTGAAGGGGTCTAAATGTCTCTTCGGAGTTCAGAAGGTTTCCTTTTTGGGCTTCATTTTTTCCCCTTCTACTATCGAGATGGATCCTGTTAAAGTTCAGGCCATTTATGATTGGACTCAGCCTACATCTGTGAAGAGCCTTCAGAAATTCCTGGGCTTTGCTAATTTTTACCGTCGCTTCATCGCTAATTTTTCTAGTGTTGTTAAACCATTGACTGATTTGACCAAGAAAGGTGCTGATGTGGTGAATTGGTCCTCTGCGGCCGTTGAGGCTTTTCGGGAGTTGAAACGTCGTTTCTCTTCGGCCCCTGTGTTGTGTCAGCCAGATGTTTCGCTCCCTTTTCAGGTCGAGGTTGATGCTTCTGAGATTGGAGCAGGGGCTGTTTTGTCTCAAAGATCTTCTGATGGCTCTGTGATGAAGCCATGTGCTTTCTTTTCTAGAAAGTTTTCGCCTGCTGAGCTTAATTATGATGTTGGCAATCGGGAGTTGTTGGCTATGAAGTGGGCGTTCGAGGAGTGGCGACATTGGCTCGAGGGAGCCAAGCATCGCGTAGTGGTCTTAACGGATCACAAGAATCTGACTTATCTCGAGTCTGCTAAGCGGTTGAATCCTAGACAGGCTCGATGGTCGCTGTTTTTCTCCCGTTTCAATTTTGTGGTTTCGTACCTTCCGGGTTCTAAGAATGTGAAGGCCGATGCCCTTTCAAGGAGTTTTGTGCCTGATTCCCCGGGAGTTCCTGAGCCGGCTGGTATTCTCAAAGTGGGGGTAATTCTGTCTGCCATCTCACCTGATTTGCGGCGGGCGCTGCAGGAGTTTCAGACTGATAGACCTGACCGTTGTCCAGCAGAGAAACTGTTTGTCCCTGATAGATGGACTAGTAGAGTTATCTCTGAGGTTCATTGTTCGGTGTTGGCTGGTCATCCTGGGATTTTTGGTACCAGAGATTTGGTGGCTAGGTCCTTTTGGTGGCCTTCCTTGTCACGGGATGTGCGTTCTTTTGTGCAGTCCTGTGGGACTTGTGCTCGGGCCAAGTCCTGCTGTTCTCATGCCAGTGGGTTACTTTTGCCCTTGCCAGTCCCGAAAAGGCCTTGGACGCATGTTTCCATGGATTTTATTTCAGATTTGTGATCGCTTCTCTAAGATGGTCCATTTGGTACCCTTGCCTAAATTACCTTCCTCCTCTGATTTGGTTCCACTGTTTTTCCAGCACGTGGTTCGTTTGCATGGCATTCCGGAGAACATCGTGTCGGACAGAGGTTCCCAGTTTGTTTCAAGGTTTTGGCGGTCCTTTTGTGCTAAGATGGGCATTGATTTGTCTTTCTCTTCGGCTTTCCATCCTCAGACAAATTGCCAAACCGAACGAACTAATCAGACTTTGGAGACCTATCTGAGATGCTTTGTTTCTGCTGATCAGGATGATTGGGTGACCTTCTTGCCATTGGCTGAGTTCGCCCTTAATAATCGGGCCAGTTCGGCTACTTTGGTTTCGCCTTTTTTTTGTAATTCTGGTTTTCATCCTCGTTTTTCTTCAGGGCAGGTTGAGCCTTCGGACTATCCTGGTGTGGATTCTGTGGTGGACAGGTTGCAGTAAATTTGGACTCATGTAGTGGACAATTTGACATTGTCCCAGGAGAAGGCTCAACGTTTCGCCTACCGCCGTCGCTGTGTTGGTCCCCGACTTCGTGTTGGGGATTTGGTTTGGTTGTCGTCTCGTCATGTCCCTATGAAGGTTTCTTCTCCTAAGTTTAAGCCTCGTTTCATTGGTCCTTATAAGATTTCTGAAATTCTCAATCCTGTGTCGTTTTGTTTGGCCCTTCCAGCTTCTTTTGCCATCCATAATGTGTTCCATAGGTCGTTGTTGCGGAGATATGTGGCGCCTATGGTTCCCTCCGTTGACCCTCCTGCTCCGGTGTTGGTCGAGGGGGAGTTGGAGTATGTGGTGGAGAAAATTTTAGATTCTCGTATTTCGAGACGGAAACTTCAGTACCTGGTCAAATGGAAGGGCTATGGTCAGGAGGATAATTCCTGGGTTTTTGCCTCCGATGTCCATGCGGCCGAGTTGGTTCGTGCCTTTCATTTGGCTCGTCCTGATCGGCCTGGGGGCTCTGGTGAGGGTTCGGTGACCCCTCCTCAAGGGGGGGGTACTGTTGTGAATTCCGTTCTCGAACTCCCTCCTGTGGTCATGAATGGTACTTCGGAGAGTTCTGTCCGTGGACTCCCTCTGGTGGCTGTGAGTGGAACTGCTGGTTCTGAGGTTGCCTCCTCAGCTGCCCTCATTTGCGGCTAGGCTGGCTTCTCTATTTAACTCCACTCAGATTGTCACTCCATGCCAGCTGTCAATGTATTAGTACTGGTTCAGATCTCTCTCGGATCTTTCTGATTACCTGTCTACTCCAGCAAAAGCTAAGTCCCTGCTAGTTCATTTGTTGTTCATTTTGTACTGAATATGTTTCTTAGTGCTTGCTAAGTTCTAGTCCAGCTTGCTAACATGATATTGCCTTGCTAGCTGGAAGCTCTGGGTTGCAGAGTGGCACCTCCGCACCGTGAGTCGGTCTTTTTGCACACTCTGCGTGGCTTTTTGTAGTTTTTTGTGCTGACCGCATAGATCCCTTTCCTATCCTCCGTCTATCTAGTAAGTCTGGCCTCCTTTGCTGAAACCTGATTCATCCCTGTGTTTGTGACTTTCCTCTTAACTCACAGTTAATATATGTGGGGGGCTGCCTTTACCTTTGGGGAAATTTCTCTGAGGCAAGGTAAGGCTTATTTTCCTATCTTTAGGGGTAGTTAGCTCTTAGGC
The DNA here is from genome assembly GCF_051348905.1 of Ranitomeya variabilis. Classification (NCBI taxonomy): domain Eukaryota; kingdom Metazoa; phylum Chordata; class Amphibia; order Anura; family Dendrobatidae; genus Ranitomeya; species Ranitomeya variabilis. The sequence continues at coordinate 778,071,740 of NC_135233.1, forward strand.
TGTGAAGAGGCGTCTAGGGAGAGTTAGGTACGCTCCACAGCTATTTCTAGTGTGTGTGTTATAGGATCAGGATCGCGGTCAGCAGAGTTCCCACTTCCCAGAGCTTGTCCTGTCTTTTAGTTTAACCATAGGTCATTCCAGGTGCACCTAACCACCAGGTCCATAACACTGTGGATCATCAGCTCCTCCTCACTATGCTCCGCTCCATTGGCCTTAAGGACACCGTTCTCCTATCTCCCTGACCGCTCTTTTCACCGTATTTTTTGCTGGTTCCTCTCATCTTCCTCTTACTGTTGGGGTTCCTCAAGATTCAGTCCTAGGCCCCCTCCTTTTCTCTTTGTATACCGCCCGTATTGGACAAACAATCAGTAGATTTAGGTTCCATTACCATCTCTATGCTGATGACACCCAATTATACACTTCTGCTCCTGATATCTCGCCTGCCTTTTTTAGAAAACACCAGTGATTGTCTTACCGCTGTCTGTAACAACATGTCCTCCCTCTATCTGAAACTGAACCTGTCAAAAACTGAACTCGTGTTTATTCCCTCTACTAACCTACCTTGCCATTTCCGTGTGTGGTTCCACCATTACTCCCATGCAACATGCCCGCTGCCTTGGGGTCATACTTGATTCCGAGCTTTCATTTGCCCCCCTCATCCGATCACTGTTATCTGCACCTCAAAAACATTTCTAGAATTCAACCTTTTCTTACTTTCGACTCTGCAAAAACTCTTACTGTTTCTCTAATTCATTCTCGTCTGGACTGTTGTAACTCTCTACTAATTGGCCTCCCTCTTACCAAACTTGCCCCTCTCCAATGTGTCCTGAATGCTGCAGCCAGGATCATATTCCTCACAACCGTTATTCCGATGCCTCTACCTTGTGCCAGTCATTACACTGGCTACCCATCCACTCCAGAATCCAGTACAAACGTATTACCCTCATCCACAAAGCACTCCATGGCTCAGCACCACCCTACATCTCTTCCCTGGTCTCAGCGTACCACCCTACCCGTGCCCTCCGTTCTGCTAATTACCTAAGGTTAACATGCTCAATAATCAGAACCTCCCACTCCCATCTCCAAGACTTTTCACGTGCTGCTCCAATTCTTTGGAACGCACTACCCAGGTTAATACTATTAATACCCAATCCCCACAGTTTTAAGCGTGCCCTAAAAACGCATTTGTTAAGACTGGCTTACCGTCTCAACGCATTAACCTAACTATCCCTGTGTGGCCCATTCAAAAAAATTAAACCATAATCGGGTTCCTCGCATCATGTTCTCATAGACTTTATGCGTTTAATAGCCCTCTGTCTGTACTATTACATACTTAGGCTGATTACCGGTTCATGCAGCATTACATGATCACCCGATTCTTGCACTATGGTTGGTACGAACAAGGAAAGCAATTATTACCATCCACTACTCGTGTCTCCCCTTTTCCTCATAGTTTGTAAGCTTGCAAGCAGGGCCCTCATTCCTCTTGGTATTGATCTGTGTTTGTTATGCTGTAATGTCTATTGTCTGTGCAAGTCCCCTCTATAATGTAAAGTGCTGCGGAATATGTTGGCACTATATAAATAAAAATGATTCTTATTATTATAAGAGCATCTTGGCCATTAGGAAAGTGAGGGGTAAAACTGTAACGCCGTTGTCCCTGCATGGTATTTCTCCTCCCCCCCAGCAGGAACGCCAACATGCTCACCGCCACGGCCACTCAGTAGCATCTCCTGCTCTAGCTCTGCCGCTGCTCCCAGATTCCAAGGCTCGTGCAGGTCTCCCGACGACGCTCTCCTGCTTCTTAAAGGGGCAGAATGCGCACTCCGGAAGTGTCCTCAGCCTATAACTGGGAGGCATTAGGTATGTAAGGAATCCTCCCCGTAGAGAGCTGACTGAGCAACTTCTGTACCTAGTTTTTCTACCTACTAGTCCATTGTCAGGTCCCTGTTCCTGAACCCATTCTGTGGCCCTGTATCAGTGCCTGTCCAGTAATCCTGAGCCAGTCCTGTCTGAGCCAGCCGTTTTGTTCGAAGCTGAACTCATTCTGTCTGAACCCCGCACCAGTATCCATACTGCCAGTGATCTTGATCCTGTCCAGCCTAACACTCCAAGTCTGCACCTGCATCCATGACCCCTGAGGTCAGCTGCTGCAGAACCATGGATTGCCCTGGAGTGGTACCTCGTGGCTACCTGCAGCTGAAGCCTAATGAAGCCTAACCTCAATATCAGAGGTTCTAGTGAAAACCAGGTAGTCGCTTAGTTGCGCCCTTCCAGGTTAAGCCCAGTCCGTTACTTCCTGTAACAGCTCATTTGCATATAATGGACGGCATTGGCTCTTTTAAAAGATAACATAATCATTGAGGGCAAAGAAAAGGCTGAGTTATTAAACATGCAATTTTCATCTGCGTTCACCAATGAACTGACTGTTCCTGTTCCAGGGCTCATTCAACAAGGCAAACATCAAAGTTCACCAACTGATATAACTGATGTAACCCAAGAAGTACTCCTAATTCTGAGCAAATTAAATATTGAGTAGTTGACAGATTGCTGTATCTCATTTCCTGAGACTCTTTTAACAGGGTTGGTAACACAGGATTGGAGGATGGCTCACGTTGTACTGATATTTAAGAAGGTGGGTCCAGGCAACTACTGTCCGGTAAGTCTGATATCAGTAGTGTGCAGAGTTTTTGAGAGCTTTATTAGAGATGACCTGCAGAAATCTATTGCAAATAATAATATAATAACTGACTACCAGCACAGATTCATGAAAGATAAGTGGCACCTAACAAACATGTTGGGTATCTATGAGGAGGTAAATGCAAATCTGGATGTTGCTAATGTGGCTGATATGATTTAGCTGGACTTTGCAAAGACATTTGATTCTGTACCAGACAACAGACTTATATTGAAGCTCCAGAAGCAAGAACAGGGAAACTACAGTATATGCATATAGGTAAGGCATTGTCTAAAAGACAGGAAAGAGTCGTAAATAGTACGTTCTCTAAATGGGATATAGTCAGCAGTGGGGTACCGCAGGGATCTGGGCTAGGACCCATTCTTTTTAACCTCTTTAGTAGTGACCTTCTGGATGGGATTTAGAGTAAAGTATCAGACTTTGCTGATGACGCCAATGTAGAATATTAAAAACTTGACCTTGATAGTACAATATTACAAAACTACCTGGATAAGATGTCTGAATGGGCAAACACTTGGAAAACATTATTTAATGTTGGTAAATGTAGGGTAACTGCACCTGGGACAGAGTTAACCCTATTGCTGCATATACATTAAATGGAAGTATATTTTTCTATTACAGAACAGGAGAAGGACTTGGGTATTCTGGTTACAAGTAAGCTGAGCAGCAATACTCAATTTCTGGCAGCAGCTGCAAAAGCAAACAAGATTTTAGAGTGTGTAAAACGAGAGATGAAATCCTGTGATCCCAATGTATTGTTACCCCTTTATAAATCACTTGCAAAGTCACGTCCAGTTTTGGGCTCCACATTTTAAAAAGGATGTTTGGAAGTTAGTTCAAAGGCAGGCAACTAGAATATTACAATAGATGGAAGGCCTCTCCTTTGATGAGAGGTTGGAAAAGTTGGGCTTGTTTAGTTTAGAAAAAAAGACTCCTTATAGAGGGGATCTCATTTACATGTATAAATATATGTGTGGCCAGTACAAAACATTATTGCAAAACAATGGGGAGACAAAGAGCGCAATAGGGTCTTATCCATGTTACAAAGAGGAGAATATACACCAAATTTGCTCACCTGGTTAGGATGAGATTGGAGCATATAGATAGTGGCTGCTGCAGATCCACAGGTCTTCACCGACCAGAGAAAATAATGTCTTCAAAAGGGAGATTTGTAGTTAAAATTCTGCGCTGCTGCTGAGATGAATTTCAGGAGAGTACAGTTGATTCACAGTGGTTTTATTCAACGCGTTTGAGGGGACTCATGCCCCCTTCATCAGGAAATACCACACAGAATATACACGCATCACAGGTATAAATAGTTTTGGAAGGACGCTAGGTTACAAAAAATAAACGCCAACAGATCAGATGACTCAGTGTCAAAGTTCAATGATAACACACAATTAACAATTCAAATTCAGCATTTAAGAAGAAATTAAAAAAAAAGAAAGAAAAAGAAGAAGAAAACCGATCTCTACTCTACTATGATTTTATTCCACATTTAATGTAAAGATTCCAATGGATTTTCTATAAGAAAAAGCAGCTTGTTGATTCCACACGGTAGTTCATCTGTAGGGCATTCGCTTCTGAACTGGAGTAACTCCTTTTCTTACTCCTTTTCTTACATGTTCCTGTCCATTTAAGTAGAGATCGGTTTTCTTCTTTTTCTTTTTTTTTTTTTTTTTATTCTTAAATGCTGCAAACTTGGAACTATTATCTAGAAATATAAAAGAAGTCATTATATTTTTTTAATTATATATACCTCTCTAATCGTTTGACTTGTTAATTGTGTCTTATCATTGAACTTTGACACTGAGTCATCTGATCTGTTGGCGCTCTTTTTTGTAACCTAGCGTCCTTTCAAAACTATTTATACCTGTGATGCCTGTATATTCTGTGTGGTATTTCCTGATGAAGGGGGCATGAGACCCCTGAAGCGCGTTGAATAAAACCACTGTGAATCAACTGTACTCTCCTGAAATTCATCTCAGCGGCAGCGCAAAATTTTAACTACAAATCTCCCTTTGAAGACAGTACAAAACATTGGCACATGACTTATTCCTTCCAAAGACCATACTAAGGACCAGGGGGCACTGATTATTATTGAAAAAAGGTGACTATGGCAGCTAAATAGAAAAGGGTTTTTTACAGTTAAAGCAGTCTGACTGTGGAATGCCCTACCTCAAGATGTAGTAATGGCAGATACTATAACTACTTTTAAAAAAGGGCTGGATGATTTCCTCAGTACACATGACGTTGTGAGTTATAGATAATTTAATGACAAAGAATGTGTAATTGGTGGAGAATAGGGTTGAGCGAAACGGGTCGATCATTTTCAAAAGTCGCCGACTTTTGGCTAAGTCGGCGTCTCATGAAACCCGATCCGACCCCTGTGCTTGTCGGCCATGCGGTACGCGACTTTCGCGCCAAAGTCGCGTTTCAATGACGCGAAAAGCGCCATTTCTCAGCCAATGAAGGTGAACGCAGAGTGTGGGCAGCGTGATGACATAGATCCTGGTCCCCACCATCTTAGAGAAGGGCATTGCAGTGATTGGCTTGCTGTCTGCGGCGTCACAGGGGCTATAAAGGGGCGTTCCCGCCGACCGCCATCTTACTGCTGCTGATCTGAGCTTAGGGAGAGGTTGCTGCCGCTTCGTCAGAAGCAGGGAGAGCGTTAGGCAGGGTCCACTAACCACCAAACCGCTTGTGCTGCAGCGATTTGCACTGTCCAACACCACCTTCGGTGTGCAGGGACTGTGGAAGCTATTTTTTTTTTTTTCCCTCAGCGCTGTAGCTCATTGGGCTGCCCTAGAAGGCTCCGTGATAGCTGTATTGCTGTGTGTACGCCACTGTGGAAACCAACTGCTTTTTTCAAAGCACATATCCTCTTGTTCCTTCCTTTCTGCACAGCTATCTTTTTTGTTTGTCCACACTTTTTATTTAATTTGTGCATCAGTCCACTCCTATTGCTGCCTGCCATACCTGGCTTACATTACTGCAGGGAGATAGTAATTGTAGGACAGTCCCTGTTTTTTTTTTTTTTTTTTTGTGGGAGATTAAGATTGGCATTTCTGCTACAGTGCCATCCCTGTGTGTGCCATCTCTCACTGAGTGGGCCATAGAAAGCCTATTTATTTTTTCCGTGATTTGTGTTCTAAATTCTACCTCAACACAAAAACACTACATCAATCAGTGGGAGAAAAATATTGGCCTCAGTCAGGGCTTGTGTGTCACTGCTGTGTGTGCTATCTCTCATTCAGTGGGCTATAGCAAGCCTATTTATTTTATTTTTTTTTTTAATATTATTTGGTTTCTAAAGTCTCCCTGAAAAAAAAAAAAAAACCTAAAAAAACAGTGGGAGAGTAATATTGCCCTTTCAGCTTGTGTGCCAGTCTTGACTCCTGGGTGTGCCACCTCTCTCTCTCATTCAGTGGGCCATAGAAAGGCTATTTTTTTTTTTGGTTTTTTTAATATTATTTGGTTTCTAAAGTCTCCCTGAAAAAAAAAAAAAAACATAAAAAAAACAGTGGGAGAGTAATATTGCCCTTTCAGCTTGTGTGCCAGTCTTGACTCCTGGGTGTGCCACCTCTCTCCCTCTCATTCAGTGGGCCATAGAAAGCCTATTTATTTTTTTTTTAAAATATTATTGGGTTTCTAAAGTCTCCCTTAAAAAACAAAAAATACATAAAAAAACAGTGGGAGAGTAATATTGCCCTTTCAGCTTGTGTGCCAGTCTTGACTCCTGGGTGTGCCACCTCTCTCCCTCTCATTCAGTGGGCCATAGAAAGCCTATTTATTTTTTTTAAAAAATATTATTGGGTTTCTAAAGTCTCCCTTAAAAAACAAAAAATACATAAAAAAACAGTGGGAGAGTAATATTGCCCTTTCAGCTTGTGTGCCAGTCTTGACTCCTGGGTGTGTCACCTCTCTCCCTCTCATTCAGTGGGCCATAGAAAGCCTATTTATTTATTTTTTTTAAATATTATTGGGTTTCTAAAGTCTCCCTTAAAAAACAAAAAATACATAAAAAAACAGTGGGAGAGTAATATTGCCCTTTCAGCTTGTGTGCCAGTCTTGACTCCTGGGTGTGCCACCTCTCTCCCTCTCATTCAGTGGGCCATAGAAAGCCTATTTATTTATTTTTTTAAATATTATTGGGTTTCTAAAGTCTCCCTTAAAAAAAAAAAAAAATACATAAAAAAACAGTGGGAGAGTAATATTGCCCTTTCAGCTTGTGTGCCAGTCTTGACTCCTGGGTGTGCCACCTCTCTCTCTCATTCAGTGGGCCATAGAAAGGCTATTTTTTTTTTTGGTTTTTTTAATATTATTTGGTTTCTAAAGTCTCCCTGAAAAAAACAAAAAAAACATAAAAAAACAGTGGGAGAGTAATATTGCCCTTTCAGCTTGTGTGCCAGTCTTGACTCCTGGGTGTGCCACCTCTCTCTCTCTAATTGTGGGCCATAGAAAGCCTTTTTTTTTTTTTTTTTTTTAATATTATTTGGTTTCTAAAGTCCCCCTGAGAAAAAAAAAAAAAATAAATTAGGTGGGAGATTAATATTGACATTAGTGCTTGAGTGACAGTCCTGCGTGTGTGTCATCTCTGTGATTTTGTGCCACAGAAAACAGAGTGTGTAACATTGTGCCTGATTTTCCTTGTGGTCTCACCAACCTGTTAAGGGATATTGAAATCATACTGAAGTTATAGCTCACCGTGTAAGTTGTTTGACAGCAACAAATAAAGTTACTTTGGTTAAGATTTTAAAACAATGAGGAAGTCTGGTGCAAGAGGTCGTCGTGGGCGTTCATTGTCAGCTGGTAATGATGGTAGTGGTAGTGGAGCATCAGGTGGTCGTGGGGATAAAAATATTCCACCTAAGTCTGGAGCTGTGGAGCCAGTTTCGTCGTCAGGCTACACAAGGCCTCGAACGCTCTCTTTTCTGGGAGTAGGAAAACCGCTTTTAAAGGCGGAGCAGCAACAGCAAGTTTTGGCTTACATTGCAGACTCAGCCTCTAGCTCTTTTGCCTCCTCTTCCGAAACTGGTAAATGTAAAAGCAGCGTGTCGCTTGTGGATGTTCACGGTCAGGGACAAGTCGCTTCCTTGTCCTCCTCAGCAAAAACTACAACAAGAGAGAAGGATGCAGCAGGCGACACAACGGGTCACTCCATGGAGCTCTTTACACATACCGTCCCTGGCTTAGAAAGTGAAACATTTAACAGGCCATGCCCATTACAAGTATATTCTGACATGGAGTGCACTGATGCACAGCCACAGCCAGAGTACTATGCTGCTCCTTTGACTCAGACCACCACATTGCCCTCTCAGGGTACAGATCCACAATCAGACCCTGATGAGACTATGTTGCCCCGCCACGAACGCTATACCACCGACCGACACAGTGACACAGACGAAGTTGCACACGAGCTCGAAGAGGAGGTAATAGATGACCCAGTTATTGACCCCGATTGGCAGCCATTGGGGGAACAGGGTGCAGGCGGCAGTAGTTCAGAAGCGGAGGTGGAGGAGGGGCCGCAGCAGGCATCAACATCGCAACAGGTTCCATCTGCCGGGCCCGTATCTGGCCCAAAACGCGTGTCAAAGCCAAAACCTGTTGGAGCACAGCGTTGCCATCCGGTTAAAGCTCAGTCTGCAATCCCTGAAAAGGGATCCGAGTCTAGGAAGAGTGCAGTCTGGCATTTTTTTAAACAACATCCAACAGATCAGCGCAAAGTCATTTGTCAAAAATGTTCAACTAGCTTAAGCAGAGGTCAGAATCTGAAAAGTCTAAATACTAGTTGCATGCATAGACACTTAACCACCATGCATTTTCAAGCCTGGACTAACTACCAAACGTCCCTCAAGGTTGTAGCACCCTCGGCCAATGAAGCTAGTCAGCAACGCAACATCCCTTCCGTCACTGTAAGGCCACCATTTTCTGCACCACCGGCAGTATCTGTGCAGGTTTCTTTGCCAGCCAAAAGCAGTCAGGGTCAGGGAACCACCAGTTTTGTAGGAGGAAATATTGCATCTAGGGCACCGGCGGAAACAATACCGTCTCCAACCGTCTCTCAGTCTGCCATGTACACCGGCACACCCGAAAGTTCCACGATCTCCAGCTCTCCAGTCCAGCTCACCCTACATGAGACTCTGGTTAGAAAAAGGAAGTACTTATCCTCGCATCCGCGTACACAGGGTTTTAACGCCCACATAGCTAGACTAATCTCGTTAGAGATGATGCCCTACCGGTTAGTTGAAAGCGAAGCTTTCAAAGCCCTGATGGAGTACGCTGAACCACGATACGAGCTACCCAGTCGACACTTTTTTTCCAGAAAAGCCATCCCAGCCCTGCACCAGCATGTTAAACAGCGCATCGTCCATGCACTCAGGCAATCTGTGAGTACAAAGGTGCACCTGACTACAGATGCATGGACCAGTAGGCATGGCCAGGGACGTTATGTGTCCATCACGGCACACTGGGTGAATGTGGTGGATGCAGGGTCCACAGGCGACATCAATTTAGGGACAGTTGTGCCTAGCCCACGGTCTAGGAAACAGTTGGCTGTAGGCGTTCGCACCCCCTCCTCCTCCTCCTCCTCGTCCTCCTGCAGAAGCTACAGCTCTTCCACAGAACGCAGTCTGCCAACCACTCCATCGGCAGATGACACTGTTGCACACCAGTTGTCCCATTATGGGCCAGCTACTGCCAAGCGTCAGCAGGCTGTATTGGCTATGAAGTGCTTGGGCGACAACAGACACACCGCGGAAGTTCTGTCCGAGTTCTTGCAACAAGAAACGCAGTCGTGGCTGGGCACAGTAGATCTTGAGGCAGGCAAAGTAGTGAGTGATAACGGAAGGAATTTCATGGCTGCCATCTCCCTTTCCCAACTGAAACACATTCCTTGCCTGGCTCACACCTTAAACCTGGTGGTGCAGTGCTTATTGAAAACTTATCCTGAGTTCTCCGACCTGCTCCTCAAAGTGCGTGCACTTTGCTCACATATCCGACGTTCGCCTGTACACGCCAGCCGTATGCAGACCTATCAGCGGTCTTTGAACCTTCCCCAGCATCGCCTAATCATAGACGTTGCAACAAGGTGGAACTCAACACTGCACATGCTTCAGAGACTGTGCCAACAGAGGCGTGCTGTTATTTATTTGTGGGAGGATACACGGGCAGGCAGTAGGATGGCAGACATGGAGTTGTCAGGTGTGCAGTGGTCTAAGATACAAGACATGTGTCAAGTCCTTCAGTGTTTTGAGGAATGCACACGGCTGGTTAGTGCAGACAACGCCGTAATAAGCATGAGCATCCCCCTAATGCGTCTGCTGATGCAAAGTTTGACGCACATAAAGGAGCAGGCGTCTGCACCAGAGGAAGAGGAAAGCCTTGATGACAGTCAGCCATTGTCTGGTCAGGGCAGTGTACAGGACGAGGTAGCGGGCGAAGAGGAGGTGGAGGACGAGGAGGATGATGGGGATGAGTATATTTTTAATGCCGAACCTTTCCCGGGGGCACAGGAAATTGGTTGCGTGTCACGGCCGGGTTCTGGTTTTTTGAGGGACACAAGTGACGTAGATTTGCCTGCAACTGCCCCTCAACCAATCACAACCGGAGATTTGACAACTGGAACTTTGGCCCACATGGCGGATTATGCCTTACGTATCCTAAAAAGGGACACACGCATTACGAAAATGATGAACGATGACGATTACTGGTTGGCCTGCCTCCTTGATCCACGCTATAAAGGCAAATTGCAAAATATTATGCCACATGAGAACTTGGAACTAATATTAGCAACCAAACAATCAACTCTTGTTGACCGTTTGCTTCAGGCATTCCCAGCACACAGCGCACGTGATCGTTCTCACACGAGCTCCAGGGGGCAGCAGACTAGGAGTGTTAGGGGTGCACACATCAGAAGTGGCGTTGGACAGAGGGGTTTTCTGACCAGGTTGTGGAGTGATTTTGCTATGACCGCAGACAGGACAGGTACTGCTGCATCAATTGAAAGTGACAGGAGACAACATTTGTCCAGTATGGTTACTAACTATTTTTCATCCCTTATCGATGTTCTCCCTCAACCGTCATTCCCATTTGATTACTGGACCTCCAAATTAGACACCTGGCCAGAATTGGCAGAATATGCATTGCAGGAGCTTGCTTGCCCGGCAGCAAGTGTCCTATCAGAAAGAGTATTCAGTGCTGCAGGTTCAATATTAACCGAAAAAAGGACTCGTCTGGCTACCCAAAATGTTGACGATCTAACATTCATTAAAATGAACCACAACTGGATTTCGAAATCTTTTGCCCCACCTTGCCCGGCCGACACCTAGCTTTCCTATGAAAGGCTCTTGCCTGTGAATTACGTTTCTAATGTCTAATTTGCTGCAGCTGATTGTACAGCATACGACATGTTTACACCTCCCTAAATGGCCAAACTCCCCACACGGGGCCGTGGTATCGCGACTTGGCGCAAGCACCCGTGAGACTGCTGTTTGTCTGAAGAGGTGGGTGTGCTCGCTTTTGGTTGACGGCATTGCTACTGGGTCCCTCATAGTACAATGTAGTGTCTCTGGCGGTGGTGGTGCGCACCCAACGTCAGACACACCGTTGTAAAATGAGGGGCCCTGGGGCGGTCCCGCCGGCCTCTAGAGAGTTCCCCCCTACCCCAGCTCAAAATGTGCTCTACCACGTGCAAAATTATGTCGCACAGCTCCACCAATCTTTAGTCTATTCGCTGACATCATTCAATGTCTGGCACTGACAATACACATTTGTAGACATCTATGATGCAACTTAAAGTAGTCTGTGTCTGTGTCCTATATTGGCACCATTAAATAGTTACTGCCAAATTACTATGTCAGAAACTCAGCAGATGAGCCCACCCCTGTACCTAAGTATGCCACCTTTTGTTTTGTTTTGGTTGTTTTGCGAGACATTAACATCTATTTATATTTTGGGAGTACTGGGACAGACACTCCTTGCACTACTCCTCCACTCACCACCAAGCTGCCCGTGTATCCATGTAACCGCTGTAAAACTGCCATGAGCCTATTGTTTGTTATTTTAGGCCTTTGAAGCCTGTCTGCGGTCCCTCCTTCCACTAGTCCTCCACTGACCAGACCACTGCTGCCCGTGTACCCCTGGAACCAATTATAAAGTGCCTACAGCCAGCCCATTTTTTTATGTTAGGCCTTTGAAGCCTGTCTGCGGTCCCTCCTTCCACTAGTCCTCCACTGACCAGACCACTGCTGCCCGTGTACCCCTGGAACCAATTATAAAGTGCCTACAGCCAGCCCATTTTTTTATGTTAGGCCTTTGAAGCCTGTCTGCGATCCCTCCTTCCACTAGTCCTCCACTGGCCAGACCACTGCTGCCCGTGTACCCCTGGAACCAATTATAAAGTGCCTACAGCCAGCCCATTTTTTTATGTTAGGCCTTTGAAGCCTGTCTGCGGTCCCTCCTTCCACTAGTCCTCCACTGACCAGACCACTGCTGCCCGTGTACCCCTGGAACCAATTATAAAGTGCCTACAGCCAGCCCATTTTTTTATGTTAGGCCTTTGAAGCCTGTCTGCGGTCCCTCCTTCCACTAGTCCTCCACTGGCCAGACCACTGCTGCCCGTGTACCCCTGGAACCAATTATAAAGTGCCTACAGCCAGCCCATTTTTTTATGTTAGGCCTTTGAAGCCTGTCTGCGGTCCCTCCTTCCACTAGTCCTCCACTGGCCAGACCACTGCTGCCCGTGTACCCCTGGAACCAATTATAAAGTGCCTACAGCCAGCCCATTTTTTTATGTTAGGCCTTTGAAGCCTGTCTGCGGTCCCTCCTTCCACTAGTCCTCCACTGGCCAGACCACTGCTGCCCGTGTACCCCTGGAACCAATTATAAAGTGCCTACAGCCAGCCCATTTTTTTATGTTAGGCCTTTGAAGCCTGTCTGCGATCCCTCCTTCCACTAGTCCTCCACTGGCCAGACCACTGCTGCCCGTGTACCCCTGGAACCAATTATAAAGTGCCTACAGCCAGCCCATTTTTTTATGTTAGGCCTTTGAAGCCTGTCTGCGGTCCCTCCTTCCACTAGTCCTCCACTGACCAGACCACTGCTGCCCGTGTACCCCTGGAACCAATTATAAAGTGCCTACAGCCAGCCCATTTTTTTATGTTAGGCCTTTGAAGCCTGTCTGCGGTCCCTCCTTCCACTAGTCCTCCACTGGCCAGACCACTGCTGCCCGTGTACCCCTGGAACCAATTATAAAGTGCCTACAGCCAGCCCATTTTTTTATGTTAGGCCTTTGAAGCCTGTCTGCGGTCCCTCCTTCCACTAGTCCTCCACTGACCAGACCACTGCTGCCCATGTACCCCTGGAACCAATTATAAAGTGCCTACAGCCAGCCCATTTTTTTATGTTAGGCCTTTGAAGCCTGTCTGCGGTCCCTCCTTCCACTAGTCCTCCACTGACCAGACCACTGCTGCCCGTGTACCCCTGGAACCAATTATAAAGTGCCTACAGCCAGCCCATTTTTTTATGTTAGGCCTTTGAAGCCTGTCTGCGGTCCCTCCTTCCACTAGTCCTCCACTGGCCAGACCACTGCTGCCCGTGTACCCCTGGAACCAATTATAAAGTGCCTACAGCCAGCCCATTTTCTTATGTTAGGCCTTTGAAGCCTGTCTGCGGTCCCTACTTTAAATACTCCTCCACTCACCACCAAGCTGCCTGCCCGTCTATCCATGTAACCGCTGTAAAACTGCAATGAGCCTATTGTTTGTTATTTTAGGCCTTTGATAGCCTGTCTGCGGTCCCTACTTTAAATACTCCTCCACTCACCACCAAGCTGCCTGCCCGTCTATCCATGTAACCGCTGTAAAACTGCAATGAGCCTATTTTTTGTTATTTTAGGCCTTTGATAGCCTGTCTGCGGCCCCTACTTGCAATACTCCTCCACTGACCACAATGCTGCCTGGAGTGCCTGCCTGTGTATCCACGTAACCGATGTAAAACTGCCATGACTGCCTACTGTTTGTTATTTTAGGCCTTTGATAGCCTGTCTGCGGCCCCTACTTGCAATACTCCTCCACTGACCACAATGCTGCCTGGAGTGCCTGCCTGTGTATCCATGTAACCGATGTAAAACTGCCATGAGTGCCTACTGTTTGGTATTTTAGGCCTTTGATAGCCTGTCTGCAGCCCCTACTTGCAATACTCCTCCACTGACCACACCAATGCTGCCCGTGTACCCCTGGAACCTATTTAAAAGTTCATAGAGCCTAGTTATATATTTTATTTACTATTAATAAGGCCATGATGGACTACGCTGTACCACGCTACAAGCTAACCAGTCGACACTTCTTTTGCGAGAAAAGCCATCCCAACCCTCCACCAGCATGTAGAAGACCGCATTGTCCATGCACTCTGGCAATCTGTGAGTACAAAGGTGCACCTGACAACAGACGCATGGACCTGTAGGCATGGCCACGGAAGATTACGTGTCCATTACGGCGCAATGGGTTAATGTGTTGGATGCATGGTCCACAGGGGACAGCCTACTAAGTCTGTCTGCAGTCCCTAATTCAAATTGTCCTCCACTGTCTAAATCGGAGCTTCCACCTTCTGGCTTTCGGCCTATAGTATCAGAAATTAAACTGCATTTGGCCTTCAACTTTGGTTAGGGCCTACTAACTGCTTCTGCCCCTGCCTGGTGTTGTCCTCAACTAAATAAAGCTGAGCTTCAACCTTCTGCTCCAAATTACCATTTTAAAAAATGCAATAGGCTTTTCCGGCCTACTAAAGGTGTCTGTCTGTGTGCCCCTGCCTGGTGTTGTCCTCAACTAAATAAAGCTGAGCTTCAACCTTCTGCTCCAAATTACCATTTTAAAAAATGCAATAGGCTTTTCCGGCCTACTAAAGGTGTCTGTCTGTGTGCCCCTGCCTGGTGTTGTCCTCAACTGAATAAAGCTGAGCTTCAACCTTCCGGCTCTCATTAAGTGGTTTTTAAAAAACAAAATGGTGGTTAGGGCCTACTAACGGCTTCTGCCCCTCCCTGGTGTTGCCCTCAACTAAATAAAGCTGAGCTTCAACCTTCTGCTCCAAATTACCATTTTAAAAAATGCAATAGGCTTTTCCGGCCTACTAAAGGTGTCTGTCTGTGTGCCCCTGCCTGGTGTTGTCCTCAACTAAATAAAGCTGAGCTTCAACCTTCTGCTCCAAATTACCATTTTAAAAAATGCAATAGGCTTTTCCGGCCTACTAAAGGTGTCTGCCCCTCCCTGGTGTTGTCCTCAACTGAACAAAGCTGAGCTTCCACATTCTGGCTTTCGCCCTATACTATCAGATATTAAACTGCATTTGGCCTACTAGTGTGGTTAGGCCCTTGAAACAGTGTCTGCTGCTCTTGGGTTTGCTACTCCACTGAACAAAGCAATGCCGCCTGTTTAGTCCTGTTACCAATTTTGAACTGCATTTAGCCTACTTTATTCTTTGGCCCTATATCTGTTTCCTCCTCATCCTGCCCATTGCCCAGCCACTGCTAAATGAGTCTGCTGGTACATTGACCTAGACCACTACATTCCCCTTGTACTCTACACAGCCAGAATCTGACCCTGCTGAAAGTAAGGTTCCCCTTCCCGCATGTTATACCACCTTACACAGGGACAAAGAGGAAGGTGCAGATGAAAGTGCAGGTTCCTTCATCAGGTGGGGGGGCATACTCGTTGGCGACGTCACTGGCACAGGGCCCCTCAGAGTACGCAAAAGTGTCGCTGCTGGTGGGAGGCGCCCCCGCCATGCAAACACACCGCCGTACTTTGAGGGGCCCTGTGCCAGTGCCAATGCGAACGAGTGGGCCCCCCCCTGCTTGCTCAGGATCACAGCACTTGCAACGTTTAAATACTTACCTTTCCCTGCAACACCGCCGTGACGTAGTCCGCATTTCCTGGGCCCACGAAAAACTTGAGCCAGCCCTACTCCCCCCACAACTTTCCCCCAATTCCCTATGCCCAACTATTATTATACAGTTAATTAAGATTGGCAAGCTTCAGAAACAAGAATGGATGTTTTTGGCATTAAAATGGGCACTGTAGGTGTTTTCCTGGCCTCCACTCACTGCCGACTATGCTTCCCCATTGACTTGCATTGGGTTTCGTGTTTCGGTCGATCCCCGACTTTTAGCGATAATCGGCCGACTGCACTCGACTCGACTCTGGACAAAATCGGGTTTCCCAAAACCCTACTCGATCTTAAAAAAATGAAAGTCGCTCAACCCTAGTGGAGAAAGATTGAAATTGAAGGACCTAGGTCTTTTTAAAACCTATGTAACTATGGATCACAGAAACCAAGGTATCAATTTATTCAACTTCCTATGACCTATCCATATAGACTGCTTAGAAGGATTGGTCCAACTGATAGATATCCTTTTAAAAGAATTATCACACAAGTATTCTAGGCCTTAAAGGGAACCTGTCACCCCCAAAATCGATGGTGAGGTAAGCTCACCGTCATCAGGGGCTTATCTACAGCATTCTGTAATGCTGAAAGAGGAGAAAAAGAGGTTAGATTATACTCACCCAGCGGCGGTCCCGCTGTGGTCCGGTCAAATGGATGTCTCAGGTCTGCCCCGGCGCCTCCTATCTTCATTCCATGATGTCCTCTTCTGGTCTTCACGCCGTGGCTCCGGCGCAGGTGTACTTTGTCTGCCCTGCTGAGGGCAGAGCAAAGTACTGCAGTGCGCAGGCGCCGGGCCTCTCTGACCTTTACGGCGCCTGCGCACTGCAGTACTTTGTTCTGCCCTCAACAGGGCAGACAAAGTACGCCTGCGCCGGAGCCGCAGCATGAAGACCAGAAGAGGACGTCATGGAATGAAGATGGGAGGCGCCGGAGTGGACCTGAGACGCCCATCTGACCCGGACCACAGCGGGACCGTGCCTGGGTGAGTATAATCTAACCTCTTTTTCTCCTCTTTCAGGTAACATCGGGGGCTTATCTACAGCATTACAGAATGCTGTAGATAAGCCCCTGATGACGGTGAGCTTACCTCACCATCGATTTTGGGGGTGACAGGTTCCCTTTAAATGTACAAGCAATGCACATTTGTGAGACAATGTAATGCAAGGCTTTGTCTTCACATGTATATGATGCCATAAAGTTTGCTCTCCCCAAGTTTCATGCAAAGTAATCTTCCCCCAGCACCACAAAACCCTTAGCACTAATAAACTTTGTGGAGCTACTGCTTATCATAGGAGGAGAATGGCGTTGTGTGAGAAGAAATGGCCAGAATTGTCAGTCTCAGCACATTCAATAGGATGGTCAGAGAAAACGGAGCAACACTTGCACAGGTGATGCTATAAAGATTTTGTAAAAATGGTTATATAAAAATGTTCTAATAGAATGAATCATAACATATAATTAAATTGTTGTCCCTACTGTATCATGGCCAAATTCTCTATTTACCGTATATACTCGTGTATAAGCCGAGTTTTTCAGCACATTTTTTTGTGCTGAAAATGCCCCCCTCGCCTTATACATGACTCATGATCCAGAAAGCTGGTGGGGGAAGGGGAGCAGCGGCAGGAGCCGGCGGCTGCGGCTGTAACTGCGCCGCTGCTAAAGAGAAATGAATATTCATTTCTCTTATAGCAGTGACGGCTGCAGCCGCCTGCTTTCAGAAAACATTATACTCGCGCTGTCGCTGCATCTCCGTTGGTGCCGGCTTTCAGCAGCTCTCCCTGCCAAGTGATCACGTAGCACCACTTATTAAGGTAATATGCTCGCGTCTTCACTCCCATAGGCGTGGAGCGCATATTCATTACCAAAATGTGCTGTGCCACGTGATTGCTCAGCACAGGAAGAGCTGCTGGAAGCCGGAACAAAATGCTGCGCATGCGAGGGCACGCTGGAGGAGGGTGCGTAGGATGTTTGTTTGTTTTTTTCTAATAGGAAGCATGCATACCAGGACAGGACTGGGGGAGCCATGCATACCAGGACAGGACCTATGGAGCCATGCATACCAGGACAGGACTGGGGGAGCCATGCATACCAGGACAGGACCTATGGAGCCATGCATACCAGGACAGGACCTATGGAGCCATGCATACCAGGACAGGACTGGGGGAGCCATGCATACCAGGACAGGACCTATGGAGCCATGCATACCAGGACAGGACCAGGGCGGCAATGCATACCACAATGGGACCAGGGGAGCCATGCATACATGATGGGCCGGGGGGAACCCCACATAGCAGGACAGGGATGAGGGGACAATGCATCTCCGGCTTATACTCGAGTCAATAAGCTTACCCAGTTTTCCGTGGCAAAATTAGGTGCCTCAGATTATACTCGGGTCGGCTTATACTCGAGTATATACGGTATATCAACTCTGTCTAGTTATTGCTGTCACATCTGTGTCAATAAGATTTGCCATTCAGAACTATTGGAAAGGTGAATGACTACTCTGTCACAGATGTCATACTGCTTCCTTACCAATATAACCAGACACCGTCACATCAAACTGTAAAAATAACTTTAGGACAATGCAAGCACCATATAATGAGGATTTTTAGAAGGAATTTAAATGTGTGAATCAGCTGAACTTTTTTCTACTTGTTATAGCCCCTGTTTTTTTTAGACCATCCTTATCTAGGCCAAGAGAACATCCTGTCAATCTGGGCGATCCTCCACCTACTATTGTGAGGATATTTGCAGCAGTTCTGTAGAATGAGATTAACCTGCTGTTTCATTCTAAATTCTTATCTCTAGTCACTCCTATAGAAGAGCATAAAGGTACCATCACACTGAACAACTTAACAACGATAACGATAGCGATCCGTGACGTTGCAGCGTCCTGGATAGCGATATCGTTGTGTTTGACAGGCAGCAGCGATCAGGATCCTGCTGTGATATCGCTGGTCGGAGCTAGAAGGCCAGCACCTTATTTCGTCGCTGGATCACCCGCTGACATCGCTGAGTCGGCGTGTGTGACGCGGATTCAGCGATGTCTTCACTGGTAACCAGGGTAAACATCTGGTTACTAAGCGCAGGGCCGCGCTTAGTAACCCGATATTTACCCTGGTTACCATTGTAAATGTAAAAAAAACCAAACACTACATACTTACATTCTGGTGTCTGTCGGGTCCCCCGGAGTCCGCTTCCCTGCACTGTGTCAGCGCCGGCCGGCCGTAAAGCAGAGCACAGCGGTGACGTCACCGCTCTGCTTTACGGCCGGCGCTTACACAGTGCAGGGAAGCGGACGCCGGGGAACCCGACAGACACCGGAATGTAAGTATGTAGTGTTTGTTTTTTTTTACATTTACACTGGTAACCAGGGTAAACATCGGGTTACTAAGCGCAGCCCTGCGCTTAGTAACCCGATGTTTACCCTGGTTACCCAGGGACTTCGGCATCGTTGGTCGCTGGAGAGCTGTCTGTGTGACAGCTCTCCAGTGACCACACAACGACGAAACAGCGACGCTGCAGCGATCAGCATCGTTGTCTATATCGCTGCAGCCTCGCTTAATGTGACGGTACCTTTAGATAGTATCTCATTGTTATTGCATAGAAATGCCAGCATAGAAAAATAGCCAAAATTTGTAAGAAAAAAAAATGCTTTCCTTGAATAATGGGTTGTGGTTTTTTTTAAAAAAAGATCCTTTCTGATGGCAGTGTCCCATTAACTAACAACTATATTCTTTGTAGGATAACCCCTTTAAAGGCCATGAGAGCAAAGGCCTCCAGTATTGTCAGGGTTTGTCTTTGCGAGATAACCCCTCTATTTTTGTGCATGATGATACACAGTTCTATGTTGTACTTAATATTTCCCTCTTACCTGCATATTCTTGCCACGGAGCGTGCGGCCGCACAGCAATACATGGAGCTGCACGCTCCGCTCCGGAGTGCCGGCGCCAGAGCTGGGTTTTCAGCTGCGAGACTCGGCCATATCTCGCGTATGTGTGATCCCGGCCTAACAGGAATTTTCTGCCAGTGTGACATCACACTAAGCCCCATCCTAACTAGTTCATCAGAAGTACATATTTACCTATTTTGTAAACTCCTCTTTTTTATTTTTTTATCATAGCTACACAAAATACTTAAATACAATCACACTTAGAAATGTAATATACAAATGCATAAGTATTTATAGGGAACCTGTCAGCAGGATTGTGCATAGCAACCTACACACAGTGTCAGGTCGGCGAAGTTATGCTGATGATACCTTTGTGGCGGAAATCTGTCTTGTGCTTCTTTTTTAATCCTTATTTTTAGTTTTGAGTTAATGATATGCTCATTCTCTGGGGTGGGGCTGTAGGGGGTCTTCGTGTGGTGCTCTGATTAGATATTCATAATGCAGACTGCTGACAGGTCACTGATCCCTCACTGACTGCCCCCTAGTTTACATAATGAATATACTAATGTGTGTATTTGAAAAAAATGTCACTTCATCAAAATAGTGCGCAGGCGCCGCCATCACTTGTCAGTGCCGATTATATTGCTGTGTTGAAAAGAAACAAAATCTCCATCAAAATGGCGCCGTCGGCTGCATCTGCGCATTAACATCTATCGCGTTCCTTAAAACATTCAGTATTCTGGCATTTGGCAAATATTAAAAATTATAGTAATCCTAATTGACCTAAAACGGGAAAGGTTTATTCTGATTTCATGTCAGATATTAAGAAAAGCATTTACATGTCTCTTTATACATGTATAGTGTATGTAACCTTGTAGTTTCAACTGTAGATAACTTAGTTACACAAAATGTATAATTGGAAGAGAAAGGTTGAACTTGAAGGACCTAGGTCATTTTTTTCAACCTATATAACTATAGTAACAATCCACCCCAATTGGAACACATGGTTACAATCAAAATTATTCAATCCCTTTGGCAAATTTTGCCAATACTAATTTCACATGTCCATCGTTCACTGCCCAATCACAGACTGGTCTAACAGTTATTGTTCTAGGTTCCAAATACACACTTAACCAAAATATTTTTTATGCAGTGTGGGTAATAAGCTGACAGGAACTAAGGATTGTTCCTGTTGATATCCAGCAATATCTGACATAAAGATGGGAATCGGGATACACTCATGCCCATCCGATTCTGCTTACATTCTATTTGTGGACATTCTGATGGAACACTGCAAAGTTATTTTGTTATATTGCAAATGGTGAAGCATGGGTACATGGCAAACAAGGATGAGTGGTTGAAGCGCAGAATAGCTGAGTTTGATCTTTGGCTATATTCAACAGAGCCATTAGTGTAACAGCTGGATCAACCTGACTGCTACATTTATGATTAACAAGACTAGAGACACTTTTTAGTTTTGTGATGTTAATCCTGTCAAGACAATCCTTAGTCAAGACAAGAAATGCTTAAGGCTAGGGTTCGAATCTTATCAGTGAGGTAAGGAGTGGTTTGGAAAATGTTGCAACTTGGCAGTTTTAGGTATATGGGGAATATTGTGTATGTCTGAATCAAGTATAACCTCCGGACAGAAGTGTTTAGGTAGGTTAGTATAACTGCAGCCGAAAATATAAATATAGACAAAGTGTTCTTTTATATCTAAATAAGCATGATGAGATGAGTTTCAGATATAGAGAGAGCAAGAGACGGAGGACAGATAGTAACCGGAGTTTCCCAGCGGAGTAGGATATTTGATGTATGTCCTAAATAATGTCTCATTTCTACAATAACAGGTATTGCAGATTTTTACTGTGTTTACATACAGTTGAAACCAGACATTTACATACACTACATCAAAAGACACGTATGTCTTTCTCACTATCTGATATGAAATCAATAAACCTTTTCCGCTTTAGGTCAAGTAGGAGCATTATCATAGTTATTATTTGTCAAATGCCAGAATAATGAGAGAGCGAGAACATTTTTAAAGCATTTTTATTACTGCAAAGTAAAAAGTTTACATACATTTCATTAGTATTTGGTACCATTGCCCTTAAACTGAATAACTTCGGTCAAACGTTTGGGATATCCTTCCACAGGCTTCTCACAACATTTGGTCGGAATTTGGGCCCATTCCTCCTGCCAAAACGGATATAACTGATCCAGGTTTGTAGGTCACCTTGCTCGCTCCTTGGGCTGATATGCACATTCTTTTCTCAAGTCCTCAGCAACGCACTAGAGACCACGTTTGAGATCACTGCCAAATTTATCAGGATTTTACCTTACCATAGATAGTAAACATGACATGACTATCAGTGATCTGACCACTATTGATTTGGGTCTGATAGGCAGGTGTCACAGTTATGAAAAAATATGCATATTGTTCCCCTATTAGTCCTGAAGTTGAAAATGTATGACCTATCACTATGGGATCTATACAACCCCCAATATTCATAACTTTCCACCAATGCCTCAGCAGCTAGTTGCAGGCCTAACATTTCTCCTGAAGGGAACAATAGTCTCCTTTCACCTAAGGATGTCTCCTGGGGACAAAGGAGAATTTTTCACATCTCTATGTATACATAAACACATGTTCCTTTTTGTTATCTGGACCTCAGAAAAGATCTTTCAGGTCTAATTACCTGTACTCTGTAGGGAGTCTTAAGGTACCTTCACACGAAGCGACGCTGCAGCGATAGCGACAACGATGCTGATCGCTGCAGCGTCGCTGTTTGATCGCTGGGGAGCTGTCACACAGACCGCTCTCCAGCGACCAACGATGCCGAGGTCCCCGGGTAACCAGGGTAAACATCGGGTTGCTAAGCGCAGGGCCGCGCTTAGTAACCCGATGTTTACCCTGGTTACCAGCGTAAAAGTAAAAAAAACAAACAGTACATGCTCACCTGCGCGTCCCCCAGCGTCTGCTTCCTGACACTGACTGAGCTCCGGCCCTAACAGCACAGCGGTGACGTCACCGCTGTGCTTTCACTTTAGGGCCGGCGCTCAGTAAGTGTCAGGAAGCAGACGCTGGGGGACGCGCAGGTGAGTATGTACTGTTTGGTTTTTTTTACTTTTACGCTGGTAACCAGGGTAAACATCGGGTTACTAAGCGCGGCCCTGCGCTTGGTAACCCGATGTTTACCCTGGTTACCAGTGTAAAACATCGCTGGTATCGTTGCTTTTGCTTTCAAACACAACGATACACGGCGATCGGACGACCAAATAAAGTTCTGGACTTTATTCAGCGACCAGCGACATCACAGCAGGATCCTGATCGCTGCTGCGTGTCAAACTAAACGATATCGCTAGCGAGGACGCTGCAATGTCACGGATCGCTAGCGATATCGTTACAAAGTCGTTTCGTGTGAAGGTACCTGTAGGAAAAGTTAACCATTCAAGTTCCTTTGAAGCTATCTTAATTGGTCTCCTTACCTCCTAGCTATGCGTAATTTACCCACGTCTCTATGTGCATTATGCAATTCTACATCAAGGAGGTTTATAATGCAAGCTTTTTCCTACTGGAAGTTCTGTGATTAGAGAGGAGGGGGATGAATGCCCCCTCACTGGAGTTGATTTATGGATTTTAATGTTTCCTATGACCGTGTCACTAAATGACAAAACATTGCCTAGACTGTCATGCATATTTAGCCAAGCCATCACATTGAGGACTCAAAATTATTAAGAAAAAATATTTAATGAAAATACAGAATAAATACCTCGGCATACAAAGTTGAAAAGGTGCCTCACATGGTGAGGGACACGAAAATAAACCTGACAAACTCAGCATAGGTACATCAGAATAATCCTGTGTTGGGAAACTTGATGAAATATAGGGAGTTGCTTTTTCTGTGATGTTCCACACCCTTTAGTTTGTAATAGTCTATTGCCAAACATGAAACTAGTTTAATAATGTTACTACTGCAGGAATTAAACTTCTGGCATGAGAATTCAGACTTGGTAGGCTCTCCATCATTATGATATGATTTTTTATTTATCTTGAATCATCTTAGGCCTGATCTACTTGGATCAAAGCATCTGTAATTTTCTCTTCCAATATGAAAGGATCTTATGGTTTCTCATTGTTGGTACTTGAGACTTAGCCATTTTTAGTGGTGGAGGCCAAGTTCTTTGATCAGACTTCCATACCATGAAAATCCCACTTATAGTTGGTGGCCAGCTTTAGTGTGGCTAGGCTGAAATAGGACCTGTTAAATATTGAATGTGCATTAGGCCCCTTTCACACATCCGTATAAAACCAGTATAATAAAAACAGTACTGGTGTCATCAGTGTTTTGGATCAGTGTGTCATCAGTTTGCCATCAGAATGTCATCAGTGTTATTCCGGTATGGTAGAAGAAGCGAAAAAATTCCAAAGCTTCTCCTATACTTTTTAAAGCTAAACACGTACAGCACATGGGCACGTCGGTGTGGTAAACGTGGCCAAGGTACTTGTCTCACGCCGTGGCACTTTACATGAAGGTGAGATTCCTGTGTGGGTGCGTGGTCTTAATCTATGAGGGCGCTACGCTCTTGCAGGCTGCATGCTATCATTGACTTAGGTTGGTCAGGAACAGATGTTGGAAACTTCAATGAGGGAGACCACCAATCCAACATAGTCTCTTACTAAACCACTTTGTGGGAACTATGTACAATAGATAGCGTATGCATAACTTCACAAATGTTTGATTTTCAACACAGATCATTTTCACAGTCTCTTCTTAAGGTTTACTTGTTTCTGCCTCAACTAGTCACCAAAAGCATACAGCGAGACTTGGTTGGTTAACAATAGTATCACCATATTGCTCCTGCTGTGTAAGAAGGCCATTATCACGGCTCGAGAAGTGGACCCTCTGGGTCACGCCTACAGAGCCCCTGAGGGCGAGCGGACCAGATGGAACCACCCCCTATACAGGGAGTGTTTGGGACAGGCCCAAGGGGGGTGAGGCCGCGACTGCCGGAACCAAAGGGACAACTAATATGGGAGCCAGAGGTGGGACAGAGAATACAGGAGAGGTGGTGTCACCGAGGCGCACAGATAAGAGACCTAGCCCAGAATGTTAGGTACTAACCGGTATGAAGGAGACCCAAGATAGATAGGGAGCGATGGAAACACTGGACCGGCTAGGAAGGCTGGAACACTGGGCTAGCAAGATGGCAGGGGCACAGGACTGGCACGGAGGCTGGAGCACAGGACAGGCATGGAGGCTGGATCATGGAACTGGCAAGGAAGCTGGAACACAGGACTGACACGGAGACTGGAACACAGGACTGGTATAGAGGCTGGAACACAGGACTGACACGGAGGCTGGAACACAGGACTGACATGGAGGCTGGAACACAGGACTGGCACGGAAGCAGGAACACAGGACTGGCACGGATGCTGGAACACGGGACTGGCACGGAAGCAGGAACACAGGACTGGCACGGAGACTGGATCACGGAACTGGCAAGGAGGCTGGAACACAGGACTGACACGGAGGCTGGAACACAGGACCGACATGGAGGCTGGAACACAGGACTGGCACGGAAGCAGGAACACAGGACTGGCACGGATGCTGGAACACGGGACTGGCACGGAAGCAGGAACACAGGACTGGTACGGAGGCTGGAACACAGGACTAACACGGAGGCTGGAACACGGGACTGGCACGGAAGCAGGAACACAGGACTGGTACGGAGGCTGGAACACAGGACTAACACGGAGGCTGGAACACGGGACTGGCACGGAAGCAGGAACACAGGACTGGTACGGAGGCTGGAACACAGGACTAACACGGAGGCTGGAACACGGGACTGGCACGGAGGAAGGAGACAATGAGACAGAGTACGACACAAAGTTAACGCTGGTGGGGCCTAAGAAACTAAGGGGATACCGGCAAGGAACCGGCAAACACGATAGACACAAAGGCGTCTAACCCGGGCAAATGCAGGAATGAAATACCCGATGGGCGCCGCCATATTGGGGGCGGAGCCATCGGGTCACGAACTCCCAGAAGCCCGTGCGGTGAGAGAAGCCCGTCTGTGCATGCGCGGACCGGCAAAAGGACGAGCACCCAGGAAAGCAGGGACAAAGGAGCGAGGAGGAGCGTCGGGAGCGCGCCGGCCGGAGCGGTAAGTATGGGATGGCGTAACAGCCATCTCAGGTGGGCCCTTTTTTCCTGCAATTGGTATTCCTGCAAATTTTTTTCAGCTGGGAAATATACTTCATTTATAATGCGACAGTTGTACATCAAAATAAAAAAAATCCAGAGTTGGTTAGAAATAGCATGGCTATATTGCTCCTGCACTGTAACAAGTCCATCTGAGGTGGGCAACTTTTTCTGCGATACTAATCCTGCAAAGTTTTCTCAACAGGAATGTAGCATACATAATGTAAAATGGACAAGGCACATGGTAAGGGACAGGGAAGTGATGCTTACGGTGAGCGCAGAGGCCATGGGCAAGGTCAATCTGTGCCTCCTTCAGGAGCACAATTAACACATCATGTCGACCTAGCTTCCTGTCCCACTTTGGTGTGCACGGATCACCACTCTTGAAACCAGACCACGGTAAAAAGGTTGTTGGATGGATAACAGATAATGCTTCCAGTCACTTTGCCAGCCCACTCTATCTTTCACATGGTCCAGTCTCAGTAGCCGTGATTCTGTACCACACAGTCCTTATTCCCCCCTCCATGCCGATTGCTCGGAGAAAAGTGATCCCACATTTGAACACTCCAAAGTTCACATTTCCAATTATAGGTTATGGCCTCTCGCCCTGCCTGTTTCAAGTGGGACATGAGATCGCATGTAGCAATGCCAAAATAATTGCGCAATCACACAGGAAGGCGACGGTGGGAAAATGCAATTACTGTCGAAATAGCTGGATGATGAGACACAATTGCCAACAAGTGATGTTGTTACGTCTAGTGATGAGCAAGCACTGAAATGCTTGGGTATACGTTACTCAAGTCGAGCAAATAATAATGTACAGGTGCTCGACTGGACTAGTATAATGTAAGTCAATTAAAAACTCAAGTATTTTTCCAGCAGACCCCCAGAGGTCTGGAGGAGGATCTAAAAATTGCTGAACTCAATGAAACTAGTGCTGAAATGGCAAGGAAACAGCATGGGGAAGACCTCCGACAGCCTCTGTTTCTCATGTTGCTGCTGGGAACGATGTTGTCATATGCCACTTTTACAGACTGACAAACATACAAAACCACAGTTAAAATGGATTTGACTGGAAAAAATGTTAAAACACATTCTTTCCAGGAGAAAGACGTATATATAAGACTTTGAAATAAGAGAAAAAAATGCTCCTCCACACCTTAGGCTATGTTGTTGCACGATTGCATTGCTTTCAATGGTTAAAAAACCTTCAACAGGAAATATTTTATTTTAATGCCTTATCTGTCCATTTGGTGTGTAAGGCATGATCAGACATGTCCTGTTTAATTTATGAAGGAGGGACTCTGAAAGTCACACTTTTTTTCCCAGGGCCATCAGGCGGCCATCACTATTTGTAGAGTGCCATCAGGCGGCCTTCACTATTATCAAAGAGCTATCAGGCCACCTTTACTCTAATATTCGAGGGCCAGCAGCCAGCCCTCACTAAGCATTTTCAGAGGGCCAGCAGCCAGCTATGCTTTGCACAGCTATATATTGCTACTTCAGTATAATTTATCCATCTGAGGTAGGCATTTTTTTTTTCGTATTAATACTGTAAAGTTTAAAACTTGCAGGAGCAGCAGGCGGCCCTCACAATTTATAGGGGGCCAGCAGGCAGTCGTCACTATTTTTAGAGGGCCAGCAGGCGTTTTGTGGACAGATGAGACCATGATAGTGTTTTGGTAAATCACATTAATTTACTGTAAATGGAATGAGGCCTACAAACAAAAGAACACAGTAGTTACAGTCAAATATGGTGGAGGTTCAAAGATATTTTGGGGTTGGTTTGCTGCCTCTGGCCCTGGGTGACTTTGACAGTGTGCAAGGCATCATAAAATGTGAAGATTCCCAAGGGATTTTGGGTTGCAATGTAGTGCACGGGGTCAGATAGCTTGGGTTTCCATCCTAGGTCACGGGTCATCCAGCAGGACAATGACCTCAAACATACTTCAAGATCCACCCAGAAATATGTGGAAAAAAGCATTGGAGAGTTCAGAAATGGTAATTCCAGCTTCAATAGCATAAAGTGTCCCACCACTAACTCTTCCATACAGATGCTAGAGAGAAACTGTGAATGTATACACAAAATCATTAAATTTTGCCTGCTGTGATGAATTTCTGAGTACAGATCATTTGTAAAAAACATGAAGCGGTCAATGAGTCCATGGGAAAAAGCAACAGCAAGGCTTAGAATTTATAAAGCAATAATCCTGACTACTGCCACACCTCACCGTAAACGAAGTGCAGATAAAAGCGGTATTATTATAATAGAATAGATTCTTTGAATTAGCCCTGAAAACAGTGATTAGTTTAATGTTTAAGCATCAATGACTGTTACTTCATCAACCCTGTTGGGGATAAATAGTGAAGCATTTTGCATCTACTTAGCCTGATATGGCGGAGACCAGAATCTTATGTACTTATTGTACAAACTCTCCTTCCCCAGCTGTGAAATCCTGTATGCAGTGTGAGAACTCCCTATGTGATGACTATATGACAGCCCACAACAAGGCACTGGATTGTATACTAATAGAACACAGCGGGTCTTTTGGTTTCAAAACTTTTTCCCTCAACTAGGTGGATCCTCAGAAAAGCATTTTTTCCCATTACTAAGGAGTGGGTCTCCGAGACTGGCAAAGCATATTCACAAAGTGCAAAGGATACCAAAAATTAGAAGGAGGCATTCCAATACCCCTTTGCCTTTGAAGAGACTTATTCGAGTTAACCGGCGGATGCGACTATTGGTTAATACCCCCGGCGGCATAAAAAATGCGCTCTCACAAAATGCTAGCAGCAGTTCAGGCCAGGACCTCCAAGGCGTAGACAGTTTATGCCACATGTCTAACTTGGATACCCAATAGTTGTAAAGCACAAATTAATCACGGAGGGCGCTAGTATGGGCAGCAAAGTACTCATTCAGCATCTTCCAAAATGTTTCTCTCATTGTCAGAGTACCCCGTGCATCAGTGCCTGTGCATTGTGAGGGTCTGAGAAAACTGTTCCAGACCTTTGAAAGCGTTTCCCTTCCTCTGCTGGCTCTGATGTGTCTCCATAGTCTCCACTCTTTGGTCTTCCAAGGAACTATGACCTCTGCCGCCAGCATTGTCAGATGGGAATTTTTTAATAATTCTTTGACTAGAGCCTTTTGGTAATGCAACATTTTATTAAACCTCTCCACCATGGGAAGGAGATATGGGAAGTTCCCCATGTAGCATGGGTCTAGAAGGCTGACCAACTAGTAATTAGAGTTGGCCAAATTGCGTACAATGCGAGGGTCATGGGAAAGGCAGAACATAAACTCAGACATGTGTGCCAGACTGCTAACAGCCAATACTTCCCTGTCCCCACTAAGAGGATGACTGTTGATTTGTCCTCCCTCTCCTCATCTTCAGGCCATCCACACTGAATAGACGGAATGAAGGTGATGTGGGTACTACCATCTGTAGCGCAGGCAACCATTTCCTGATCCTCTTTTTCATTATCCAATAAACGTTGAGAAGAGATGAGGCTGAGCTGTGTAGCATCACCCAGTATAGTTTCTTGCACCATCATAATTTGCTCTGCCTGCAAAATCTCTTTAATTCTGAGCAGCGAGCATATCACGGTTCCACCCCTCAGTGTGTTTGGGATGCAGTTACTGACAGCTTGGCCATCCAATCTGGTACAGGGGCATGCTGAGCTGTCAGTGTGTTGATTGACAGATTGGCTATCCAATCTGAGACTGAGGTGTCAGCTGTCTCCAAGTGTTCATTATTCCAGGCAATTGCCATGCATCTTAACTGACCTGTCTCCCAGAAGTCTGCCAGACTTAAATTTAGTTTGTGAGCCTTCTGCTTTCCTGTGCCTTGAGTTCTGTATGCTTGATCTGTTGCCTGATCTTGAACTTCGTTCTGACCATCCGCCTTTTTAACCCCTTCAGCTCTGATCAGTTATCCTCCTGGTACTCTGACCTCGGAACGTTACCTGACTACGCTTTTGTCTCTTCCTTCTGCTTATGATGTACCCTCCTGGCTTCTGACCTTGGACCCCTTGACCCCTCTAACTCATGACTTGGCTGTAAGAAGGGACTAGTGTCACATTACGTCTGGCTGATACGTTTTACTTTTTCGCCAGTATGGATCCTGTTCACACGCTTGTGACCAGGTGGTGAAATTGACGCAGATGACTCGGGATCTGGCAAAGGATTGCCAGAGTCTGGAGTCATCGCAATATCAGTTGCAGTGTCAGATAAACAACTTGATGAAGACCACCCATAGCCCTCACTGCGAGCAGTGGCTGTGATGTCAGTACCCTCTGATGTACAGTTGGTCTCTCCTGAACCTGTGATATCCCTCCCTGATAAATTTTCGGGAGAAAGACCAGCTTAGGGTATTCACAGAGAGCTTTAAGTTATTTTTCACCCTGCGCCCCAATCATCAGGGGATGATTTCCAGTGGGTGGGAATAATCATATCCCTACTGCGAGGGGGTCCTCAGATCTAGGCATTTTCTTTGTCCCCACAAGCCCCAGAACTATTTTCCGTTTATGCCTTTTTTGACAGTTTCGGTCTGAAATATGACAAACCTGACAGAATCCAGGTTGCTGAGGCTAAGATCATGAACTTGGCACCGGGAGGTCGTACAGCTGAGGACTACTGTACTGAGTTTTAGCAATGGTCCACCAAAGTTCTATGGAACAATGCTGCTTTCAGCTGCCAGTTTCAAAGAGGCCTTTCAGAGACACTCAAGGACGCTCTGGTCCTCCATGACACTCCTTGTTCTCTGATAGAGGCTGATTCAGACCATAAGAATGGACTGCAGAATCCATGAGAGACATGGTGAACAGCAGGCCACAGGTTAGAGTTGCCAGTCTTTGTGTTGCAGAGAGAAGATGGAGACAAAAGCTCAGACTCTGGCAATACTGTGGTCTCTCTGGACATTTTCTTAAGAATTGTCCAACTCATCCTCAAGCTCTCAAACCATCGGGAGAATGTCTGAGTCTGCGTGATGACTGAGGAGGTCATCCAGACTCCCAGGTAGCTTTTTCTTCCTTTGATAAAGTACTGATAAATATGATGATTTCCTTTTGAGAACCAGGTGTTATCAACATTAGCGTTCATTGACTGTGGGTCTGCTGCTAACTTTATTGATTCAGGACTGGTTCTGAAGTTAGGGTTAGGGAAATTTAGTTGGAGATTTAGTTTAGGGATTGTGAAATGGAGCCTCAATTGTTACAAGAAATGTCAAAAAATGTACAAATATGCTCCGCTTGTCTGGAGGGTCTTCCGGGGTACCTGAAGGACTTCGGAGGTGTGTTCTCCGAAAAAGATAGACAGGTAGTGTGGCGAGCACTCTTGCTGAGATCTGAGGTGCTGGTGAAGTGGGATGGCAATCCCCATAATAGAGTAATGTTTAATCACCGCTTGTGAAGACTTTATTATACAGGTGTGGATGCAGCGATAACACAATTCATAAATAAGGAATTGGTGCAGGGTTAGAGAAAATGGTGAGGCGACAAGAACTTATTCATATAGTTGCTTTTGGCAAAGTTCACTGAACGGTGTAAAAGATATTCTGCTTGCAAAAGGACACCTGGATCCTGGGTAAGTCCAGATTGCATCCTACAATGACTTCCCAGTCAGCCTGCAGAGTCCTTGACAGCTATCTGCATTGGGGAAAGCTACTGTCCTGAGGGTCTGGAACTGATGGGTTTGAGCTTGTCGAGCAAGACATAGCACAGGTCAGTGATCCCAGTAAGACAGCTTCCCTGGAAGCCAAGACTGACAAGAAGTCAGCATGTGGAGTGGAGCTCCTGGAAGGTAACCTCAGACAAGGGGGTTGTAGTAAACGCAGACAAGTGTATCTGCTATTGGAACCGACTAGTGGTCATAACAAGTTCCGTTGATGTTAAGAAATGGACTATACTTTATGCTGTTTATGCTGTGACAATCAAGCGGACTGTTTAAGTGGAAAATCGTTCCTGTGTGCCTTAATCCCGCTGAGAAGTGAGTTTCCACCAACACATTCAGTGAGCGCTATCTAACACAACTCACTCGAGAAAATAGGTTATACGCTAAAAAAATGCAATTAACCCAGTAGAACCCAAATACCAAGAGAAAAGTTGTCTCTCCTATTTCTCAGCAGAAAGAGAAGTTGACAACAGAATACAAACCCAAGCTATCGAATCCAGGGACATGATAGGACTATGGGGGAGCATTATACTATATGGAGGCTACTTATGGGCCATCATACAGCGTAGGTGCTAGTGAGGGGCCTTCATAAAGTGAGTAGGCTAATGTGATGATGAAAAAATATAGATTTATAAAGAGGCCCAGGTGGATATTCTTTTTATAGGGTGCTGTATAACATGACCACAGAGGGGAGCATTTTGTCTATGAAGAAGTATAGAGCAGTGATTTTCAACCAGTGTTCCGCGGGGAAAGTTCCCCAAACTATGGTGCCCCCTTTGTTTTGTTTCCCGGCAATGCGCAGCGATGCGCAGTCACGGAATAACACATGCGCGAGCTTTGAACGCTCGTGCGACTTAATGACGTCACCGAGGCCGGCGCGTCATCCTGAGAGCGGAGAGACTCTCGCATTTGTCCGCCGCCAAGGTAATGCCCGCCAATAATGCTGTGTATAATCATTAAGTCAGCAACAGCTCATTAACAGTTAATCAGCTGTTGCTGACTATATGAGCTTTTGCCTGAGTATATGAACTGTTGGCAGAATACTCAGCATATGAGCTGGTACTTTTAGTACCTGGCAGAGGTCCTTTAAGTGTGGCAGATAATGTAATACTCTTCTATTTTAGTGTGTGGCTGCGCACACTATCTCAGCAGTGATGGAGAAGTATTTGAGAATGGAAAAGGCAAATGCCGAACAGGACCCTGGACACAATTCTAACCCAGATGAAGGCCCGAGTATGAGAGGTCGACAAAAGAAAAAAGACAAGACGGTGAGAGCAAGGCAATACAGTGAAAGCTATCTTTCATTTGGATTTACTTTCACTGGGGATGCGACAGCACCAACACCACTGTGCTTGGTGTGTGGTGAGAAGCTATCCAATAGCGCCATGGTGCCAAGCAAGCTTAAACGCCATCTCCAAACGAAACACCCTTCCGTTCAAAACAAGCCGATGGAGTATTTTGTACGCTTACATACAAACAATGAGAAAGGGGCAACTTTTTTGAGAAAAAGCACAAAGGTAAATGAGAGAGCCCTCAAAGCTAGCTACATTGTTGCTGAACTCATAGCTAAATCAAAAAAGTCACACACTGTGGCAGAAACATTAATACTGCCAGCTTGTAAAGCTATTGTAAATGAGATGCTTGGCCCTGACGCAGCCAAAGAGATAGCTAAAGTGTCTCTCTCTGATAACACAATTGCCAGACGGATTGATGACATGTCTGCGGACATTGAAACAGTTGTTTTGGAAAAGGTGCGGATCAGTAAGAAATTTGCCTTGCAACTTGATGAGTCGACGGATATCAGTGGACATTGTTAGCTGTTGGCCAATGTGCGTTTTGTGGATGGAGAAGCCATTAGAGAAAACTTCCTATTTTGCAAGGCACTGCCAGAAAAATCAACAGGAGAGGTAATATTCCAGGTCACATCGGAATATCTTGATAAAAGTGGGCTTACATGGGAAAACTGCACAGGTGTCTGCACTGATGGAGCTGCAGCCATGGTCGGGCGCATCAAAGGCTTTGTAAGTAGGGTTAAAGAAAGAAACCCAGATGTTCTTGTTACCCACTGTTTCTTGCACCGTGAGGCCCTCATTGCAAAGACCTTACCAGCAGATCTAGCTCCCGTGTTGGATGATGTTGTGCGCATAGTGAACTTTGTGAAGACGCGACCTTTGAGATGTCGCTTATTTGCGTCTTTGTGAACAGAAATGGGAGCGGAACATAAAATCTTATTGCTCCACACGGAGGTCAGGTGGCTGTCACGCGGCAAAGTGCTGGCCCGTGTGTATGAGTTGCGAGAGGAACTTAAAATATTTCTGACAAACGAGAGGTCCGATTATTCAAAGCTGCTTGCAAGTGATGAGTGGTGTGCAAAGCTGGCATACCTGGCTGATATATTTCAATATCTGAATGAACTAAACACACGGATGCAAGGCCAAAATGAAAACCTGCTTACAAGCACTGATAAAATGAACGGATTCCGTTTAAAGTTGCAGCTCTGGCAACAACATGTGCAGGGTGGCAACCTTCAGATGTTCCCGCTCACCGAGAAACTGCATGATGACAACACTGCTGCAATGTGCGAGGTGATTGGCAGACATTTGAAAACTCTTGAGGAGAAGTTATTGTTTTATTTCTCTTCAACCTTCACAGAATGCCTTGACTGGGTTAGGGACCCATACAGCTCATTATCCGTTGCTGGAAAGGACATGACTTTAAAGGAGCAAGAGGAACTCATTGAACTGAAGCAAGATCGCGGTTTAAAGCTAAAGTTTGCTGATCTTCCTTTGGACAGTTTTTGGTTATCTGTTGCCAAGGAGTTCCCCATTCTGGCCAACAAAGCTATTTTGACATTGCTCCCATTTTCGGCCACATATCTATGTGAGCTGGGCTTCTCAAGCTTGACTGCGATAAAAACTAAAAACCGGGAGAGACTGAGAACTGTTGAGGAAGAGCTTCGTGTGTGTCTTTCCACCATTCCTGCCAGGATATCCCTTTTGTGTTTATCGAAACAGGCCCAGGTTTCACACTGAGTGAGTATAAATACATTTAGAATCTATATTATTAACTATATGTAGAATATGTACTGTTTTAGTGTCATTTTGTTCCATTTTGGTTAGTGGTGTGCCCCGGGATTTTTTAAGTATAAAAAGTGTGCCGCGGCTCAAAAAAGGTTGAAAATCACTGGTATAGAGGGAACATTATTACTGTGTAAAGGCACAGAAGATGCACTGTAATTGGGACACAAAAGATAAGAATTAGCTAAGGTCTGGTGGTATTTGCCTGTTATATTGCAACATTATCTCAGTATTATTGGGAATATAGGTTCTGTAGTTATTCTCGATTTCTTCTAGATAGGATAATATTAGTATTCCAGACCATGTGCGGGTACAACACCTGGCACTCCCACCAATCAGATGTAATTCGCTCTGAAGATGGCTGCATATAAGCATAACCCAGGTGAAGAGCAGAGCTCTGTTTAATGTTCAACTCCGCTCAGAGTTTACATCCTGCCATCTCCAAAGCAGTTGATTAGTGGAGGTGTTGTGAACTCTGTTTTTGGGCTCCCTCTAGTGGTCACAAGCGGTACCGTGTAGTGTTGTCTTTCTGCAGGTTGGCAGCATCTGCTGGTTCGTTATCCTTGGTTGGTTTCCTATTTAGTTCACCTGGATACTCAGTTCCTTGCCTGCTCTCAATGTATTCAGTGCTCTTCAGATTCCTTGTGACTACCTTGCTCCCAGTCTCTTCAAGACAAGCTAAGTTTTTGTTTGATCATTTTTTGATTATCAGCATTTATTATGTTTTTAGTTCAGCTCGCTAAAATGTGATTTCCTCGCTTGCTGGTTGCTCTAGGGGACTGAGTTTCTCCCCCCCACACCGTTAGTTGGTGCGGGGGTTCTTGAAATCTCAGTGTGGATATTTTGTAAGGGTTTTTTACTGACCGCACAGACCCCCTTTACTATTTTCTGCTATCTAGTATTAGTGGGCCTCATTTGCTAAATCTGTTTTCACCCCTGTGTATGTGCCTTCCTCTTACCTCAACGTTATTATATGTTGGGGGCTTCTATTTCTTTGGGGATTATTTCTCTGGAGGCAAGAGAGGTCTTTCTTTCTCTCTAGGGGTAGTTAGTTCCTCAGGCTGGCTCGAGACGTCTAGGATTTTTAGGCACGTTCACCGGCTACTTCTAGTGTGTTTGGATAGGTTCAGATTTGCGGTCAGTCCAGTTTGCCACCTCCCTAGAGCTTGTCCTATGTATGTTACTTAGCTGGAGTAATTTGTGATCCTCAACCACTAAGGATCATAACAGTAGAGCAGGCCTCAAAAGTGTTTAATGCATCGCAGAAGTGGGATAAAAAGAAGACCTGAGTACATTTTTTTTTTCCTCCCGCTTTTCCTTTGCTGCAGTCTGTTTAGCTTCTTTCATCCCCTTGAACTCTGGGTGGTTTTGAGCTCAGCTGCAGACATGAATTTTCAGACTCTGACTTCTAGTGTGGATCATCTGACTGCACGGGTGCAAAGTATTCAGGATTTTGTTATTCATAGCCCTATGTCAGAACCAAAGATATCCATTCCTGAATTGTTTTCTCGTGATAGATCTAGGTTTCTAAACTTTAAGAATAATTGTAAGTTATTTCTATCTCTGATATATAAAGAAAGAACCTTGCCGCTGCTTGTCCTACCCGGACACTACAACGTAATAGACATCACGCCCGCTTACCGGTCTACTTTAGAAGCGGCACACTCTGTCACTTAGCAACGAACATGGACGACAGCCGCCTACGTCATGTCCGCCCCACAATGCACACGCTCCTATTCGCTGGAGTGCACATTTGGACACGCCCCTTCTCTATTAAAGAGCGCTCTATTCCCCACACAGCAGGCGAGCGGAGGACTCCGCGTCTGCATACCGGCACATACCTCCTCTTCCTACACCAGGTAATACCTTCAGAACGGTCCCTTTTCTCAGGACCACATGGGCACAAGGGGGCCGGCCACAAATTTTGATTTAATGTTTTCACATTGTAGTGGGATTAAGTCCCTGGCTCTGCATTCCTTAATTAAGACACTGCGTCCAGTGTGCCTGGAGACATGACTGTCTCTTCTATTCTTCTAACAGTACGGTATGTTTTTTTCCTTCCTATCCCGATTGACTACTCACCCATTACCCACACCAGTGCCCTATACTGGAAGTATTCCTCTGCTACATATGACCCCTTTTCGATATCATGACCTTTTACAGAGTAGCTCTCAATAATAATCTTTCTGTAAACAATTTTTGTATATACTTTGGTTCTTCCTTTTACTTTTGTTGTGTATTTATGTATTATTATGGTTTATTTTCACTGTCTGTAGTAACTGATGAAGGTCCGGTGTTGTTGGACCGAAACGTTTTTTGGTACTACATTAAAATTCACCAAGAGCATTTAAGTTGAGTGCAAGGTTCTTTCTTTATATATTACAAGGTGTGGGAACCTACCTTTGCACCACCAGCAGTTGTACACACGTGTTTTTTCTATATTTCTATCTCTGAGACCTTGTTCCTCTGGTGATTCCGCTCAGCAAGTTAAAATTGTTATCTCCTTGTTGCGTGGCGACCCTCAAGATTGGGCTTTCTCTTTGGCGCCAGGAGATCCTGCATTGCTTAATGTAGATGCATTTTTTCTGGCTCTTGGATTGCTTTATGAGGAGCCTAATCTTGAGAATCAGGCAGAAAAAGCGTTGCTGGCTATCTCTCAAGGTTAGGATGAAGCAGAGGTGTATTGTCAAAAATTTCGGAAATGGTCGGTGCTTACTCAATGGAATGAGTGTGCCCTGGCTGCAAATTTCAGAGAAGGTCTTTCTGAGGCCGTTAAGAATGTTATGGTGGGGTTTCCCACCCCTATAAGTCTGAGTGATTCTATGGCTTTAGCCATTCAGGTTGATCGGCGTTTGCGGGAGCGCAAATCTGCTCATCCTTTGGCGGTGTTTTCTGAACAGAGACCTGAGTCTATGCAATGTGACCGAACTCTGACCAGAATTGAGCGGCAAAGTCATAGACGTCAAAATGGGTTGTGCTTTTACTGTGGTGATTCTACTCATGTTATCTCAGCATGCTCTAAACGCTTAAAAAAATCGCTAAACCTGTCACCATTGGTACTATGCAGCCTAAATTTATTTTGTCTGTTACTTTGATTTGTTCTTTGTCATCCTACCCGGTTATGGCTTTTGTGGATTCGGGTGCTGCCCTGAATCTGATGGATTTGTCGTTTGCCAGGCGCTGTGGTTTTGTCCTGGAGCCTTTGGAATTTCCTATTCCTCTGAGGGGAATTGATGCTACGCCATTGGCTGAGAATAAGCCTCAGTATTGGACGCAAATGACCATGTGCATGACTCCCGTACATCAGGAGGTGATTCGCTTTCTTGTTCTGCATAATTTGCATGATGTTGTCGTTTTGGGTCTGCCATGGCTGCAGGCTCATAATCCAGTTTTAGATTGGAAAGCTATGTCTGTGTCAAGTTGGGGTTGTCAGGGAATTCATGGCGATGCTCCGTTGGTGTCTATTGCTTCTTCCACTCCTTCTGAGGTCCCTGAGTTCTTGTCTGACTACCAGGATGTATTTGATGAACCCAGGTCCAGTGCCCTGCCTCCTCATAGGGATTGTGACTGTGCTATAAATTTAATTCTTGGTAGTAAATTCCCTAAGGGACGACTTTTTAATCTGTCTATACCAGAGCATGCCGCGATGCGGAGTTATTTAAAGGAGTCTTTGGAGAAGGGACATATTCGCCCATCCTCTTCCCCTCTTGGTGCAGGATTTTTTTTTTGTGGCCAAGAAGGACGGTTCTTTGAGACCTTGTATAGATTATCGTCTTCTGAATAAAATCACAGTCAAATTTCAGTATCCTTTACCACTCTTGTCTGATTTGTTTGCTCGGATTAAGGGTGCTAGTTGGTTCACCAAGATAGATCTCCGTGGTGCGTATAACCTTGTGCGCATTAAGCAGGGAGATGAATGGAAAACAGCATTTAATATGCCTGAAGGCCATTTTGAGTACTTGGTGATGCCTTTTGGACTCTCTAATGCTCCTTCTGTGTTTCAGTCTTTCATGCATGACATCTTCCGAGAATATCTGGATAAATTTATGATTGTTTATCTGGATGACATTTTGGTCTTTTCTGATGATTGGGAGTCCCATGTGAAGCAGGTCAGGATGGTGTTTCAGGTCCTGCGTGCTAATGCTTTATTTGTGAAGGGCTCAAAATGCCTCTTCGGAGTACAGAAGGTCTCCTTTTTGGGTTTTATTTTTTCTCCTTCTACTGTGGAGATGGACCCAGTCAAGGTCCAGGCTATTCATGACTGGACTCAGCCCACGTCTGTTAAGAGTCTTCAGAAGTTCTTGGATTTTGCTAATTTTTACCGTCGTTTCATCGCTAATTTTTCTAGCGTGGTTAAACCTTTGACGGATTTGACCAAGAAGGGTTCTGATGTGACTAATTGGTCTCCTGCGGCCGTGGAGGCCTTTCGGGAGCTGAAGCACCGGTTTTCTTCAGCTCCAGTCTTATGTCAGCCAGATGTCTCTCTCCCCTTCCAGGTCGAGGTTGATGCTTCTGAGATTGGAGCAGGGGCTGTTTTGTCGCAGAGAAGCTCTGATGGCTCTGTGATGAAACCATGTGCTTTCTTTTCAAGAAAGTTTTCGCCTGCCGAGCGGAATTATGATGTTGGTAATCGGGAGTTGTTGGCTATGAAGTGGGCATTTGAGGAGTGGCGACATTGGCTCGAAGGAGCTAAACATCGTGTGGTGGTCTTGTCTGATCACAAAAATCTGATTTACCTTGAATCTGCCAAGCGCCTGAATCCTAGACAGGCTCGTTGGTCGTTGTTTTTCTCCCGTTTCAACTTCGTGGTCTCATATCTGCCTGGTTCGAAGAATGTGAAAGCTGATGCACTTTCTAGGAGTTTTGTGCCTGACTCTCCGGGAGTTTCTGAGCCGGCTGGTATTCTCAGAGAGGGAGTGATTTTGTCTGCCATTTCCCCAGATTTGCGACGAGTGCTGCAGAAATTTCAGGTGGATAGACCTGACCGTGGTCCACCAGAGAGACTGTTTGTCCCGGATAGATGGACCAGCAGAGTTATTTCCGAGGTTCATTCTTCGGTGTTGGCGGGTCATCCTGGGATTTTTGGTACCAGAGATTTGGTGGCTAGGTCCTTCTGGTGGCCTTCCTTGTCGCGGGATGTGCGTTCCTTTGTGCAGTCTTGTGGGATTTGTGCTCGGGCTAAGCCTTGCTGTTCTCGTGCCAGCGGTTTGCTTTTGCCTTTGCATATTCCGAAAAGGCCTTGGACGCACATTTCCATGGATTTTATTTCGGATCTTCCGGTATCTCAGAAAATGTCTGTCATCTGGGTGGTGTGTGATCGTTTTTCCAAGATGGTCCATTTGGTGCCCTTGCCTAAGTTGCCTTCCTCCTCCGATTTGGTTCCTCTGTTTTTTCAGAATGTGGTTCGCTTGCACGGCATTCCTGAGAATATTGTGTCTGATAGAGGATCCCAGTTTGTGTCCAGGTTTTGGCGGACTTTTTGTGCTAAGATGGGCATTGATTTGTCTTTTTCGTCGGCCTTCCATCCTCAGACTAATGGCCAAACCGAGCGAACTAATCAGACGTTGGAAACTTATTTGAGATGTTTTGTTTCTGCTGATCAGGATGATTGGGTGACTTTTTTGCCATTGGCCGAGTTTGCCCGTAATAATCGGGCTAGTTCTGCTACTTTGGTTTCGCCTTTTTTCTGCAATTCTGGTTTCCATCCTCGTTTTTCCTCGGGTCAGGTTGAGCCTTCTGACTGTCCTGGGGTGGATTCTGTGGTGGATAGGTTGCAGCAGATTTGGAACCATGTGGTGGACAATTTGAGGTTGTCACAAGAGAAGGCTCAGCGCTTTGCCAACCGCCGCCGCGGTGTGGGTTCCCGACTTCGTGTTGGGGATTTGGTGTGGCTGTCTTCTCGGTATGTTCCTATGAAGGTCTCCTCTCCTAAATTCAAGCCTCGCTTCATCGGTCCTTATAAGATCTTGGAAATCCTTAACCCGGTGTCTTTTCGTTTGGATCTCCCAGCATCGTTTGCCATTCATAATGTGTTCCATAGGTCTTTGTTGCGGAGGTATGTGGTACCTGTGGTTCCTTCTGTTGAGCCTCCTGCTCCGGTGCTGGTCGAGGGCGAATTGGAGTACGTGGTGGAGAAGATTTTGAATTCTCGTATCTCTAGACGGAGGCTTCAGTATTTGGTGAAGTGGAAGGGCTATTGTCAGGAGGATAATTCCTGGGTTGTCGCCTCTGATGTTCATGCGGCCGATTTGGTTCGTGCCTTCCACGCGGCTCGTCCTGATCGCCCTGGGGGTCTTGATGAGGGTTCGGTGACCCCTCCTCAAGGGGGGGGTACTGTTGTGAACTCTGTTTTTGGGCTCCCTCTAGTGGTCACAAGCGGTACTGTGTAGTGTTGTCTTTCTGCAGGTTGGTAGCATCTGCTGGTTCGTTATCCTTGGTTGGTTTCTTATTTAGCTCACCTGGATACTCAGTTCCTTGCCTGCTCTCAATGTATTCAGTGCTCTTCAGATTCCTTGTGACTACCTTGCTCCCAGTCTCTCCAAGACAAGCTAAGTTTTTGTTTGATCATTTTTTGATTATCAGCACTTATTATGTTTTTAGTCCAGCTCGCTAAAATGTGATTTCCTCGCTTGCTGGTTGCTCGAGGGGACTGAGTTTCTCCCCCCCACACCGTTAGTTGGTGCGGGGGTTCTTGAAATCTCAGTGTGGATATTTTGTAAGGGTTTTTTACTGACCGCACAGACCCCCTTTACTATTTTCTGCTATCTAGTATTAGTGGGCCTCATTTGCTAAATCTGTTTTCACCCCTGTGTATGTGCCTTCCTCTTACCTCACCGTTATTATATGTTGGGGGCTTCTATTTCTTTGGGGATTATTTCTCTGGAGGCAAGAGAGGTCTTTCTTTCTCTCTAGGGGTAGTTAGTTCCTCAGGCTGGCTCGAGACGTCTAGGATTTTTAGGCACGTTCACCGGCTACTTCTAGTGTGTTTGGATAGGTTCAGATTTGCGGAAAGTCCAGTTTGCCACCTCCCTAGAGCTTGTCCTATGTATGTTACTTAGCTGGAGTAATTTGTGATCCTCAACCACTAAGGATCATAACAGGAGGGTGCCGAGTGCAAGACCCCTACCGATTTGATGACCTATTTTATCCTTGTGTAAGTATTATATTTTATCTAACAAGGTTAGTCTTTAAAACATGTTATGATGGAGTAGAGTGTGTTCTTGCTTGATGCTTGAATGGATCCTATGAACCAAAGCAATAATTTTAAAGGAATTTGTGCATTTTTAAAGCTGCAGACTAAAACCACTGAACTTGTCAGTAAGATTATGTATCAGGGGCAAATACTTCATAGAAAGCAATTAAAACTTTGTTCTAGCATGCGATTGTACACTGTCCCTTAAGCATTTTCATATATCTCTTTTGTGCCTGACTCATTAATGTGATCTATTGAAGTGTTGATAATGACACATCAATTCTATTAAACTGCGGAAAACTATTTTTGGCAAAAATCTGTAATCAAGATTCATTAACGTTCCTCTCATATCTTAAAACGCTGAAAACATATGACACTATTGACAATGGGTTTTTTTATCGGACCGGTTGAGAGGTGAACTCTGAAATGTAATATGCCTCCTTGATGCCTTTATTTGAATTTAATTCCTTTAAAGCTATTTTTTTCTGTCAGCATATCTATTTGTGGTTATATCGTGAAGAAGTTTGCTATACTTCAAAACTTGTCGATAATAAAACCACAAAATACAGCTCCTTGTATACTGGATCCTTATTATTCCTTCAGCTGCACTGAACAGTTCACAGTTTTTTCTTCCTTACTTGAATCTGGCGACCTGTGGATCTGCAACATGCGATTGCTCATAAAATGTTGTGCGGTACGCAACTTTATCAGGTTGGAAAATCCCATTTCAAATAATTACTTTCGGATAAGACCCTGTTGCTCTTGTTAGCTTTCCAGCTCCCTCACAAGAAAGATAAAGGGGTGTTCCCATCTCCAAGAGCCTATCCCAATATGTATTAGATGTAATAATAATATTAGCAAATAACTCAAATAATTAGCAAGTAATAAATAATTAGAAATGTAGTATAGTTCTGATTAGCTATGACACTCCAGGTGCAGGGCGTTGCAGTAGCTTAGATATCCATGGTTATGACCTTTAACAGTTAACTGTCATTCTTAGTAGTCTTATCCATGGATACCTAAGCTACTGTAATGTCCTGCACATGGGGTAAGCGACATAGCGAATCAGAAGAACTATAATATTACTATTATACTGATTACACCTACTACATATTGGGATAGGATCTAGGAGATGGAAATACTCCTTTAAGGACTGACTATTACCCTCTTAAGCCACAAAGAAGCCTATCCTTAAGAGAACATGTTTTTAATTACTCCTCCAACCAGTGGATATGACCCATGTTTAAGGTATGACCTAATAAGGAGGCAACAATGCCTTGCCATAATCCTTTTTGGTGACCATGATTCAAGTATAACAGCTGCCAAGTCCCAAGCTTCTAAGAATGTTAAACCAATGATACGTTGAGTAAAAGTGATTCAGTCACATGTATAGCCAAAAATATTTTTTATTATTATTATTAACTAGTGCACA
Source organism: Ranitomeya variabilis (assembly GCF_051348905.1). Taxonomy (NCBI): domain Eukaryota; kingdom Metazoa; phylum Chordata; class Amphibia; order Anura; family Dendrobatidae; genus Ranitomeya; species Ranitomeya variabilis. Next base: position 778,114,844 of record NC_135233.1, read on the forward strand.
TAGTTACAAATGAGAATTACCCATAAAAGCTTAAAATCTCAAAATTATGGGATAGACACAGGAGCTGGTCATACAGAATAAATGTCAGTTGAATCATTTAAATCCAAATGTATAGGAAGGTGAAGCAGTTAGAAAGCGTTGTAAGTGTGGATAACTTTAAGATTTCGAAGGTGATTTGCTGGTTTGTTAGTAGCCAGTGTAGGGTACAAGTAAAAGTTGTATCTTCAGATTAGCCAGCAGAGAAAACTGCAAGTCTAAGTTTAAAACTGATTGAAGTGGTGCCAGTCTGTATAATGACAAGTCAAAGAGGAAGGAGTAGGCGTCAGGATATGAGGGCATGTGCTGGCATGTTAGCAGAATCACGAATGTTAAGTAAGGGGTTTAGAAACAATATTTTGAAGCTGCAGACCATAAGATATACAGTACGTGGTAAATGTTTGAGCAAAAAATACGTGAATCAGACAAGTGAAGAAGGATGAGCCATAGTGTTAGTAACAGTAATTTGTTTTTATGGACAGAGGGGAAAAAAGATGTTATAAAGAGGGCAAGTTCTGTTTTTTTCCAAGATCGCATAAAAGATTAAGTAAATACAGGATAGTACATAGAGAACACAGAGCCGATTATGCCATGATTCAAGATGAGCATTTTGCCTCATATGGCAGCCTGAGGTACCTTTCAGAAAACAGAATTTTAGTGAGCATTTTAAACCCACGGGTGCGACACAGAATTTGATAACATTAGGTTGTCACATTGAATATGTTATTATTATTGTTTATTATTATTTATTTATATAGCACCATTGATTCCATGGTGCTGTACCTGAGAAGGTGTTACATACAAATTACAGATGTCACTTACAGTAAGCAAACTAACAATTACACACTGAAACAGGGGTGACGACCCTGCCCTTGCGGGCTTACATTCTACAGGATGGTGGGGACGGAGGCAATAGGTTGAGGGTTGCAGGAGCTCCGGTGTTGGTGAGGCAGTAGCTTCAGTAGTGGTGAGGAGGACGCAGGGTCAGTGCAGGCTGTAGGCTTTCCTGAAGAGGGGGGTTTTCAGGTTCTGTCTGAAGGATCCGAATGTGGTTGATAGTCGGATGTGTTGGGGCAAAGAATTCCAGAGGATGGGGGATATTCTGGAGAAGTCTTGGAGGCGGTTGGATGAGGAGCGGATAAATGTGGAGGAGAGAAGGAGGTCTTGGGAGGACCGGAGATTACGTGAGGGAAGATATCGGGAGATTAGTTCAGAGATATATGGAGGACACAGGTTATGGATGGTTTTGAAGGTCAGTATTAGTAATTTGAACTGAATACGCTGAGGGAATGGGAGCCAGTGAAGAGATTTGCAGAGGAGTAGCGAGGAGAGAGATGAATTAGTCGTACAACAGAGTTAAGAATGGACTGGAGCGGTGCAAGGGTTTTAGCAGGGAGGTCACAGAAAATGATGTTGCAGTAGTCAAGGCGGGAGATGATGAGGGCATGCACAAGCATTTTAGTGGATTGACGGTTGAGGAAAGGACAGATTCTGGAGATATTTTTGAGCTGGAGGCCACAGGAGGTGGAAAGAGCTTGGATGTGCAGTTTGAAGGACAGGGCAGAGTCAAGGGTTACTCCGAGGCCGTGGACTTCCGGTACGGGGGAAAGCGTGATGTCGTTAATTGAGATAGATAGGTCAGGTATGGAAGATCTATGAGATGGAGGAAAGATGATGAGTTCAGATTTGTCCACAATGAGTTTGAGGAAGTGAGAGGAGAAGGAGGATATGGCTGACAGACACTCTGGGATTCTGGGCAGCAGAGAGGTGGCATCTGGGCCAGAAAGGTAGGTCTGAGTGTCATCAGCATAAAGGAGGTCCTGGAATCCATGGGACTTTGAGTTGTCCCAGGCCAAGTGTATAGATTGAGAAGAGTAGGGGTCCTAGAACAGAGCCTTGGGGGACTCCAACAGAGAGAGGGTGGGATGAGGAGGTAGTGTGGGAGTGGGAGATGCTGAATGTGCAGTTGGAAAGGTATGAGGAGATCCAGGATAGGGCGAGATCTTTGATGCCAAAGGAGGAGAGGATCTGTAGTAGGAGGCAATGGTCAACTGTGTCAAAAGCAGAGGACAGGTCTAGAAGGAGAAGTACAGAATATTGTCCGTTAGCTTTGGCTGTAAGTAGGTCATTAGTGATTTTGGTCAGGGCTGTCTCAGTTAAGTGATGGGGGTGGAAACCAGATTGTAGATTGTCAAGTTAGATGAGAGGTGGGAGGAAAGTTCAGCGTGGACGTGCTGCTCCAGGATTTTGGAAAGGAAGCAGCGATATTGGGCAATAGCTGGACATAGCTGTTGGGTAGAGGGTTGGCTTTTTAAGGATAGGCGTGATTGTAGCATGTTTGAAAGCAGAAGGGATGGTGTCAGAAGTTAGAGATAGGTTGCTCATCAAGAGAATGCCAAGAGTGTGCAAAGCAGTCATCAAAGCAAAAGGTGGCTACTTTGAAGAACCTAGAATATAAGACATAATTTCAGTTGTTTCACACTTTTTTGTTAAGTATATAATTCCACATGTGTTAATTCATAGTTTTGATGCCTTCAGTGTGAATGTACAATTTTCATAGTCATGAAAATACAGAAAAATCTTTAAATGAGAAGGTGTGTCCAAACTTTTGGTCTGTACTGTATGTATATATATATTTTATCATTTTTATCTAACTAAGGGGGTGACAAAGGGGGATTTGATTTACTATTTTTTTTATTTTGATCACTGTGATACGGTCTATCACTGTGATCAAAAGGAACCAAAAGGAAAAATTTCCAATTTTTGCCGGGAACGCTACACATGCATCCGCCATATTTTTCTTCCAGAAAGATGACGCCAGGTAAGGGAGACGGACAGATCAGAAGGTACCAAGGGATGGCGGAGGTACTGGGGGACTTTGAGGGGGTATTATTTTTCTCTCCTCTGACATGTGTATCATGTCAGAAGAGAGAGAAATCATTAAAATTACCTGCACACTTTTTTTGTGATCGCCGTTATTCACGTAGTAACGGCGATCACGTGATCAGACACTGTCAAATCAGGCTCTGATCATGTCCTCTGAGGTCTCAGTGACTCTGGGGGGCTCTACAGCCTTATTCCCAATCGCCGTTTTAAAATGGCTATGAGGGCATAAGTACCTTTTGCAGTCGCCGTTTTAATGCATATCAGCAGTCGCAAAGGGGTTAAAGAAATGATCAGGGCAAGGAGTGGCTCCTTAAGAAATATTTCATGGTCCTGGAGTGGCCTAGAAAGCCTTCAGACATGAACCCAATAGAAAACCTTTGTAGTGAGATGAAGCTCAATGTTGTACAGTGAGGCTGCCATCACACTAGCAGTATTTGGTCAGTATTTTACATCGGTATTTGTAATTACTCACTACCTTCGGTCTAACATAACAGACAGCCGAAACAAACGAAGAGATCCAGGATGAGATTAAAATAAGGCTTTATTACGGAACAAAAATTATATCCAGTGCCATAGTGCACAAGCACCTTAACAAGAAATGGGAGGCCAGGTAGTATATATTGCTACAAGCATATAATGCAAAGTAGTAAATGCAGAGTCACACATTAATCCAGTATTAATTCACTTCAGCTGCCTAAGCATGCATATAGTGTAACCATTACAAATATATACCAAACCAGAAAACAGTGCAATATCTACCTGCGGCTGACCCAGCGTCCGACCTCACCCCAACGCGCGTTTCGCAACAGTCTTCTTCCGGGGGCATGTCTGGGGCGGGTAAGTGTGGAGTTTTTATCGTACATAAGCACCAATAGAATGTGATACCGGAGTCATGTGATCGCGAGTGTTGCCAAGTAATGCCAGGCTATCTTCGGCGCATGTACCTCTCTTCCCCACTTCCTAGAGTAAAGGTCACTTCCGGACCTGCGCTCACTGGAACTCATGCTGGTAGTCAAGCGGTCTAGTAAACAGGATGGGGGAAAGGCGCATGCGCACAGCCATGGAGGGAAACACACTGCACGGAGAAGACAGTATCCGAGAATGAAAGCACATACATACAGACATGGAGAAAATAAGCACCGCTCAAGAGGAACCGCTGCGAAAATAGGGCAAATCCCTTAGTGATAACATAAAATATAAAATAACAGGAGCTTAACAAATTGCCCCGGAAAGCGCTACGTGCTATTCAGAAAAAATCTAATTATATTAGTTTTAGATATGATATTACCATAGTATAAAATAATTAATAAAGTGCTCCTGTGTATATCATAATTATAGTGGACCTTACTTAAAAATTAATCAATGGCTGTGCATTACCAATGTGAGAAACTGTGCCAATTAAAATGCCATTGAATAAATACAAAGTGACCGGTGCAATTTAATATAAAATTTAATCTTTAATAAAGTGCCTCAAATAAAGTGCATATTCAATATTTATTATCCGCAATAAATCCCCATAAGTTATCTACTTTTAAATAGCAGCACTAATATTGTATTTCTACAGTACATGCTAACTACATATCCTTATTTGTTCCCCTTTTTATAGGGATTTTAATTATTGTGCTTTATATATAGGGCTCTTCCTTAAGTGATGCTATAACCTTCCCAAGATGAAATATCCGGATATTATGTGGGCGCGAAACGCGCGTTGGGGTGAGGTGGGACGCTGGGTCAGCCGCAGGTAGATATTGCACTGTTTTCTGGTTTTGTATATATCTGTAATGGTTACACTATATGCATGCTTAGGCAGCTGAAGTGGATTAATACTGGATTAATGTGTGACTCTGCATTTACTACTTTGCATTATATGCTTTTAGCAATATATACTACTTGGCCTCCCATTTCTTGTTAAGGTGCTTGTGCACTATGGCACTGGATATAATTTTTGTTCCGTAATAATACCTTATTTTAATCTCATCCTGGATCTCTTCGTTTCAGCTGTCTGTTATGTTAGACCGAAGGTAGTGAGTATGTATTAGGAACTTTATGATATGGACATTGGTGGTTAAATTAGTATTTGTAAGCCAAAACCAGGAGTGGAACAATTAGAGGAAAAGTATAATAGAAACATATGCACCACTTCTGCATTTACCACCCACTCCTGGTGTTGGCTTGCAAATACTGATGTAAAATACTGACCAAATACTGCTAGTGTGATGGCAGCCTGACAGCCCTCAAACCTGAAAGATCTGGAGAAGATCTGTATGGAGGGGTGGGCCAAAAACCCTTCTTCAGTGTGGGCAAACTTGGTCAAGTACTACAGGAAACGTCTGACCTCTGTAATTGCAAAAAAAAAAAGGTTTCTGTACCAAATATTAAAGGGAACCTGTCACCAGGAATAATGCTGTTAACCTGCAGATACGGGGTTAATCTGCAGTTTAACAGTGTTATAATGCTGTCCGGCTCTTGCATGTAGCTGAATGCAGTGGGGAGAAAATGATCTTTATTCTCCCCTCCATTTGGTTTCAGTCATGCTGGGTGGGGGTGCCGATTCAGTTGCTGTAACTGAGTCTCCAGCCATGACTGTCACTGACTTTGCATTGAGGCTGAGCGGTCAGTCAGGGCCAGGGGCACGGTTACTGCAGCCGCTGTTTATACTCAGAGCTGTGATTGAACCAGTGCCGACCCTGTCACTGAACACTGAATGTTGGCAAGGAGAATAAAGATCATTTTCTCCCGACTGCGTGCAGGCATCAGACTGCATCATAATGCTGTTAACCTGAAGATTATCCCCATATCTGCAGGTTAACAGCGTTATTCCTGTTGACAAGTTCCCTTTAACCCCTTAACGTCCAATGACGGGCATAGTCCATCATCGGACGCCTTCCCCTGTAGCCCGCAACTTTTCCGGCACATGATAGCTGTGAGATATGGGAAAATGATATCATTTTGATATCTGATAGAATTCCCTGTCAGTCATTTTGGCCCAAAAATACTTGCTCCCAAACTCAGCCCCCACCCTTGGGACTCCCCAACACCAATATTTTTCTTTAATTAGTCCAAGCAAACAGGCCTTTGAAGCTCTCAACGGGGGGTGGGGGGCAAAAGGCATAGACCCTGTATTTCCAGCAATTATGACAGGGGTGTGAACTCTTGTGCAGAACTGGCTTCCTTTGTTTCACTCAGTCTGCCATCGTGGCACAACAGATCCTAGGCTAACCAGTGCCAAGCTCTGAGATATTGAATCTACAAAATGATCTACAATAAAAGAATGCAATATCTCTGAGCCTAGCTGAGCACATAATCGGAATCTGCATTCCTTCCCCCACACGCTCGTACCCGGCAGCCACCTATAGAACTCTGCATTATTGAGTTATAAAACATAGCTACCAGGAATTACATACAGTAGACATATTTGGTCTCCCTGCACAGATAAAATCCAACAGAATCCTGTGGCACTGCCACCGTCTTAGTTAGACCCTCGGGCGGAAAGTTATGAGCATCCACGGTTCTGGACAGAAAACCATACTATAAGATATGGGAGGAGAGAGGCTGTACAAGCCCAGGGGTGGGCGCAGTGTGTGGGAGGGGGCAGCATATGGGATAATAGGAAGCTCCTCATTTTGGACTCAGTTTTTCTACTGGCAGGAGGCCCGTTAGCTGACGCAGCCAGAGAATCACATAACAGATTTGGATCTGTGATTCATCAGCGCCTCCCTGTGGTCACATGCTACATTACACGGTAATTGCAATCTATCTATACCCTACTCCTGTACTACACTCCTGACTGTAGACTTGAATATTTGTTCTTGTGTATCTTATATAGGTGTATATATACCTGTATTTTTCCTATAAGGGAAGCCTTTCCGGTGACTATTTCCCGTGGTGCTGTTCCCTTACTGACCTGGGGCAAGTGGTGGCGCCTGAGAGCTAATCCCTACTGGGTCCTTCTCTCCCCTCCCCTGAGGTGGGTGAAGTTGACACTCCCCCTCCCCTGTGCGATCCGTTACGACCGCTAAATAACATTTCCCATATGTCAACTTTACATCAGCACAATTTTAGAAACATATTTTTTTTGGTAGGACGCTATAAGGGTTAAAAGTTGACCAGCGACTTCTCATTTTTCCAACCAAATTTACAAAACCATTTTATTTAGGGACCACCTCACATTTGAAGAGAGTTTGTGGGTCAATAGAACAGAAAATACCCAAAAGTGACACCATTCTAAAAACTGCACCCCTCAAGGTGCGCAAAACCACATTCAAGAAGTTCATTAACCCTTCAGATGCTTCACGAGAACCAAAGCAATGTGGAAAGAAAAAATGAACATTTTACTTTTCTCACAAAAAGTTTAATTTTGGAACCAATTTTTTTTTATTTTCACAAGGGTATCAGGAGAAAATGGACCACAAAATGTGTTCAATTTCTACTGAGTACTCCAATACCCTGTATGTGGGGGAGAGCCACTGTTTGGGTGCATGGCAGGGCTCAGAAGGGAGGAAGCACGTTTTTACTTTTTGAACGCAAAATTGTCTGGAATTAATGGTGGCGCCATGTCACTTTTGGAAGCCCCCCTGATGTACCTAAACAGTGGAACCCCCCATTTCTAACTCCAACCCTAACCCAACACACCCCAGTCCTAACCATAACTTTAACCCCAACACACCCCTAATCCCTACCCTAACTATAACCCTAACCACAAACCTAACCATAACACACCTGTAACCTGAATCCCAACCCTATCCGTAATCCCAACCATAACCACAACTCTAACTTTAGCCCAACCCTAACTTTAGCCCAACCCTAATGGAAAAGAGGAAATAAGTAGATTTTTTAATTTTATTATTTTTGCCTTACTAAGGGGGTGATAAAGGGGGGTTTGATTTATTATTTTTTTATTTCGATTGCTGTGATAGACCCTATCAAAGTGATCAAAATGAACCAATAGGAAAAATTTTCTATTGCTGCCGGGGAAGCATGTTATTACCTCCTCCCATCGGCGCCTGTGTCACATGACTATGGGTCGGCATGATAACCAGAGGTCTCCTGAAGACCTCTATGGTTGTCACTGCCGGATTGCAATGAGCACCACCTGGTGGTCGGCGCTCATAGCAAGTGAGTAATTCTGCTACATACAGGTGATCTGATCATCGCCTGTATGTAGCAGAGCCGATCGAGTTATGGCAGCTTTTATTCTTCCATGGAGATTTTTGAAGCATGGCAAAAGTTAAAAAAAAAATATTTTAAAAATATAAAAAGATAGAAGAAATATAAAAGTTCAAATCACCCGCTTTCGCCCCATTCAAAATAAAACAATTAAAAAAAATCAAACATACACATATTTAGATTAGCCCGATCTATCAATAAAAAAAAAGGATTAACCTGATCATTAAATGGCGTAGCGAGAAAAAAAGGCAAAACGTCAGAATTATGTTTTTTTGGGTCACCGCGACATTGCATTAAAATGCAATAATGGGTGATCAAAAGAGCTCATCAGGCAAAAAATAAGCCCTACCCCAATCCGAGATCACTGAAAATGGAGACGCTACAGGTATCAGAAAATGGTGCAATTTTCTTTTTTTAACACAGTTTGGAATTTTTTTTTTTCACCACTTAGATAAAAATGAACCTAGACATGTTTGGTGTCTATGAACTCGTAATGACCTGGAGAATCATAGTGGCAGGTCAGTTTTAGCAGTTAATATACCTAGTATAAAAGCAGAACAAAAAGCCAATGTGGGATTGCACCACAGTTGGAATTTTTTTCCTGTTTTCAAGTACACAACATGGTCAAGCCTTTGGTGTCATTCAAAAGTACAACTCATCCCGAAAAAAACAAGCCCTCACATGTCCATTTTGACCAAAAAATTAAAAAGTTATGGCCGTGGGAAGAAGGGGAGCAAAAAATGGAAACACAAAAACGGAAATACCCCTGGTCATTAAGGGATTAATTCTGTTTTTCTATTGTGTCAAATACTTATTTCAAGCAATAAAATGCAAATAATTATGTAAAAATCATACAATGTGATTTTCCCTTTTTATTTTTAAGATTCTGTCTCTCACAGTTGAAGTGTACCTACTATAAAAATTACAGACCTCTCCATTCTTTGTAGGTGGGAAAACTTGGAAAATCGGCAGTGTATCAAATACTTATTTTCCCCACTGTAGCTCATACAGTAGTCTTCAAAATAATAGCAGTCCAATATGTCTAACCAAATTAATCGCTGTTTTTGGCATACATAATATTACCGCGTCTAACAATTTACCAGTTAGTGTAATAGATTCTAAGGAAACCAACAGACTCCGCATTCATGATCTGCATGTTTTTCAGTCTGTGTATTAGAATAATCAATTGAAAGGAGGAGTGTTCAAAATAATAGCAGTGTGGAAATCAATTAGTGAGGTTAATCATTCTGTGAAAAAACAGGTGTGAATCAGATGGCCCTTATTTAATGGTGAAGCCAGGACATGTACATGCATTTCTCCTTGAAAGCCTGAGAAATATGGGTCATTTGAGACATTGTTCAGTACTGTGACAGTTGGAAGACGCCAGTGTGAAGCTAATTTCTTAGCATGAAGACCTCGCAAAGTTCCACAATTAAAATTTAAAAAAAAAAAAAAAAACATACTGAAGCTGATACAATTTGCCAAAGAACACATCAGCTGGCCTAAAGAGAAATGGAGAAATATTTTGTGGACTAATGAAAGTAAAATTGTTGTTTTTGGGCCCGAGGGCCACAGACAGTTCGTCAGACGACCCCCAAACTCTGCATGCAAGCCACAGTGCACTCTGAAGACGGTGAAACATGGTGGTGCAAGCATCATGATATGGGCATGTTTCTCTTACTATGGTGCCGGACCTATTTACCGCATACCGGGGATCATGGACCAGTTTGCATATATTACAATACTTGAAGAGGTCATGTTGCCTTATGCTGAAGAGGATATGCCCTTGGCATGGGTGTTTTAACAAGACAACGACCCTAAACACACCAGTAAATGAGCAAAATCTTGGTTCCAGTCCAACAAAATTGAGGTTCTAGAGTGGCTAACCCAATCCCCTGACCTTAAGATAGAATATGTGGAGTGACGCCAATAATGCCGTTTCTGAGGCAAAGCCAACAAATGCCAAAAAATGCCAGATGCCAGAGGTTGGTTGACTCTATGCAACATAGAACTGAAGCAGTTCTAAAAAAAAAAAAAAGCTTTGGGTATACAACCAAATATTAGGCTAGTGATTGACAGGAATGCCAAATTACAAACTCGCAATATGTACTATTTTGTGAAAGACAAATGCAGACAGTGCTATTTTTTTTTTTTAGAACAGCCCAATGTTCATTTTTTTGTTTTCTCCAAAGTCTATATACAGTGGGGCAAAAAAGTATTTAGTCAGTCAGCAATAGTGCAAGTTCCACCACTTAAAAAGATGAGAGGCGTCTGTAATTTACATCATAGGTAGACCTCAACTATGGGAGACAAACTGAGAAAAAAAAATCCAGAAAATCACATTGTCTGTTTTTCTATCATTTTATTTGCATATTATGGTGGAAAATAAGTATTTGGTCAGAAATAGTGTTGAGCGATACCGTCCGATACTTGAAAGTATCGGTATCGGAAAGTATCGGCCGATACCGGCAAAGTATCGGATCCAATCCGATACCGATACCCGATACCAATACAAGTCAATGGGACTCAAGTATCGGACGGTATTCCTGATGGTTCCCAGGGTCTGAAGGAGAGGAAACTCTCCTTCAGGCCCTGGGAACCATATTAATGTGTAAAATAAAGAATTAAAATAAAAAATATCGCTATACTCACCTGTCCGACGCAGCCGGGACCTCAGCGAGGGAACCGGCAGCGTTGTTTGTTTAAAATTCGCGCTTTTACCTGGTTACGTGAAGTCCCGGCTTGTGATTGGTCAGGGCGGCCATGTTGCCGGGACGCGGACCAATCACAGCAAGCCGTGACGAAATTACGTCACGGCTTGCTGTGATTGGTCCGCGTCCCGGCAACATGGCCGCCATTAACCAATCACAAGCCGTGACGTCACGGGAGGCTGGACATGCGCGTATTTTGAAAAGCGCGCGTGTCCAGCCTCCAGTGACGTCCCGGCTTGTGATTGGTTAATGGCGGCCATGTTGCCGGGACGTCACTGGAGGCTGGACACGCGCGCTTTTCAAAATACGCGCATGTCCAGCCTCCCGTGACGTCCCGGCTTGTGATTGGTTAATGGCGGCCATGTTGCCGGGACGTCACTGGAGGCTGGACACGCGCGCTTTTCAAAATACGCGCATGTCCAGCCTCCCGTGACGTCCCGGCTTGTGATTGGTTAATGGCGGTCATGTTGCCGGGACGTCACTGGAGGCTGGACACGCGCGCTTTTCAAAATACGCGCATGTCCAGCCTCCCGTGACGTCACGGCTTGTGATTGGTTAATGGCGGCCATGTTGCCGGGACGCGGACCAATCACAGCAAGCCGTGACGTAATTTCGTCACGGCTTGCTGTGATTGGTCCGCGTCCCGGCAACATGGCCGCCCTGACCAATCACAAGCCGGGACTTCACGTAACCAAGTAAAAGCGCGAAATTTAAACAAACAACGCTGCCGGTTCCCTCGCTGAGGTCCCGGCTGCGTCGGACAGGTGAGTATAGCGATATTTTTTATTTTAATTCTCTTTTTTACACATTATTACATTAATGTTGTTGCGATACCCGATACCCGATACCACAAAAGTATCGGATCTCGGTATCGGAAATTCCGATACAGCAAGTATCGGCCGATACCCGATACTTGCAGTATCGGAATGCTCAACACTAGTCAGAAACAAACAATCAAGATTTCTGGCTCTCACAGACCTGTAACTTCTTCTTTAAGAGTCTCCTCTTTCCTCCACTCATTACCTGTAGTAATGGCACCTGTTTAAACTTGTTATCAGTATAAAAAGACACCTGTGCACACCCTCAAACAGTCTGACTCCAAACTCCACTATGGTGAAGACCAAAGAGCTGTCAAAGGACACCAGAAACAAAATTGTAGCCTGCACCAGGCTGGGAAGACTGAATCTGCAATAGCCAACCAGCTTGGAGTGAAGAAATCAACAGTGGGAGCAATAATTAGAAAATGGAAGACATTCAAGACCACTGATAATCTCCCTCGATCTGGGGCTCCACGCAAAATCCCACCCCGTGGGGTCAGAATGATCACAAGAACGGTGAGCAAAAATCCCAGAACCACGCGGGGGGACCTAGTGAATGAACTGCAGAGAGCTGGGACCAATGTAACAAGGCCTACCATAAGTAACACACTACGCCACCATGGACTCAGATCCTGCAGTGCCAGACGTTTCCCACTGCTTAAGCCAGTACATGTCCGGGCCCGTCTGAAGTTTGCTAGAGAGCATTTGGATGATCCAGAGGAGTTTTGGGAGAATGTCCTATGGTCTGATGATACCAAACTGGAACTGTTTGGTAGAAACACAACTTGTCGTGTTTGGAGGAAAAAGAATACTGAGTTGCATCCATCAAACACCATACCTAGTGTAAAGCATGGTGGTGGAAACATCATGCTTTGGGGCTGTTTCTCTGCAAAAGGGCCAGGATGACTGATCCGGGTACATGAAAGAATGAATGGGGCCATGTATCGTGAGATTTTGAGTGCAAACCTCCTTCCATCAGCAAGGGCATTGAAGATGAAACGTGGATGGGTCTTTCAACATGACAATGATCCAAAGCACACCGCCAGGGCAACGAAGGAGTGGCTTCGTAAGAAGCATTTCAAGGTCCTGGAGTGGCCTAGCCAGTCTCCAGATCTCAATCCTATAGAAAACCTTTGGAGGGAGTTGAAAGTCCGTGTTGCCAAGCGAAAAGCCAAAAACATCACTGCTCTAGAGGAGATCTGCATGGAGGAATGGGCCAACATACCAACAACAGTGTGTGGCAACCTTGTGAAGACTTTCAGAAAACGTTTGACCTCTGTCATTGCCAACAAAGGATATATTACAAAGTATTGAGATGAAATTTTGTTTCTGACCAAATACTTATTTTCCACCATAATATGCAAATAAAATGATAAAAAAACAGACAATGTAATTTTCTGGATTTTTTTTTCTCAGTTTGTCTCCCATAGTTGAGGTCTACCTATGATGTAAATTACAGACGCCTCTCATCTTTTTAAGTGGTGGAACTTGCACTATTGCTGACTGACTAAATACTTTTTTGCCCCACTATATATATATATATATATATATATATATATATATATATATATATATATATATACAGTACAGACCAAAAGTTTGGACACACCTTCTCATTTAAAGATTTTTCTGTATTTTCATGACTATGAAAATTGTACATTCACACTGAAGGCATCAGAACTATGAATTAACACATGTGGAATTATATACTAAACAAAAAAGTGTGAAACAACTGAAAATATGTCTTATATTCTAGGTTCTTCAAAGTAGCCGCCTTATGCTTTGATGACTGCTTTGCACACTCTTGACATTCTCTTGATGAGCTTCAAGAGGTTGTCACCGAGAATGGTTTTCACTTCACAGGTGTGCCCTGTCAGGTTTAATAAGTGGGATTCCTTGCCTTATAAATGGGGTTGGGACCATCAGTTGTGTTGTGCAGAAGTCTGGTGGATACACAGCTGATAGTCCTACTGAATAGATTGTTAGAATTTGTATTATAGCAAGGAAAAAGCAGCTAAGTAAAGAAAAACAAGTGGCCATCATTACTTTAAGAAATGAAGGTCAGTCAGTCCGAAAAATTGGGAAAACTTTGAAAGTGTCCCCTAGTGCAGTGTCAAAAACCATCAAGCACTACAAAGAAACTGCTCCCCTGCCTGTGCCACAAGCATGTCTATACAATAATTCCCTATCTTTATGGTAGCAATACTATGCCATTCCATAAACAATAGTTGAAAATCACTGCAGATTTACAATAGGCTATATTGACAATCTGCATTAATTCTGTATGTACAGAAAACTGAAAACATGCTATTGCTTATGGAGATAACCCTTTAACCATACACATGGCATGTAAACATTTGGGCATCCCTGGTCAAAATTACTGTTATTGTGAACAGCTAAGCAACTTGAAGATGAAATGATCTCTAAAAGACCTAACATTAAAGGTGACATATTTCCATTTTGACCATGAGTACCAAAACTTTTACCTGCCACTGTAGATGCCACTATGTAATGCAATATCAGCATACAGTAGTATGTAGTGAAGAAGAATACCATCATTACATTCTTCTTCAATAACTGTCATTAAAAGCAAAGTAGCTTGTCAATAAAGTACAATAGAATAGCATGCTCCAAACAGGTAGGGGAAAACATTTTTTATGTCTGCAGGATTACATATATGTACATAAGAACGGCAGACAATATGTCCTAATTATGCATTTTTATAATGCATTAATAAAAAATAAAAGAAACAATTGAAGGTTCAACCTGACATGTCCAGACTCAAAATCCAAAAAGCCATGGTATTGCATACTTTGTGACTCCAGTCACCCCTCTGAGGGTTAATGACTTTATCTACTCATTAGGATGCTCCGAGCTACAGTACTTGCATTGCATGGACATCAGTAAAGTAACAAGGCTTTTCACACTAGGTGTGTACAGTAGCATACCGTTACAATACTGATATTTACAAGTACTTTTACTACTAACCAGATATAGGTTTTCCAATGGTCTCGATTTTGTGCCCATAAAATGAACGTTTAATCTGTACAATGCTTTAATTGATGTGAATAGATTCATAAAATTGTTCATAAACACGTAAAAAAATATTTTTTTCTCTTCTAATGAATGAGATAGGTGAGTGAAACTTGTGTCCCAGCACATATCCATAGGTGTAACATCATCAGCCCCAATCATCTTGAAGGACGTGAGCAGAGCAGGACTAATCTTTTAAAGGACGTTTCTAATCTGGGTTCTCATACCATGTAAGCAGCATCTAGCTACTCATGTGGTGACATCTGACTCGCCTTAGCCCATTTACTCTTTAAACCTCCGAACCCCGGTACTTTAGCTATTGTTTTATGTCTGTTTTAGCTCCTATTATTTTATTAGCTCGCATTAGGTTTACAGTTTTATCATCACGTATGGAATATATTTATATCTTGTGGCAAAAAAATTGTAATTACTTGGAATCCATACATGTGATGCTTTGTGATACAATCTATGTGAATGTTTGCTTTATGAGTAATGTTTGACCTGTAGAATCCTGGTATTTTCATCTGCTTAGCATAAAAAGCTTTTGTAAAGAAATGGATGGAATGTGGGCTAAATTTAAAGGATAACGTTATCCTAAAACAAGAGATTAAACAGATTGTAATTGTCATAACGCAAGTATCAACTGATTCTTTTCATCTTGGCTGTGAAATTTATAAGATTGTTTATCTTTTGAAGATGAGTCTCTTAGACAGTTTCAAGGCAGTACTCCCTTGGTATAGATGTGCTACCATTTAACATTTTAACCAGACTGGCAAATGGCAAAGTCATTGCTCTACTTGGACAATGTGGTAGGCTTTTTGTGCAGTGATCAAAACTGCACTTATTTAGACTTCAGGGAATTCAGCAAAAGGTATGAGGTCACCTTTGGGAAGTCAGAGGTGATTATCAAGATCCTAGAAGACTTGTTAAGAAACAAGCAAGTAGTCAAAAATTCACGGAAAACTTGCCTAAAATTCAGCCAAAAATTAAGACTATTGAGATCAAACAGATCCTGAAATCCTGCAACCTCTGCATTCTCATGTGACTGTATATTGGGCTATTACCCGAACTTCCTTTTACATTGGGCCTTCACTATTGAAATAGTAAATCAAACAGTTATGTACAAAGGGCCCCACAAGTGTTGAAAAGTTGTCTTTATCATCTCCACACAGAAATAAGTTATTTTGTATGTCTGTGTCCATGGGAATGTGAAAAGAAATATATTGGGTTTGGATATCTAGTTCATGTCTCATTTGTCACATTTATTTCTCCTGCGTCTCTTGAAAAGGTTGGGTTAAGAAAAGTGGGGTAGGTCCTACCCCGACAACTGGGACCATATTCTATGGTCACCTACTGATACTCAAGCCCAAAACAAAGATATGTAGCCACAAGTTCATCTGAGCAAAAAATGTAACACATTATTCTAATATCAGCCGAACCTATCAATATCAATGGGTTTGGCTGAGAGTCTGTGTATAGGAGAACCAGAGAATTGACTGTTGTGGAAGATATCATTTTGGCATGTCCAATTTTGGAATGCCACTCATATTGTCTCCTGGAAATAAAGAACACAGGATCTCTCAGCTGAGATGGCTGCTGGTGGAACAAATGGATTATTCGTCCAATAGACATCTTATGTGTATGGCGGTGTTATGGAAATTTGGTTTGGAGAAATGTATCCCTGTGTGTGCTGCGGCCGTTCCCAATAAGACTGAGTATTTTGAGCGCTCATCAAGAATGGACTGTACACCATTGTGACAGAAAAACATTCCATCAATACTGATGATTTATTGTACATACATAGTTTTAGAATTGCATATAGAAAGGAGTGGCTAGTTAATTACCATATTGTCTAGCTCCTCTGTTATTGGTTATCTAAATATATATGGAATAATGTGATTAATGCACATATGAATGCTGATTAAGCAACTAAAATGAAGCTCTGCATCTAGGACAAAGTTGAGACATCTGATCATTACTTAATACATCTGGTACTGTTCTGCTTTTTTTTTGGTGTCTGGAAAGTACCGAGGAACCATCTGGCCTAGCTCATGTGGTCAAGTAGAGCAATTGATTATAATCTAGCTGAGTATATAGGATTATAGAGGAGTATACATGGAAGTGAGATCTATATGATATATATATTTCTATCACAGCGGACTTTCAGAGACAATTCTGAGACTTACTGCTGCCACACTTCAGACTGTTTTGAGGAATATGGCTTACATCAGGTTGGCCAATGGGTCAAAAGAACTCTTCAGGCCTGTGGTATTCATCCCTTTCCTCTTTTTCCACTACCTATGCCCTGTCACTTGTCTGCTTGTAAAATGATGTGTTAGAATTGTCGTCGCCACATAATATGGGACGTTCTGAGACATTGTGCTTTTAACAAATTAAATTGTAAAATTCAAATACATGCACAGAAGAGCTACACTGATACATTGAACAACAAAGCAGGTCTCTCTTTATTGCCTCATTCAGTCTTTCTTTATATAGATTATTAGTAGGGATGAGCAAATAGCTTCGGATAACTCCTTATCCAAATAGCTATAGTGCTTCCTGAATAGCTGCATCAGGAACCCGGAGACCTGGAGCACTCCCAATGATCAAGTGTTTGGCGCTGCAGCTGCATGTGTTGTGGCTGTGTGGCAGTCACAACACATGCATGGAGAGCCTGTTTGTTGGGCTCTCCATGCATGTGTCATGCCTGTCACACAGCCGCGACACGTGCATCTGCGGAGCCGAACAGCTGATCAGCAGGAGCACTCCAGGTATCCGGGTTCCTGATGCAGTGATTCAGGAAGCGCTATAGCTATTCGGATAAGGAGTTATCTGAAGCTATTCGCTCATCCCTAGTTATTAGTATATATACATTGTAACAATATAATTGGCTCAGCTTATCTCTAAATATGTGCTAGTATTAGCATACGTACTTCTAATTGGCTAAGTTAACATTATTGACACCCAGCTTCTGGTGTTGTACTACCCCCCTTTGTTTAGTTTTTCTCTGTTATCTCTATGTTTTTAGACACAGACATTCCTGAGACACCCTTATCTGATCATAGACTCTATAGGTACCTTCACACTGAACAACTTAACAACGATAACGATAGCGATCCGTGACGTTGCAGCGTCCTGGATAGCGATATCATTGTGTTTGACACGCAGCAGCGATCAGGATCCTGCTGTGACATCGTTGGTCGGAGCTAGAAGGCCAGCATCTTATTTCGTCGCTGGATCACCCGCTGACATCGCTGAGTCGGCGTGTGTGACACCGATCCAGCGATGTCTTCACTGGTAACCAGGGTAAACATCGGGTTACTAAGTGCAGGGCCACGCTTAGTAACTCGATATTTACCCTGGTTACCATTGTAAATGTAAAAAAAAAAAAACACTACATACTTACATTTCGGTGTCTGTCGCGTCCCCCGGCGTCCGCTTCCCTGCACTGTGTCAGCACCGGCTTACACAGTGCAGGGAAGCGGACGTCGGGGGACGCGACAGACACCTGAATGTAAGTATGTAGTGTTTGTTTTTTTTTACATTTACACTGGTAACCAGGGTAAACATCGGGTTACTAAGCGCGGCCCTGCGCTTAGTAACCCGATGTTTACCCTGGTTACCCGGGGACTTCGGCATCGTTGGTCGCTGGAGAGCTGTCTGTGTGACAGCTCTCCAGCAACCACACAACGACGAAACAGCGACGCTGCAGCGATCGGCATCGTTGGCTATATCGCTGCAGCGTCGCTTAATGTGACGGTACCTTATCTTGCAAGGAAAGCGATGCATGTAGAAGAAGCCAAGATGGAGTCAGGATAGTTAAATATAAATCCTGCTGTTAGAGGTTGGGACTTCCCTGCCATGTGGGATGTAACGCAGGCACTATTTGGTGCAACTTGCTCAGGCTCCTGTTATACATGTGGCTACTGCTAGCTCTCCAGCTAAAGTCTATTGTAACAGTGGTATACTTAGGCAGCCCAACTCTCTGGTGTCTAAGTCCAGAAATCACCTTACTGAACAAGTCTGTGCTGTGGCGCCTTGTCATTGGTGCTCGATGCTTTCTGCTCTGGTGATGTGGCAGCTCCGGATTGGCCCACAGGCGATGCCCTGTCTGACTGGGTGTGAGTGTTTGGGGTGGAGCCTGGCACATAAAGGGCTTTCAGTGAGGCACGTGGCCATGCTAGCGTCAATTGTATTTGGTGTATGTGAGTATGGATTCTCTACCCCTCTATCTGTGTGTTTTGTGTGTTTACCACCGTATCAGCTACCAGTGGGATGTCAGTGATCTGTGATAGCATTTGTTCAGGGCTGGCCCTGTGCCATTAGAATTCCAGCACCTCCGGAGAGGAGATTGTCTGTGTGAGTTCAGGGCTGGCATCAAGCCATCAGAATTCTGACTCCTCTGGAGAGGAGGTTTGCTGCATGTTCATACTGACTGTGAGTTTTTGCTATTTGTTTCCATCCCTTGTGTATGCTATACTTCCCTGTGGGGTTAACCCCACCACAGAGTAAGTTCAACCCACATGTTCTTTCGCAGCGGTTCTAACGGGGTATTGCACATTTCCTAATGTCCTTGTACCCCTCAGTGGCTAGCTGAGCTGATACTTACCTCCCTGTACCCCTCGGTGGTTAGCTGAGCTGGTACTAACCTTCCCTGTACCCCTCGGTGGTTAGCTGAGCTGGTACTTACTGTCCCTGTACCTCTCGATGGTTAGCTGAGTAGGCACTCCTCTCCCTGTCCACCTCTGAGTTGTATTTGGGTTTGGTTTTCTGCATTACATTCACACTGTGTGGAGTTAACTCTGTGTTTTAGGAGGAAGGTTCTCTAGTTTTTTGTCCATCATTATTTACACTAGCAGCAGTTTTACATCTCTGAATGGTGGACCCCATGTTGCGAATGCACTTTATAGTTTATTTTAATTTAGTGCAATCCGCCAATCCTAACACCTGCTTTCACAGTTCCCTTCTCTTGTGGCAGTGGGTGGCTGTTCCAGCTGAAGTGCCCATTTACAGACTCCCCTACATACATTCTTCTCCACTAATGGAAGAAGCTGGCCTTCCTACACTGCTTCACTGGACTCTCCAGTTCAGTCTGCCTGACACACCATCTGATGGACACACACACAAACCACAGAGTAAGAAAACTATACGGATGCCACATTCATATGCTGGTCAGAGTTGGCATCCAAAAGTTGGTCATAATAGATATAATTTATCCAGTCCACATTTTTATTCACTATAATAATGGGGAATAGCGATTCTAATCCTGCTACTACTTGATCTCTGGCTTGGAACTCATCTGGTGCTCCTCTTTAGACTACAATAGCATCTAAAATACTAAACTTCAGGAAGGCAGATTTCCAACTGTTGAGAGATGATCTTAGTGCAATAAACTGGGATGATATCCTGAGACATAAAAGTACACAAAGAAAATGGAAAATGTTTATTAGCATCCTGAATAGGACCTGGGCATAGAATATACCGTATGGGAACAAACAAGCTAGAAATAGGAGGAAACCAATATGGCTAAATAGAGCTGTAAGGGGCGCAATAAGTGACAGAAAGAAAGAATTTAGAGAATTAAAGCAAGTAGGTAGTGATGAGGCATTAAATAAATATAGAAAATTAAATACATTCCGTAAAAAGCAAGTAAACGGAGTAAAAAATTGAGACAGAGAGAATTATTGCCAGAAAGAGTAAAAATAATCCCAAAATATTATTTAACTACATAAATAGTAAGAAACTAAAAAATGATAGTGTTGGCCCCCTTAAAAATAGTCTGGGTGAAATGGTGGATGATGATGAGGAAAAATCTAATACGTTAACTTTTTATCAACAGTATTTACACAAGAAAATCCCATGAAAGACAACAGGAAGTACGTCGGAGTCTAAAAATCACTAAAGTTGACAAATCCCCACACCTGGATGGGCCACACCCCCGAGTACTGCAGGAGTTAGGTACAGTCATTGATAGACCATTATTTTTAATCTTTAAATATTCCATAATAACAGGTATTACTTAGCTCACAGCACCTCATGCAAACACAGGGTTAACATTACCCAAAGTTGTAGTCCACGTCAGATCCAAGAAGTCCATCTTGGAAAAGGTTCAAACATTCAATAATAAAATACGGACAGCACTCTGTATTTTATTACTGGATCCATAATAACAGGGTCTGTGCCACAGGACTGGCGTATAGCAAATGTGGTGCCAATATTCAAAAATGGGAAAAAACTGAACTTGGAAATTATAGGCCAGTAAGTTTAACTTCTACTGTGGGTAAAATCCTGGAGGGTTTTCTAAGAAATGCTATACTGGAGTATCTGAAGAAGAATAACATAACCTTATGACCCAATATTAACATGGGTTTAAGAGGGACCATTCCTGTCAGACTAATCTGATAAGCTTCTATGAAGAGGTAAGTTCTGGACTGGACCAAGGAAAAGCAGTGGATGTGGTGTTGTAGAAATCGCAGGAATGTAAGATGTTGTCACGGACTGGAGGCAGATCAAGAGTTAACATGTTTATTAACAACATGTACACTCCACGCAGGGAGTGGCAGGACACGTGAGGTGTGTTAGGGAGAAGGGCAGAACTGGGAGCTGGAGCGGGGTATGGCAGGAACAAATGATAGTTCGATAGGAAGAAACAGAGGCAATAAAACTTATCAGTCTGTAGTCTTCTTGATTGCAGCATCTTGGTTCTCCAACAGTGGCACTGACAACAGCGGCACATGACGTTTCAAAGGTGTCTGTAGAGGACGGGGGTCCAATCCACGGAGCGGGTGAAGAGTCTTTGAAGAGTGCAGGGAGTTCCTGCCCTCATGAACGCCAAACACGGTGCTCAGTCCAGTACGAAGAACTGCCGGAACAAGGCTTTGCTCCGTGATGTATACAGTTACTTGGCTAAGAGGCTCTGGCCTAGTCACCTGCTACAGTCTCTGGTTTCAACTGTGAGTCACCTGGCACAGAGGATAGCAGGGAACTGGCTGTCTGTTATCTACCTACAGTGGACTGGTACACGGGATCTGTCAAGTCGGCCTGCGTTCAAGGGATGCTCTGCTTTTCACAGTCGACTCTGCACTCAACTGTCCGCTTAGCTTTCCCACCTGGACTCTGTCTTTTTTCCCATGTGCAGCATTTTTTAACATGGCCCTGCCTACTGCAGTCACATGCAAGGGTTGGTCCTTGTCTGAAAATCTTTCCCCCTGCAACATTGAACATTGGTGACAGTCCCGGTAGTTCCGGAACCAGTGTGAGAAAGGTATACCCAATCTTGTACTTCCTCTTACAGTGTATATGGACTTTTCAAAAGCTTTTGATATGGTGACACAAAAAACGTTGATACATAGAATGAGAACAATGGGGATAGAGGAAAATATGTGTAAGTGGGTTAAGAGCTGGTTCAGGGACAGGAAACAGGGTGGTTATTAATGGAGCACACTCGGACTGGGTTGCGGTTAGCAGTGGGGTACTGCAGGGGTCGATGTTGGGCCCACTTCTTTTTTTTCAATATTTGCAGATGACACTAAACTTTGCAGAATAATCAATACAGAGGAGGACAATTTAATATTACAGGAAGATTTATGTAATCTAGAAGCTTGAGCTGATAATTGGCAAATGAGCTTTCATGGGGATAAATATAAGGTCATGCACTTGGGCAGAAGAAATAACATGCATAATTATGTGTTTAATTGTATAACACTGGGAAAAACTATCACTGAAAAAGACCTGGGTGTGTTATGATCCTTAGTGGTTGAGGATCACGAATTACTCCAGCTAAGTAACAAACATAGAACAAGCTCTAGGGAGGTGGCAAACTGGACTGACCGCAAATCTGAACCTATCCAAACACACTAGAAGTAGCCGGTGAACGTGCCTAAAAAATCCTAGACGTCTCGAGCCAGCCTGAGGAACTAACTACCCCTAGAGAGAAAGAAAGACCTCTCTTGCCTCCAGAGAAATAATCCCCAAAGATATAGAAGCCCCCAACAAATAATAACGGTGAGGTAAGAGGAAGGCACATACACAGGGGTGAAAACAGATTCAGCAAATGAGGCCCACTAACACTAGACAGCAGAAAATAGTAAGGGGTCTGTGCGGTCAGTAAAAAACCCTAACAAAATATCCACACTGAGATTTCAAGAACCCCCGCACCAACTAACGGTGTGGGGGGAGAAACTCAGTCCCCTAGAGCAACCAGCAAGCGAGGAGATCACATCTTAGCAAGCTGGACAAGAAACATGATGAATGCTGATAATCAAAAAATGAACGGACAAAAACTTAGCTTGTCTTGGAGAGGCTGGGAGCAAGGTAATCACAAGGAATCTGAAGAGCACTGAATACATTGATAGCAGGCAAGGAACTGAGTATCCAGGTGAGTTAAATAGGAAACAAACCAAGGATAACGAACCAGCTGATGCAGCCAACCTGCAGAAAGACAACATTACACAGTACCGCTTGTGACCACTAGAGGGAGCCTAAAAATAGAGTTCACAACAGTACCCCCCCCTTGAGGAGGGGTCACCGAACCCTCATCAAGACCCCCAGGGTGATCAGGATGAGCCGCGTGGAAGGCACGAACCAAATCGGCCGCATGAACATCAGAGGCGACAACCCAGGAATTATCCTCCTGACCATAGCCCTTCCACTTCACCAAATACTGAAGCCTCCGTCTAGAGATACGAGAATCCAAAATCTTCACCACGTACTCCAATTCACCCTCGACCAGCACCAGAGCAGGAGGCTCAACAGAAGGAACCACAGGTACCACATACCTCCGCAACAAAGACCTATGGAACACATTATGAATGGCAAACGATGCTGGGAGATCCAAACGAAAAGACACCGGGTTAACGATTTCCAAGATCTTATAAGGACCGATGAAGCGAGGCTTGAATTTAGGAGAGGAGACCTTCATAGGAACATACCGAGAAGACAGCCACACCAAATCCCCAACACGAAGTCGGGGACCCACACCGCGGCGGCGGTTGGCAAAGTGCTGAGCCTTCTCCTGTGACAACCTCAAATTGTCCACCACATGGTTCCAAATCTGCTGCAACCTATCCACCACAGAATCCACCCCAGGACAGTCAGAAGACTCAACCTGACCCGAGGAAAAACGAGGATGGAAACCAGAATTGCAGAAAAAAGGCGAAACCAAAGTAGCAGAACTAGCCCGATTATTAAGGGCAAACTCGGCCAATGGCAAAAAAGTCACCCAATCATCCTGATCAGCAGAAACAAAACATCTCAAATAAGTTTCCAACATCTGATTAGTTCGCTCGGTTTGGCCATTAGTCTGAGGATGGAAGGCCGACGAAAAAGATAAATCAATGCCCATCTTAGCACAAAAAGTCCGCCAAAACCTGGACACAAACTGGGATCCTCTATCAGACACTATTTTCAGGAATGCCGTGCAAGCGAACCACATTCTGAAAATATAGAGGAACCAAATCGGAGGAGGAAGGCAACTTAGGCAAGGGCACCAAATGGACCATCTTGGAAAAACGATCACACACCACCCAGATGACAGACATTTTCTGAGATACTGGAAGATCCGAAATAAAATCCATGGAAATGTGCGTCCAAGGCCTTTTCGGGACAGGCAAAGGCAAAAGTAAACCGCTGGCACGAGAACAGCAAGGCTTAGCCCGAGCACAAATCCCACAAGACTGCACAAAGGAACGCACATCCCGCGACAAGGAAGGCCACCAGAAGGACCTAGCCACCAAATCTCTGGTACCAAAAATCCCAGGATGACCCACCAACACCGAAGAATGAACCTCGGAAATAACTCTGCTGGTCCATCTATCCGGGACAAACAGTCTCTCTGGTGGACAACGGTCAGGTCTATCCACCTGAAATTTCTGCAGCACTCGTCGCAAATCTGGGGAAATGGCAGACAAAATCACTCCCTCTCTGAGAATACCAGCCGGCTCAGAAACTCCCGGAGAGTCAGGCACAAAACTCCTAGAAAGTGCATCAGCCTTCACATTCTTCGAACCAGGCAGGTATGAGACCACAAAGTTGAAACGGGAGAAAAACAGTGACCAACGAGCCTGTCTAGGATTCAGGCGCTTGGCAGATTCGAGGTAAATCAGGTTTTTGTGATCAGTCAAGACCACCACACGATGTTTAGCTCCTTTGAGCCAATGTCGCCACTCCTCAAATGCCCACTTCATAGCCAACAACTCCCGATTACCAACATCATAATTCCGCTCGGCAGGCGAAAACTTTCTTGAAAAGAAAGCACATGGCTTCATCACAGAGCCATCAGAGCTTCTCTGCGACAAAACAGCCCCTGCTCCAATCTCAGAAGCATCAACCTCGACCTGGAAGGGGAGAGAGACATCTGGTTGACATAAGACTGGAGCTGAAGAAAACCGGTGCTTCAGTTCCCGAAAGGCCTCCACGGCCGCAGGAGACCAATTAGTCACATCAGAACCCTTCTTGGTCAAATCCGTCAAAGGTTTAACCACGCTAGAAAAATTAGCGATGAAACGACGGTAAAAATTAGCAAAACCCAAGAACTTCTGAAGACTCTTAACAGACGTAGGCTGAGTCCAGTCATGAATAGCCTGGACCTTGACTGGGTCCATCTCCACAGTAGAAGGAGAAAAAATAAAACCCAAAAAGGAGACCTTCTGTACTCCGAAGAGGCATTTTGAGCCCTTCACAAATAAAGCATTAGCACGCAGGACCTGAAACACCATCCTGACCTGCTTCACATGGGACTCCCAATCATCAGAAAAGACCAAAATGTCATCCAGATAAACAATCATAAATTTATCCAGATATTCTCGGAAGATGTCATGCATGAAGGACTGAAACACAGAAGGAGCATTAGAGAGTCCAAAAGGCATCACTAAGTACTCAAAATGGCCTTCGGGCGTATTAAATGCTGTTTTCCATTCATCTCCCTGCTTAATGCGCACAAGGTTATACGCACCACGGAGATCTATCTTAGTGAACCAACTGGCACCCTTAATCCGAGCAAACAAATCAGACAATAGTGGCAAAGGATACTGAAATTTGACTGTGATTTTATTCAGAAGACGATAATCTATACAAGGTCTCAAAGAACCGTCCTTCTTGGCCACAAAAAAAATCCTGCACCAAGAGGGGAAGAGGATGGGCGAATATGTCCCTTCTCCAAAGACTCCTTTATATAACTCCGCATCGCGGCATGCTCTGGTATAGACAAATTAAAAAGTCGTCCCTTAGGGATTTTACTACCAGGAATTAAATTTATAGCACAGTCACAATCCCTATGAGGTGGCAGGGCACTGGACCTGGGCTCATCAAATACATCCTGGTAGTCAGACAAAAACTCAGGGACCTCAGAAGGAGTGGAAGAAGCAATAGACACCAACGGAGTATCGCCATGAATTCCCTGACAACCCCAACTTGACACAGACATAGCTTTCCAATCTAAAACTGGATTATGAGCCTGCAGCCATGGCAGACCCAAAACGACAACATCATGCAAATTATGCAGAACAAGAAAGCGAATCACCTCCTGATGTACGGGAGTCATGCACATGGTCATTTGCGTCCAATACTGAGGCTTATTCTCAGCCAATGGCGTAGCATCAATTCCCCTCAGAGGAATAGGAAATTCCAAAGGCTCCAGGACAAAACCACAGCGCCTGGCAAACGACAAATCCATCAGATTCAGGGCAGCACCCGAATCCACAAAAGCCATAACCGGGTAGGACGACAAAGAACAAATCAAAGTAACAGACAAAATAAATTTAGGCTGTATCGTACCAATGGTAACAGGTTTAGCGATTTTTTTTAAACGTTTAGAGCATGCTGAGATAACATGAGTAGAATCACCACAGTAAAAGCACAACCCATTTTGACGTCTATGACTTTGTCGCTCAATTCTGGTCAGAGTTCGGTCACATTGCATAGACTCAGGTCTCTGTTCAGAAAATACCGCCAAAGGATGAGCAGATTTGCGCTCCCGCAAACGCCGATCAACCTGAATGGCTAAAGCCATAGAATCACTCAGACTTGTAGGGGTGGGAAACCCCACCATAACATTCTTAATGGCCTCAGAAAGACCTCTGAAATTTGCAGCCAGGGCACACTCATTCCATTGAGTAAGCACCGACCATTTCCGAAATTTTTGACAATACACCTCTGCTTCATCCAGACCTTGAGAGATAGCCAGCAACACTTTTTCTGCCTGATTCTCAAGATTAGGTTCCTCATTAAGCAGTCCAAGAGCCAGAAAAAATGCATCTACATTAAGCAATGCAGGATCTCCTGGCGCCAGAGAGAAGGCCCAATCTTGAGGGTCGCCGCGCAACAAGGAGATAACAATTTTAACTTGCTGAGCGGAATCACCAGAGGAACGAGGTCTCAGAGATAGAAATAACTTACAATTATTCTTAAAATTCTGAAACCTAGATCTATCTCCAGAAAACAACTCAGGAATGGGTATCTTTGGTTCTGACATAGGGCTATGATTAACAAAATCCTGAATACTTTGCACCCGTGCAGTAAGATGATCCACACTAGAAGTCAGAGTCTGAATATTCATGTCTGCAGCTGAGCTCAAAACCACCCAGAGTTCAAGGGGATGAAAGAAGCTAAACAGACTGCAGCAAAGGAAAAGCGGGAGGAAAAAAAAAATGTACTCAGGTCTTCTTTTTATCCCACTTCTGCGATGCATTAAACACTTTTTTGGCCTGCTATACTGTTATGATCCTTAGTGGTTGAGGATCACGAATTACTCCAGCTAAGTAACAAACATAGGACAAGCTCTAGGGAGGTGGCAAACTGGACTGACCGCAAATCTGAACCTATCCAAACACACTAGAAGTAGCCGGTGAACGTGCCTAAAAAATCCTAGACGTCTCGAGCCAGCCTGAGGAACTAACTACCCCTAGAGAGAAAGAAAGACCTCTCTTGCCTCCAGAGAAATAATCCCCAAAGATATAGAAGCCTGTTGTGAAATTGGATTCTGGGCTCCCCCGGTGGCCACTGGTGGAATTGAACTTGTGTGCATCATCCTCTCTGTTCACCTGTTCCCATCAGGATGTGGGAGTCTCTATATAACCTTGCTCCTCTGTCAGTTTCATGCCGGTCAACAATGTAATCAGAAGCCTTTCTTTGCATGTTCCTGCTACTAGACAACTCCCAGCTAAGTTGGACTTTCGTCCTTGTTTGTTTTTGCATTTTGTTCCAGTTCACAGCTGCTGTTTCGTTACTGTGTCTGGAAAGCTCTTGTGATCTGAAATTGCCACTCTGGTGTTATGAGTTAATACTAGAGTCTTAAAGTAATTTCTGGATGGTGTTTTGATAGGGTTTTCAGCTGACCATGAAAGTGCCCTTTCTGTCTTCCTGCTATCTAGTAAGCGGACCTCGATTTTGCTAAACCTATTTTCATACTACGTTTGTCATTTCATCTAAAAACACCGCCAATATATGTGGGGGCCTCTGTCTGCCTTTTGGGGAAATTTCTCTAGAGGTGAGCCAGGACTGTATTTTCCTCTGCTAGGATTAGTTAGTCCTCCGGCTGGCGCTGGGCGTCTAGGGATAAAACGTAGGCACGCTACCCGGCCACTGTTAATTGTGCGGCAGGTTTAGTTCATGGTCAGTTTAGATTCCATCTTCCAAGAGCTAGTTCTTATATATGCTGGGCTATGTTCTCTCGCCATTGAGAATCATGACAGTTTGACCGGCCCAAAAGGGTTAAATTATTGGCTGAGAAAGGAGAGAAAAAAGAAGTCTGCTGAAAATTTTTTTTTTTTTTTTTTTTTTTCTCTAGTTCTGAGTGTGCTCATAATTGAATCACTTGCTAGTCTGCCTATACTGCAGCCTTCCTCTCTTTCTCTCCTTCTAATCCTTGAATGGCTCTGTGTTCACCTGTTTGAAATGGATCTTCAGAGTGTAGCTACAGGTTTGAATAATCTCGCCACGAAGGTACAAAATTTGCAAGATTTTGTTGTTCATGCACCTATGTCTGAACCTAGAATTCCTTTGCCTGAATTTTTTTCAGGGAATAGATCTTGCTTTCAAAATTTTAAAAATAATTGCAAATTGTTTTTGTCCCTGAAGTCTCGCTCTGCCGGAGATCCTGCACAGCAGGTCAGGATTGTAATTTCCTTGCTCCGGGGCGACCCTCAGGATTGGGCTTTTGCATTGGCTCCAGGGGATCCTGCGTTGCTCAATGTGGATGCGTTTTTTCTGGCCTTGGGGTTGCTTTATGAGGAACCTCATTTAGAGCTTCAGGCGGAAAAAGCTTTGATGTCCCTATCTCAGGGGCAAGATGAAGCTGAAATATACTGCCAAAAATTCCGTAAATGGTCTGTGCTTACTCAGTGGAATGAGTGCGCCCTGGTGGCGATTTTCAGAGAAGGTCTCTCTGATGCCATTAAGGATGTTATGGTGGGGTTCCCTGTGCCTGCGGGTCTGAATGAGTCCATGACAATGGCTATTCAGATCGATAGGCGTCTGCGGGAGCGCAAACCTGTGCATCATTTGGCGGTGTCTACTGAGAAGACGCCAGAAAATATGCAATGTGATAGAATTCTGTCCAGAAGCGAGCGGCAGAATTTTAGACGAAAAAATGGGTTGTGCTTCTATTGTGGTGATTCAACTCATGTTATATCAGCATGCTCTAAGCGTACTAAGAAGCTTGACAAGTCTGTTTCAATTAGCACTTTACAGTCTAAGTTTATTCTATCTGTGACCCTGATTTGTTCTTTATCATCTATTACCGCGGACGCCTATGTCGACTCTGGCGCCGCTTTGAGTCTTATGGATTGGTCCTTTGCCAAACGCTGTGGGTATGATTTGGAGCCTTTGGAAGCTCCTATACCTCTGAAGGGGATTGACTCCACCCCATTGGCTAGTAATAAACCACAATACTGGACACAAGTAACTATGCGTATTAATCCGGATCACCAGGAGATTATTCGCTTTCTGGTGCTGTATAATCTACATGATGTTTTGGTGCTAGGTTTGCCATGGCTGCAATCTCATAACCCAGTCCTCGACTGGAAAGCTATGTCTGTGTTAAGCTGGGGATGTAAAGGGACTCATGGGGACATACCTTTGGTTTCCATTTCATCATCTATTCCCTCTGAGATTCCTGAATTCTTGTCTGACTATCGTGACGTTTTTGAAGAACCCAAGTTTGGTTCACTACCTCCGCACCGGGAGTGCGATTGTGCCATAGATTTGATCCCGGGTAGTAAATACCCTAAGGGTCGTTTATTTAATCTGTCTGTGCCTGAACACGCTGCTATGCGAGAATATATAAAGGAGTCCTTGGAAAAGGGACATATTCGTCCTTCGTCATCTCCCTTAGGAGCCGGTTTTTTCTTTGTGTCTAAGAAAGATGGCTCTTTGAGGCCGTGTATTGATTATCGGCTTTTGAATAAAATCACGGTTAAATATAAATATCCGTTACCACTGCTGACTGATTTGTTTGCTCGTATAAAGGGGGCCAAGTGGTTCTCTAAGATTGATCTCCGTGGGGCGTATAATTTGGTGTGAATCAAGCAGGGGGATGAGTGGAAAACCGCATTTAATACGCCCGAGGGCCACTTTGAGTATTTGGTGATGCCTTTTGGTCTTTCAAATGCCCCTTCAGTCTTCCAGTCCTTTATGCATGACATTTTCCGCGATTATTTGGATAAATTTATGATTGTGTATCTGGATGATATTCTGATTTTTTCGGATGACTGGGACTCTCATGTCCAGCAAGTCAGAAGGGTTTTTCTGGTTTTGCGGTCTAATTCCTTGTGTGTGAAGGGTTCTAAGTGCGTTTTTGGGGTTCAAAAGATTTCCTTCTTGGGATACATTTTTTCCCCCTCTTCCATCGAGATGGATCCTGTCAAGGTTCAGGCTATTTGTGATTGGACGCAACCCTCTTCTCTTAAGAGTCTTCAGAAATTTTTGGGCTTTGCTAACTTTTATCGTCGATTTATTGCTGGTTTTTCTGATGTTGTTAAACCATTGAGTGATTTGACTAAAAAGGGTGCTGATGTTGCTGATTGGTCCCCTGATGCTGTGGAGGCCTTTCGGGAGCTTAAGCGCCGCTTTTCTTCCGCCCCTGTGTTGCGTCAGCCTGATGTTGCTCTTCCTTTTCAGGTTGAGGTCGACGCTTCTGAAATCGGAGCTGGGGCGGTGTTGTCGCAGAGAAGTTCCGACTGCCCCGTGATGAGACCTTGTGCTTTTTTTTCCCGTAAATTTTCGCCCGCCGAGCGGAATTATGATATTGGGAATCGGGAGCTTTTGGCCATGAAGTGGGCTTTTGAGGAGTGGCGTCACTGGCTTGAGGGGGCCAGACATCAGGTGGTGGTATTGACTGACCACAAAAATTTAATTTACCTTGAGTCTGCCAGGCGCCTGAATCCTAGACAGGCGCGCTGGTCGTTGTTTTTCTCTCGGTTTAATTTTGTGGTGTCATACCTACCGGGTTCTAAGAATGTTAAGGCGGATGCCCTTTCTAGGAGTTTTGAGCCTGACTCCCCTGGTAATTCTGAGCCCACAGGTATCCTTAAGGATGGAGTGATATTGTCTGCCGTTTCTCCAGACCTGCGGCGGGCCTTGCAGGAGTTTCAGGCGGATAGACCGGATCGTTGCCCACCTGGTAGACTGTTTGTTCCTGATGATTGGACCAGTAGAGTCATCTCTGAGGTTCATTCTTCTGCGTTGGCAGGTCATCCTGGAATCTTTGGTACCAGGGATTTGGTGGCAAGGTCCTTCTGGTGGCCTTCCCTGTCACGAGATGTGCGAGGCTTTGTGCAGTCTTGTGACGTTTGTGCTCGGGCCAAGCCTTGTTGTTCTCGGGCTAGTGGATTGTTGTTGCCCTTGCCTATTCCGAAGAGGCCTTGGACGCACATCTCGATGGCTTTTATTTCGGATCTGCCTGTTTCTCAGAAGATGTCTGTCATCTGGGTGGTGTGTGACCGTTTCTCTAAGATGGTCCATTTGGTTCCCTTGCCTAAGTTGCCTTCTTCTTCCGAGTTGGTTCCTCTGTTTTTTCAAAATGTTGTTCGTTTGCATGGTATTCCGGAGAATATCGTTTCTGACAGAGGGACCCAATTCGTGTCTAGATTTTGGCGGGCATTCTGTGCTAGGATGGGCATAGATTTGTCTTTTTCGTCTGCTTTCCATCCTCAGACTAATGGCCAGACCGAGCGGACTAATCAGACCTTGGAGACATATTTGAGGTGTTTTGTGTCTGCGGATCAGGATGATTGGGTTGCTTTTTTGCCATTGGCGGAGTTCGCCCTCAATAATCGGGCCAGCTCTGCCACCTTGGTGTCCCCGTTTTTCTGTAATTCGGGGTTTCATCCTCGATTTTCCTCCGGTCAGGTGGAATCTTCGGATTGTCCTGGAGTGGATGCTGTGGTGGAGAGGTTGCATCAGATTTGGGGGCAGGTAGTGGACAATTTGAAGTTGTCCCAGGAGAAGACTCAGCTTTTTGCCAACCGCCGTCGTCGTGTTGGTCCTCGGCTTTGTGTTGGGGACTTGGTGTGGTTGTCTTCTCGTTTTGTCCCTATGAGGGTTTCTTCTCCTAAGTTTAAGCCTCGGTTCATCGGCCCGTACAAGATATTGGAGATTCTTAACCCTGTCTTTTTCTATTCATAATGTTTTTCATCGGTCATTATTGCGCAGGTATGAGGTACCGGTTGTGCCTTCCGTTGAGCCTCCTGCTCCGGTGTTGGTTGAGGGTGAGTTGGAGTACGTTGTGGAAAAGATCTTAGACTCCCGTGTTTCCAGACGGAAACTCCAGTATCTGGTCAAATGGAAGGGATACGGTCAGGAGGATAATTCTTGGGTGACTGCCTCTGATGTTCATGCCTCCGATCTTGTCCGTGCCTTTCATAGGGCTCATCCTGATCGCCCTGGTGGTTCTGGTGAGGGTTCGGTGCCCCCTCCTTGAGGGGGGATACTGTTGTGAAATTGGATTCTGGGCTCCCCCGGTGGCCACTGGTGGAATTGAACTTGTGTGCATCATCCTCTCTGTTCACCTGTTCCCATCAGGATGTGGGAGTCTCTATATAACCTTGCTCCTCTGCCAGTTTCATGCCGGTCAACAATGTAATCAGAAGCCTTTCTTTGCATGTTCCTGCTACTAGACAACTCCCAGCTAAGTTGGACTTTCGTCCTTGTTTGTTTTTGCATTTTGTTCCAGTTCACAGCTGCTGTTTCGTTACTGTGTCTGGAAAGCTCTTGTGATCTGAAATTGCCACTCTGGTGTTATGAGTTAATACTAGAGTCTTAAAGTAATTTCTGGATGGTGTTTTGATAGGGTTTTCAGCTGACCATGAAAGTGCCCTTTCTGTCTTCCTGCTATCTAGTAAGCGGACCTCGATTTTGCTAAACCTATTTTCATACTACGTTTGTCATTTCATCTAAAAACACCGCCAATATATGTGGGGGCCTCTGTCTGCCTTTTGGGGAAATTTCTCTAGAGGTGAGCCAGGACTGTATTTTCCTCTGCTAGGATTAGTTAGTCCTCCGGCTGGCGCTGGGCGTCTAGGGATAAAACGTAGGCACGCTACCCGGCCACTGTTAATTGTGCGGCAGGTTTAGTTCATGGTCAGTTTAGATTCCATCTTCCAAGAGCTAGTTCTTATATATGCTGGGCTATGTTCTCTCGCCATTGAGAATCATGACAGAAGCCCCCAACAAATAATAACGGTGAGGTAAGAGGAAGGCACATACACAGGGGTGAAAACAGATTCAGCAAATGAGGCCCACTAACACTAGACAGCAGAAAATAGTAAGGGGTCTGTGCGGTCAGTAAAAAACCCTAACAAAATATCCACACTGAGATTTCAAGAACCCCCGCACCAACTAACGGTGTGGGGGGAGAAACTCAGTCCCCTAGAGCAACCAGCAAGCGAGGAGATCACATCTTAGCAAGCTGGACAAGAAACATGATGAATGCTGATAATCAAAAAATGAACGGACAAAAACTTAGCTTGTCTTGGAGAGGCTGGGAGCAAGG
Source organism: Ranitomeya variabilis (assembly GCF_051348905.1). NCBI lineage: Eukaryota > Metazoa > Chordata > Amphibia > Anura > Dendrobatidae > Ranitomeya > Ranitomeya variabilis. The sequence continues at coordinate 778,148,479 of NC_135233.1, forward strand.
TAATCACAAGGAATCTGAAGAGCACTGAATACATTGATAGCAGGCAAGGAACTGAGTATCCAGGTGAGCTAAATAGGAAACCAACCAAGGATAACGAACCAGCTGATGCTGCCAACCTGCAGAAAGACAACACTACACAGTACCGCTTGTGACCACAGGGAGCCTAAAAATAGAGTTCACAACATGGGTGTATGGGTGGATGACAAACTCGCAAGTGTCAGGCAGCTGCTGCAAAGGCAAATAAAATTATGGGATGCATTAAAAGCGTTAAAAGAGGCATAGATGCTCATGAGGAGAACATAATTTTGCCTCTATACAAGTCACTAGTGCGACCACACTTAGAATACTGTGTACAGTTCTGGCTCCGGTGTACAGTATAAGAAAGACATAGCTGAACTAGAGCGGGTGCAGAGAAGAGCGACCAAGGTTATTAGAGCACTGGGAGGCCTGCAATACTAAGACAGGTTATTATACTTGGGGTTATTTAGTTTGGAAAAACGAAGGCTTAGGGGTGATCTTATTATAATGTATAAATATATAAGGGGACAGTACAAAGGCCTTTCTGATGATCTTTTTACTCTCAGACCTGAGATAGTGACAAGGGGGCATCCTCTACGTCAGGAGGAAAGAAGGTTTAATCAATCACAGATGCAAATTCTTTACTGTAAGAGCAGTGAGACTATGGAACTCTGCCATATGATGTTGTAATGAGTGATTCACTACTAAAATTTAAGAAAGGACTGGATGCCTTTCTTGAAAAGTGTAATGCTACAGGTTCTATACACTAGATTCCCTGATAGGACGTTGATCCAGGGAACTAGTCTGATTGCCGTATGTGGAGTCGGGAAGGATTTTTTTTCCCGAATGTGGAGCTTAGTATTTGCCGCATGGTGTTTTTTTTTGCCCTCCTCTGGATCAACATGTTAGGCTGTTGCCTAACTCGTACCAAGTTATCAATGGTGGCGGGACTGTAGTATGAGGAACCTAAATGCTTTAGGTCAATTGTACCTGATAAACTCTGGAAACACTTGTAATTCCCGGGATATGGGCTAAATCCATTGGCCTTTACATGTTTAAGGTTTATGACGAAGGGCACCAGGAATGAATCTTTGGAAGCATTTTGTTGCGGGGTCTCCATTTAATTTAGAATAGGTTGGTTCCTGATATCCTTAAGATAAGTGTCCTAACCGGTCAGTGAAGCATTTGTTTGAACTTTTAACCTGTATAAAAGACACCTGTTCTAACACTTAATTAATCACACTCCAACTTCTCCACCATAGCTAAGACAAAAGAGCTGGTTAAGGACACCAGGGACAAATTTGTAGACCTTGCTCAGCTGGGATGGACTGCAGAACAATAGGAAGCAGCTTGTTGAGAAGGCACCAATTATTTGAAAATGGAAGAAACACAAAATGACTGTCAATCTTCCTTGGTCTGGGGTTCCATGCAAGATCTTGCATCGTGGCATAAGGATGATATTTCCAGCAGTATTATGTCAGAATATCCACTGAACACATCCTTCCAACACATGAAGGGAAGGGCAGAGCTTCCAGGCATTTGACCTATTTACATTATATTACAGGTTTCAGTTAGTATAACAAGGTGGTGGCCATTTTAATTTCATAGCGATTGCTTCCGTAGATAAAGGAAGTGTGATTTACTTAATTACAGGTATTTTGAAATGTATTTAGAATTATATTTCCTTTAAGATCTACTTTTAGCAATGAAAACTTGCCTTTTCTGAAGTTAAACATTTTGTTGCTCTTTACCTAAACACTAATTGAAAATTGACTGTTAATGTAACTCCAACCTACATTTTTGTTATCCAGTCTAGCCTATAGTCATGACACAAATTTTGTTTTTCAAAAGATTTGCTGCCTCAGTGTTTAATCTTTTAGTTAGATATTTCTATGATTACTAAAGTAAAATTCTAAACATTTCACAAGTTTTTTTTTTTACTTTTTATTGTTAACTAAGTCAAGTTTCTGAAAGACTTCAAAATTTAAACTTGTGACTCCTTATTTTTCAAGAATTTAGCAATTTTCCCTAACATACTGGATCTCAGCTTCTGGTCCAAATCCTGATGACAGCCCATTCTGGTCTAATCAGTGCTTGGAGTTTATCACAATTTCTGTGTTTTTGCTCATCCACCGCTTTTTGAAGATTGACCACAGGTTGTCCATGGGATTGAGATCAGGGAATTTCTTGTCTATGGGTCCAAAATTGAAATGTTTTGTTCACCTAGGTACTTAACTTATCACTTTGCTTTGACATGGTGCTACATCATGATAGAAAAATTATTGTTCATAATCAAATTTCCCCTAGATTGTTGCAATGATGCTGAATCGTCGATAGAAGTTTGTCTTGGAGCATGTTTGCATACCATTTTTTATTCAATACAGTGTTCTTAGGCAGAATTGTTTTGGGGCCAATGGAAACCACACATGAATGGTTTTAGGATGAAATTCAGTGTAAATATTTTTTTTTATATTAAGTTAATTTTCATGAAAGAAATTACTGTAACTTTTCGCAATTCATCTGCCACCATAAAAACTGAAGCAGCAAACTTTGTGAAACCGAGCACGAACTTCTTGCGGAAGTCCGTTGCAATGTTCGGCGTTTCGGGGTTTGAGAGAGAGAAAATTTTCAAGCATGCCGCAAAACCAGGAAGATAAAAACATGTGAAATTTCTAGATGCTACAGTTATAAAAAAGAGGTATGGCATGATTTGCATAGTTTATATTCATTTTCTGCTAGAAAAAAAAAGATCAAAACTATATTTATATATTTATTTAGAATAAATCTTTGTTTCACATATTTGATGTTATTCAGAGTATTTTAAATATCAGCACAATTAAAGGCATCAAAGAGACCATGGATAAGTTCATTTCAATGACGACTGAAGAAGAATTGGGAGAATCTTCATCTGAAAATTGAATCCTCCCTTCCACTGCAGGGTAAATTCGTAACATTCTATGAATATAATTGCCAACCACTGCTACATCAAGATCACCTACAAAAAAAAGCAAACAAGAATAAAACAAAGTACAAGTGTAAAAATATAAAGAGCACTGCATGATTAATAATTTAAAACTGAATATTGAGTTACTAATGATATCCACTAATATCAGCAAAATGATCCAGCTACAATTTCCTGTAATATGCAACAAGCTAGATGACTTTACTGCTTGCCACATTTTCAGCCAACACACACAAAATGATCCTATCTTGAAGTCTTTAAATTTTTTCCAGATTGTGAGACATTTTTAAATTTGACAAGTGTTATTGAACCACAGTAGGTATTAAAAGGTTCAAAGACTCGTATCCCAGTTTTATCTGCTGGTAAGATGGTTTTGATCCTACTTAAGCAGTACTACAACCATTGTTCCATTAGGAACATATTCATAGAGTTCCAGAAAGTGACATTTATTTTTGAAGCCACTGATTGAGAACACTGATCACACACTTCTCCATACCACCAACCAGTTTATAAAACCTGGTGGGGCTTGATTACATAGACATAAGAGGTAAGTAGAGATGATTGAATCTTTTGAAATTTAAATTTGTTGGATTCATGTAATTAAAAAAAAAAATGTGATTAGCAATTAATTGCTTGACCGCAAATTACAATAGTATAAAGCCTCCAATTTTCTATAAAACACATGTGTAACATTCTAAGGTCTAGAAGTGTACCCAATTCCTTTTTAACTCTTGAACACAAACATAGCCTTAGTAATGTTAATGTGATCGTACCATAGAAATATGGCAGTAACCAACAGTCAATTTTTCATGCTTTTTAAGATAAAAAACAGTCCAAAAATTATCCTTATTATTAATTTTTTTTATGAGACAGACTGTTCTTTGCAGAACACTAACTCAAACTGATGGTGTCACTATCAGAGGAAAACATCCTGCAGTTACTGAGATAAGTGATGTGCCATATATTTCATAATGCCTTCCACTTCCTCCCCACTAGTATGCTTGCCAGAAGCAAAAGAAGCTAATTTGGTAGTACTACTGCATGGACGGCTAAAACCAGTGGTGCAGGTGCAGCTGTTAGCGGCTATCACAATCTTAGTTATGGTATGTTTTTTGTTTATACTACCCATTGCCATTTTTTCTTTTACCATACATTTTGTACAATATTTTGATACTCTTTTCAACTCCAATTATTTAACCCTTGCCATAAAGGACATAACAAGACATGCTAGGTAGGTACACATAAAGAAAAGCAAAATGTGGCAGCGCATATACTATACGTGTCATGTAAACAGTTGCCAATGGACTAGAAACAGATGTGCAAAAACAGACATGCACAAAATATATACATTTTAAAATATTTTTATGGCTATTTTTTTTTTTAACAAATTCAACCCTCTTGCAAAAATGACATAAGAAATGCTAGCCAGGCACATGATCAAAAAGCCAGCACCTGCAAGAGTGTGCAATATTTCTTTGGGTGTACAGATGTAAGGTTTGAATAGTAAAAAAGATGTGCAATAAAATTTCTCTTGGCACACTCACATTCTGTGAGGTAGACTGTCACGTTTAAATGTTTGGGTTTTTTAATTTTTTTTATCATATTCTTTCAAAGATATGTATATCTACTATATAATTGTCTAAGGGTACTTCCATCTGTCTGTCCTTCTGTCTGTGTGTCGCGGTTATTCGTTCGCTGATTGGTCTCGCCAGCTGCCTGTCATGGCTGTCGCGACCAATCAGCGACGCGCACAGTCCGGAAAAAAATGGCCGCTCCTTACTCCCCGCACTCACTGCCTGGCGCCCGCATACACCCCTCCGGTCACCGCTCACAGAGGGTTAATGCCGGCGGTAACGGACCGTGTTATGCCACGGGTAACGCACTCCGTTACCGCCTCTATTAACCCTGTGTGTCCCCAACTTTGTACTATTGACGCTGCCTATGCGGCATCAATAGTACAAAATGTAATGTTAAAAATAATAAATAAAAAAAAAACCTGCTATACTCACCCTCTGTAGTCCTCTGAGCCGCTCGCGCAACCCGCCATCTTCCGTTGCAGGTTGCGGTGGCAAAGATGGTATGGCAGAAGGACCTGCCATCATCACAAGTCCTGCGCGCCTGCGCGGAAAGGACCGGACGTGACGTCATGGTCATGTGACCGCGACGTCATCACAGGTCCTGCGCTCAGACCAACCCTGGGACCGGAAGCTGCCATGGACTACAAGGGGTCCTCGGAAAGGTGAGTATATGTTTATTTTTTATTTTTTAACCTGTAACAAACGTGGCTGGCCAATATACTACGTGGCTCTGTGCTGTATACTACTTCACTGTGCAATATACTACGTGGCTCTGTGCTGTATACTACGTCACTGGGCAATATACTACGTCGCTGGGCAATATACTACGTCACTGGGCAATATACTATGTGACTTGGAAATATACTACGTGCCTGGACAATATACTACGTGGCTGGGCAATATACTACGTGGCTGGGCAATATACTACGTGGCTGGGCAATATACTACGTGACTGGGCAATATACTACGTGGCTGGGCAATATACTACGTGGACATGCATATTCTAGAATACCCGATGCGTTAGAATGGGGCCACCATCTGGTATGTGTATATATATAAGTGTATATATATATATATATATATATATATATATATATATTTCTGCCTTCACAAATAGGATTGCATAAGAAAGCAAGCACTTTTTGAAGTTGAAGAAATCTTTACAAATCAGGCTAGCTTTACAGTAATAAAGTTCTCTCCACCAAACACTCTGTTTCTGTTAGAATCGTCGAAAACGGTTTGCTGAAGAGAACTCCAATAGATCCCCAACTGAGCCATCTACTTGAATGAAGTGATAGATGTCTGCAGCCTATGATTCTGATATAAAGACCTTAAAAGAATAATAATCTTAGTCGAAATTATCTGTATCAGCTTAAAAAAAAAATCAAGTCTTTTTTCAGAGCAGGACAAAAAAAGTGTGCTATTTTTACAAACTAAGTCCTCCTTCACACGTCTGTATAAAACCGGTACTGGAAAAAACAGTTTAATCAGTGTTTTGGATCAATGTGTTGTCAGTGTTTTTCAAGTATGGCAAAAGAAATTACAGTGTTTCTCCTATACTTTGCAATGTTAAAACACGTACAGCACACTGACACCATCCATGTGCTGTACGGGTTTGACACGGACCCATAGACTTGTATTGGCTCTTGTCATATGTGTTGCTGGTAAAAAATGGACATGTCTCCTTGTGGTCTACATGGACACATTATCTGTGTAAAAACATGGTGATGTGCACAGCAGCATAGGTTATAATAGATACGTGTGGCATCTGTAACAAAAACTGGATACCACACGTTCTGGAAACACAGACATGTGAAGGAGGCCTAACCTGGAATTTCTGGGTGGATTTTGACAAAACTCCCGATGTAGAGCTGAGCAGTAAAGAGCTGTTTTCATATGAGCCTAGCCTTATTATGACTGCAATTATAAATACTCTACAGTTCATAGTGAATGCAGATAATGTCTTCATATCAGAGGTATGGGTATAGACCTACATCACTTAGAATCCAAATGGTTTATTATGGTTTTCCAATGCGTCAATGAAAATTCTGCACAACTTACCACTATCATGTTTCAAGGTCTCATTTTTCAGCATACTAAAACCATCTCCCCCATCAGCAAGGAAAGCCGGAAGAACAACTTTGTACACTTCATCCGTTTCCACTGGAATATATTTTGGTACCCGACATTTGGTGCACAGAACTTGTAATGTGACAACTCTTTCTCCAGATTTTTTATTTAAATTATAAACCACTTTAATTCCTGAAACAGAAAAGGAAGGAATACATACGTGAACTATTTTTGAAGTATTTACAAGATAAAGTTACATTTGTTTCCCCCAAATAATCTTCCATTATCTTCAGCTAGTATGACATTTACAGTTTATGCACAAGCAGCAGATTTGGTGCCACTGTCTTATTCAATTAAATTGGATTAGGAGAAATCCATGAACATGTTACATCCCCATTCAGACGTATGCCGTAGCCTTTCAGTTTAGACATTTTTTTATATAAATGTTATGAGTGTGAACTGACCCTTAGGCCGGGATCACACTTTTGAGAAACTCTCACAAGTCTCGGGTCTCAATACCCAGCACTGCCGCTGGCACTTGGACCGGAGCACTCAGCTGCATAGAAATACATACAGCCGCACACTCTGGTCCTGAGTGCTGGCGGCAGTGCTGGGTATTGAGACGCAAGACTCGTGCAAGTTTCTCAAAAGTGTGATCCCGGCCTTAAACATCATATACCTTGAGTTTTACTTCAGGTATACATTTCTATATAGAGTAATCTAGTGCCAGAACAACATGTGCAATAAAACAGCGGAGATGAGTAAAATGTAACAATAACTTCCGCCATGTGTTTTTGTCATTTGAGTATCTCTACAGAGATCAATTACGGTACTTATCTGAAAGAAAATGCATTCTTCAAAATACAGAATAAGTAACAGAGGTTTGTCAGGTGCCAAGATACACATAGTTTTATTATGCACTGTTTTAGGTTTCTTAATGTTCCATTCTTTGTTTTTTTAAACTTTCACGCATTTTTTCATAAAATACAATAGCTGATAGCTAGTACATCGCTCTGACTATTAAATGGGTTGTCTCGTCTCAGAAGAAAAGTCTGCGGTCGCTATATGTGACTACAGATTGCTGAACTGTGATTGTGCGATAGCGCGTATTTTCAAAATGTTGTTATATTCCCAGTGCGAATAGGTAGTCTACAGTATATGCCATTTGCAAATCTGAATTAAACTAGTCAGCACAAGACTTCAAGTGTGCACATCGCATACAGGCAGTCATGGGGCTGTCCACTCATACGGGGAATGCAGGGAAGTAGTCAGTGTGTGCATTCCCTTCAGAGACCAGATGACCCCTGTAGGCAAAGCCAGTGAATCATTTATTAAAACTACACATTCAGCAATATACATCTGGACAATCCCACATTGTATACTTCTAGTATTGTGCAAAAATTTTAGGCATAGTAACAAAACCAGGAAACATATTGGTCAAACAATAGGGAAATTAGCACTAAATAGTGCAAAAAAAACCCAAACCAAAAAGCAGCACCAACTACATGTCAAATGCCAAAAGAGGAGACTAAAGGAGTATATGGGTTTAAAACAGTAATGTTTTATTAACAATACTTCAAACAATGTGCATACCAAAATCCAAAAGTCAGTAAAGTGCATAGGGATAGCATAAAGAGGACACCCCCCGATGTAGGTAGCCGGTTAAGTCAATACATTTAATGGCAGAGAGCTGCTGTTACTGAAGCCAATAGATAGGTAGCTAGTTAAATCAATACATATAATGGCAAAGAGCTGCTGTTACTAAAGTCTTTGTACTAATGAATAAATGTCACCACAGCCCATTGGCATATAGAGCAGCCCTTACCAGTAAAAAAAAAAACAGGTGACGAACACTGGGTTGGATCCAGGAAAAAGCCCCCAGGTCCTGTTCTTTTGCCTGCATACCTGCATTCATCCTGCCCTCAAAAACCTTGTCAATGAAAAGCTTTCTTAAATAAAGGACTTAGGTTTTTATGACATGGTAAACGGAGTGTTGCTGCTTTTTTCTCTATTATGGATTGTTACACGTGTGTTTTTCTAAGCAAGCACTCTGCATCACCATGATTTCACCCAGCAAAGTGTCGCTAACACAGAGCCCACCTACTCCACCAGTAAGTAGACTGTTTCTTAGTGCCATTCTATTTTTTCCCTTTTTGGTCTACCAATAATTACGGTGCAATTGCAACCCAGTGTCCACCGTTCATAAAACTGCTGCTAGTGTGACTAAAGACAGAAAAAACTAGCAAACGTTCCTCCTTAAACACACCGAGTTAAGTCCACTCAGTGTGAATGGAACTCAGAAAACCAAACCCAGATAACACTCCGAGATGCATAGAGAGGAGTACCAACTCAGCTAACCACCGAGATGAACAGGGACAGTAAGTACCAGCTCAGCTAACCACCGAGGGGTACAGGGAAAATAAGTAACAGCTCAGCTAACCACCGAGGGGTACAGGGAAGGTAAGTACCAGCTCTGCTAACTACCGAGGGGTACAGGGAAGGTAAGTACCAGCTCAGCTAACCACCGAGGGGTACAGAGAAAGTAAGTACCAGGTCAGTTAACCACCGAGAGATACAGGGAAAGTAGAAAGTGTGCAATACCCTGTTTAAACCACTGCAAAAGAACACGTGAGTTGAACTTGCTCTGTGGTGCAATATCCTGTAAACCCCACAGGGATATATAGCATACACATGGGATGGAAACAGATAGCAAATACTCAGTCAGCAAGAACACGCAGCAAACCTTCTCTCTGGAGGAGCCGGAATTCTAATGGCTTGATGTCAGCCCTGAACGCAAACAGACAATCTCCTCCGGAGGTGCCGGAATTCTAATGGCACAGGGCCAGACCTGAACACATGCTGACACAGAACATTGATGTCCCACTGGTAGCTGATACGGTGCTAAACACACCAAACGCACAGACAGAGCGATCGCGTATCCATCCATACATACACCAAACACAAGTGACGATAGCATGCCTGCGTGCTTTGCTGAAAGCCCTTTATTCGCCAGGCTCCACCCCAAACACTCACGCCCAGCCGGACGGGGCATTGCCCATGGGCGAATCGGGAGCGGCCACATCACAGACATGCTCAGTAAGGTGATTTCTGGACTTAGCCTCCAGGAGTGGGGCTGCTGCAGTGCACCACTGTTTACTATAGACTTTAGCTGGAGAGCCAGCAGTAACCACACATATAACAGGAGCTTGAGCAAGATGCTTGGACTAACATCTGCACTAAGCAGCAGACCCAGCAGCTGGACCTGAATGGGAGACCAGAGCAACAAACAGTGCCTGAGATACATCCTGCACAGAAGGGAAATCCTGGCCTCTAACAGTAAGAAGGCTTTAAAAAATAGAGGTGTTGATAGTTTATTTTTATTGATTAACAAAATGTAAAGTGTGTAGAAAACAGAAATGTAATCAATATTTGTGACCACCCCTTGCCTTTAAAACAGCATCAAAGCATCAGTCCTTACATACAGTTTTTTAAAACACTGATGGGTTGTTGTTTCAAACATATTAGGGACTTAACCACTAATCTTCTGTGGATTTATTCTTGCACAGATGAACATGTCTCTTCATGTAATCCAAGACAGACTTGATTTTGAGATCAGGGCTTTGTGGCCATATCAACACTTCCATGAGTTTTTGTTCTTCTTTATTTTGAAGATAGTTCTCATTGACATTGGCTGTACTTTGATGTTATTGTACTGTTGCAGAGTAAGTTTAGTGACGCGGGCTCTGTGGACGTCCGGGTCCTCCTGGCGGCGCATGCGCCGACCCCACTTTTGGCTCCTTCCTATCGGCGCTTACCACTGTATATAAACCCCCCCGGTTCAGATAGTGCACCTCCCCCTGACAAAGGATTTAATCCGAAACGCGCTTTGGGGTGCGCTGTACTTGGACCGGCAGTCCTTAAAGGTACATACCTCCCTTTTATTGCTCTTTAATTTTTAGTTGCTTTTCACTTGCTGTGATCAGCATTTATATTTCACTATTCTTCCCTATCTTATCCCCTACCAATTGTACAGTTATATATTTTTTGCACAATATTGTGATTTTTATTACCATCATTATCCCCTACACATTGAATTGCTATATATTTTTTGCACAACATTGTGTTTTTTATCACCATTGATATTGTTTGATTTCATTATTTGGTCATCTTTTGGCACTTGATATATATTTACATTTATCTTTTTTGCATTCCCCTTAATCAGCAATCAATAGGTACAATGTATATATAATGAATGTATATTGTGGTTATCGGATATATATATTTTTCCTTGAGATGTACATACATGTTCCCAGATAATTTTATATACATATGTACATTTTTTTGGCCCGCTGCTTCTTTTCTTATATATTAATATATATTTTTTGTAACTATTCTTGATATCAATTTTCATAATACCCCCAAGTATGGGCGCATTTTTCTATAGTGCTACTGTTTACCATTCATATTTAAATAAAGGTAATTTTGTTGAATTTATTAAATTGTATTTGTATCTTTTTTGAGATTCTAGGTTTGGAATGTGTTTTCTTGGTGTTTCAAATATTCCGAATGGTTATTCTTTCATCTAGCAACTATATCCTTCTTTTATTGATATATCATTTTATTATCTTTTTTATTTGTTTAAAAATTTGGGGGTATAGGTTTTGCTACGTTCTTTCTAAATCTGCAATTGGCAAGCAGCTTGGTGTGATGAAATCAACTGTGGGAGCAATAATGAGAAAATAGAAGACATACAAGACCACTGATAATCTCCCTCGATCTGGGGCTCTACACAAGATCTCACCCCGTGGGGTCAAAATGATCACAAGAACGGTGAGCAAAAATCTCAGAACCACACATGGGGACCTATTTAATGACCTGCACAGAGCTGGTGCCACCATAACAAAGGCTGCCATCAGTAACACACTACGCCACCAGGGACTCAGATCCTGCAGTGCCAGATGTGTCCCCCTGCTTAAGCCGGTACATGTCCGGGCCCATCTCAAGTTTGCTAGAGAGCATTTGGATTATCCAGAAGAATATTGGGAGAATGTCATATGGTCTGATGAAACCAAAATAGCACTCCTTAGTAGAAACAAAACTCGTCGTGTTTGGAGGAGATAGAATGCTGAGTTGCATCCAAATCACACCATACCTACTATGAAGCATGGGGGTGGCAACATCATGCTTTGGGGCTGTTTCTTTGCAAAGAGACCAGGACGACTGATCTGGGTACATGAAAGAATGAATGGGGCCATGTATCGTGAGATTTTGAGTGCAAACCTCCTTCCATCAGCAATGGCATTGAAGATGAAATGTTGGTGGATCTTTCAGCATGATAATGATCCCAAGCACACCACCAGGGCAATGAAGGAGTGGCTTTGTAAGAAGCATATGAAGGTCCTGGCGTGGCCTAGCCAGTCTCCAGATCTCAACCCCATAAAAAAACCTTTGGAGGGAGTTGAAAGTCCGTGTTGTCCAGTGACAGGCCAAAACATCACTGCTCTAGAGGAGATCTGCATGGAGGAATGGGCCAACATACCACCAACAGTATGTGCCAACCTTGTGAAGACTTACATTTCCACCATGATTTGCAAAATAAATCTTGCCAAATCAGACAAGGTGATTTTCTGGATTTGTTTTCTCACTTTGACTGTCATAGTTGTGGTCTACCTATGATGTCAGTTACAGGCCTCTCTCATCTTTTTAAGTGGGAGAACTTGCACAATTGGTGGCTAACTAAATACTTTTTTTTTGCACTGTATGTGACTACAGATTGCTGAAATGTGATAACGCATATTGTCACAATTTCCTTGTATTCCCAGTGTGGATGGGTACTCTATTTGCGATTTGCCGGAGAAAATCTGAATGAGACTAGTCAGTACATGGTTTCAAGTATGCAAATCGCATACAGGTGGTCATGGGGCTATCCACTCATACGGGAAATGCTGGGGAATAATCAGTGTGTGCATTCCCTTCTGAGACCTAAACCGTTTTTTATTTTTTCATTCCTCATTTGCTTTGTGGAGATGTTAGCTTGTAAACTTTACTTGCTGATTTACACTAAAATCAAGGGAGTGTTAGCTGAAATTCTTCATTGAGGGAATTTAATATTTCCGCCTGCATGACATTGACCAATCATAAGCAGGAGGTGTCATGCAGGGTGAAAAAAGCCACTCCAAGGCTTTTGATCCACATGTGCCTTTCCATCTCATGGAGGCTTACATACCAGGTGCCTGAACATCTTTACTGTTACCTCTTGTTGGTACCATTTCTGTGCAGGAACATTGGGATTATTAGTATCGTCATTTATATTACTCATCACTATTATTTTTCATTTCCTGCTTTACTCCCCCAGTGCTGATTCTGGCAATCAGGGTTCTCAATTCTGGCCCATTCATAGTGTTGGGCTACTTTGTACCACATGGGCTTTGCTTTACCTGGGTCATTTTGTCATCTTTAGGGACGCCCACTGCTGACCTTTTGGTAGCATTTTTCCTCCATGTCTGGCCTTATGGATTAGATACTGTTGTCTGGGGTTTTTCTTAATCATGCTTATATATAATGACTACTGATTTTGTTATTATCCTTTCCCTCCCTCCTTTTTTTGTCTGCTGCACTGCTGTTAGCACTTTGTGGCAATGCATATTATGGCAAATATCATTGGTATACTAGGCTCACTGCTTACTTATTAATCATTAAGGATACAGGGATGTGGCCACTTCATTTTTAAATGCTTTTATTTATATGTTTTCATGCTTTTCGTGTTAATAAAATTGTGTTTTTTTACTTCATGACATAGGTGTCCGCAATTAATATGCAATGGCCTTTTCTTCTTTTCTTTGCATAGTCTATTGTCACCTTTTGCATTTTGCAGCACCCTTAGGCTATGTGCACACGCTGTAGATTTTGCTGCGGATCCGCAGCAGATTGGCCGCTGCGGATTCGCAGCAGTTTTCCATGAGTTTACAGTACCATGTAAACCTATGGAAAACAAAATCTGCAGTGCACATGCTGTGGAAAAAACATGCGGAAACGTAGCGGTTTATATTCCGCAGCATGTCAATTCTTTGTTCAGATTCTGCAGCGGTTTACACCTGCTCCATAATAGGATTCCACAGGTGTAAAACCGCAGGTATAATCCGCACAAAAACCCGGGGAAAAAACGTGGTAAATCCGCGGCAATTCCGCAGTGCGGTTTTCCTGCGGATTTACCAAAATCAGTGTGGAAAAATCCGCACACCATTCCGCAGCGTGTGCACATACCCTTATAACCTGTTTATGCCTAGTTTGTACCTAGTAGTGCACCCTATTTTGGTTTTGGTATGGGTGAAAAAAGAAAACGCCTCCAAAGAATGCCAAAACCTGGTTTTTCTGTGTGATATGGTAAGACGTATGTCTAACTAGGTCACACCACACAGATCAGTGATTACTGTGCAGGGGGAGGAAAGCAGAGCTGTGTGCCTCTTTTCCAGGTATAGGGAATAACATTCCTTTACCTGGAATTGATGCACAGTGGGGTATATGACCAGTGCTGATACCGCCCTAAAGCTCTTATATCACCAAAGGTCAGTGTGCTGCACAAAGTCCAGGTATTGGTGATAATGCGTCAGTACCTGGAAATTATGCGGAACAAGTGATAAGCGGCAAGCACTGTTCACACACTATTCTCATCTCACAGCGCTGTCATGTTGTGAGATGAAAGGCATAGTGTGCTTTAGTGCCTGTCAAATACACTGTACTGTATAACTTCCTGGTAAAGGGGCTTTATTCCTCAATACCCGGGATAGTGCGATTTTGGTTTGTAATGATACACTGCTCTGCTCTCATCATTCTACACAGTAATCACCAGCAATTAGAACTGTGTGAACTGCCACCTGCATATCAGTCTCACCATATCACAGAAAAAAAGGCTGATTCTGACATTCTCTGGGGGCATTTTCTTTTTTCTTCTGCATGTTGCCTCATGCTTTTGATTGGTCAATATCATGCAGGAGAAAAGTAAATAAGCCCAGTGAAGAATCTCTGCTAGTGCCCCCTTGGTTTTAGTGGAAATTAGCATATAAAATTTACAAGCTAATATCCCTGCAACAGAGAAATAAAAAAGTAAAAAATATGGTTTATTCAGACCTCCAGCCTCCTCATCATGATGTGACCAGTTAGCATGTAATATGTGATGAATGATGGTTTTCTGTTTCCCAAAAAGTTCATATGTTAATTTATATGTACCCACAAATATAATTGAATATTTTAGCTCATCCTGCAAAATATGTCAATCCAAACATAGGCATGGTAATGAAGAGGAATAAACTATCTGGTACCAAAGTTATTACATTCTTTTTTCATTTTGACTGGAAAAAGAATGATTGCACACCTTTGTTAAAAAATGGCATAGGAATGACTTAGAAAATGAGAAATTCAACATACCACCAACTTGCAAAAATTCTCCAGTACTGGCCCCATAGCGATGAACGCTGTGCTCAAATGCTTTTTTAAGAGTTGATCCTTTAATTTCAATTAGATCAAAAGTACCCCCAAATGGTAACACAGATATCAAGTCTTCAAGAGTTATACTCCCTGTGAACGAGAGAACATAAGATTATTTCCACAAGAGTCATCATCATGCATGAAAAATACCAATACAAGTTTATGGGTCCGTGAAAATCATTGACAGTCCATGGATGGCATCAGTGTGTAGTCTGTACGCTGTTTGTGATTAATATTGCAAAAGATGGCAGAAGCTGCTGTGTAATTTACTGATTTATATGTGAAGAACACTGAGCACTGATCAAACACTGAGGGTAAAAACTGACACTGATCAAGCACTGATTAAACTCAAATTGAAAGAGTCCTTATAGCATTTCTTCATAAAAATTGACCTACTGCACAAGACAGTGTACACCATTAAAGAGGACTAGTTATTTTCTAAAAATATATACATATTTTAAAGAGGCCTAAATGCCTCCCTTATCTTAAATCTGCCATGTTTTCCTGTACCTGTGCCTTTATATTCCTTAGATATGGTGTCTTCTTTCTTGTATGTAAATCTAGCCTTGTTATCCATGGGTGTTTGACTATCATGTGGATGCCTACAGAGAAGCATTGAGAATCACGCCCACTTGACTAACAAGGAAGAGGAGAAGCCCAGGATAATAAAAGAAAAACAGAATCCAAGATTCAGGAGAGCAGCTGCATTTACATCAGTGTGTAAATATAAGATAAAGATAACACAAGTAATCACAAAATGCAGTTTTTAAATATGTCTTTATTATTAAGGTAAAAATAAATCCAAACTTACAGAGCCTTGTGTGAAAAAGTGATTGTCCCCCCTTAAAATATAAATTAACTGTGGTTTATCATATCTTTGGAAAGTGGGGTTCAAATTCCCTAGCCACATCCAGGCCTGATTACTGCCACACCTCTTCTCAATCAAGAAATCACTTAAATAGGACCTGCCTGACAAAGTGAAGTACCAAACACTTTTTCACACAACTGTATATATATATATATATATATATATATATATATATATATATATATATATATATATATATATATATATACACACTGTGTGCAGAATTATTAGGCAAGTTGTTTTTTGGATCACATGATGCTTTTTATACATGTTGTCCTACTCCAAGCTGTTCAGGCTTGAGAGCCAACTACAAATTATGTAAATCAGGTGATGTGCATCTCTGTAATGAGGAGGGGTGTTGTCTAATGACATCAAAACCCTATATAAGGTGTGCTTAATTATTAGGCAACTTTCTTTCCTTTGGGAAAATGGGTCACAAGAGAGATTTGACTGGTTCTGAAAAGTCCAAAATTGTGAGATGTCTTGCAGGGGGATGCAGCAGTGTTCAAATTGCCAAACTTTTGAAGCGTGATCACTGAACAATCAAGCGTTTCGTGGCAAATAGCCAACAGGGTTGCAAGAAGCGTGTTGAGCAAAAAAGGCGCAAAATAACTGCCCATGAATTGAGGAAAATCAAGCGTGAAGCTGCCAAGATGCCATTTGCCACCAGTTGTGCCATATTTCAGAGCTGCAACGTTACTGGAGTAACAAAAAGCACAAGGTGTGCGATACTAAGGGACATGGCCAAGGTAAGGAAGGCTGAAAAATAACCACCTTTGAACAAGAAACAGAAGAAAAAATGTCAAGACTGGGCCAAGAAATATCTTAAGACTGAATTTTCAAAGGTTTTATGGACTGATGAAATGAGAGTGACTCTTGATGGGCCAGAGGCTGGATCAGTAAAGGGCAGAGAGCTCCACTCCGACTCAGACGCCAGCAAGGTGGAGGTGGGGTACTGGTATAGGCTGGTATCATCAAAGATGAACTTGTGCGGTGACGCGACCGCGACGTCATTTCCGGCCTTCGCGCAATGCATCCTTGGGAACGGAGGCCGCCGCTTGCACCGCTGAGAGCCGGGGGCCGTCGGAGGGTAAGTATATCCATATTTTTTATTTGTATTCTTTTTCTTTCATGAATATGGATCCCAGGGCCTGAAGGAGAGTCTCCTCTCCTCCAGACCCTGGGAACCATCCAGGACCGCTCCCTGCACACGCTGTACCCGGCGTATAAGACGACCTCCGACTTTTGAGACGATTTTCAGGGGTTAAAAAGTCATCTTATACACCGGAAAATACGGTGTATATATATATGTCCATAGAAAAGAAAGTGGATAGGCACATACCGTCCCGTGCATCAAAATCCTTTATTGTGGCATCATCATACCAACAGCAGGCAGATAAGATAGTGGTGCAAATACAGACGACGATCGTTTCATGCTTACATTGTGCTTCAACAGGTCATATGTAGGACAAAACTCACAGAATATTTATCAGCAGCCATTGCCCTTGTCCCACCCACCATCAGGTGAAAGCATATCCTTAATTGTGAACAAGTGAAAACATGATACAGATACATGCAGTACAAAAAATATTGTTAAAAACAGATAAATAAAAACAAATCACAAAAACACAGCCATGTCGAGTTTGTCATTAAAGCCTAATGGACCTTGAGCACGAGTCCGAATAATCCATCTAGCCTCCTTCCTTTCTTTCTAATTTATTGAGGTCACCTCCTTGAGCAGGCATTTTAACGGTTTCAATCCCTTGATATCTTGATTGGTGGCTGCGCCCTCTTCTAAAATCATGTATCTGGTTTTCACTTGTTCACAATTAATGATATGCTTTCACCTGATGGTGGGTGGGACAAGGGCAACGGCTGCTGATAAATATTCTGTGAGCTTTGTCCTACATATGACCCGAGGAAGCGCAATGTAAGCGTGAAACAATCGTCGTCTGTATTTGCTCCACTGTTTTATCTGCCTGCTGTTGATATGATGATGCCACAATAAAGGATTTTGTTGCACGGGATGGTATGTGCCAATCCGCGTTCTTTTCTATGGACACACAGATTCTTTTTCTTTGGAAGTGGCACCCGTAATCCCTGGTGTGTGTGCAGCTTCACCAACCCGAGGTCATACAGCTGTGCTTCATCCTGCTTCTCTTCTATGGTATGTGTGTGTATATATATATATATATATATATATATATATATATATATATATATATATATATATATATGCACAGCAAGTGACAGGTCTTTTTTAATTTAGCAGAATTGTTGAAGAAATTTTTGCAAATATCCCATATTTCTCTGTAAGTTTCACATGGTCTTCAAAATCTCAGGAGCAAAAGTTCGGGGCCATGAACCATGGCTCATACATATGATGCATCAGCTTTTATAAACCTGCTGCAGCTCATTTAAAATTTTAAAGTGACATGACTTTTTTTTAGTAGAGTGTAATTTGCCTATTACATCATGAAGAAAGTCTACAGTAAAAAAAGCCACAAACAGATGTACAGAATTTTTTTCATACCATGTATATTAGTGGCTAAAACCTTACACTGCTATCTCAAGTTTGGAGCAGTGTTTCCAGTGTAGACAATCGTCTATGATGTAATCGGAATGAAATCTGAACTTTTCCTTAGCAAGCTATGAAGTCAGGAGAAAACGTGGTGCTGAAAATGTGAAAACACACTTGTCTCATTTCGGACTGTCTAGTTTGGATACTAGTGCTGTACTTAATTCTCCTTTGTGGGAAGTGTTTAGTCTGTTCAGGTTTTCTGCCTCTGGATAACATAGCCTCATTCAATGACAGCTAACGGAGATATCGAAATGTGTAATATATTAGAAACTCAACTCCTTTAGATTTGCCACCAAATGCATTATTTTAGTCTTGATTTTCATGAAGCAGAAAATAACACGAAAGTAGAAATAAGCAAATCTTTTAACTCCTTCTCTCCTGGTTTTCCGTTTTTGCAGTTTTTTTTTTTCCCTTCTTCCCAGAGCCATAACTTTTTTATTTTTTCGTCAATATGGCTATGTGATGGCTTGTTTTTTGAGGGACGAATAGTACTTTTGAAAGACATCATTGGTGAACATATAGTGTACTGAAAAACAGGAAAAAAAATTCAAAGTGTGGTGAAATTGCTAAAAAAAAGTGCAATTCCACAATTGTTTTTTTTACCATATTCAACAAATGCTAAATAGACCTGACATTATGATTCTCCAGGTTACTACGAGAAAGTAGATACCAAACATGTAATGCAATGTTGGGGCAACTAAAAACTATAATTCTGGTGTTTTGACTTTTTTTCTCATTACACCGTTTACCTATCGGAATTATTCTTTTTATATATTAAAAACAACACAGAAAACACACTGGTGCTAGGCTGTATCAAAAGCTGCAGGCACCTAGGCAGGTTGTGTGTGCATCCCTGCCAAACAATAATGAATCAACAATGCCAAATTAGGATGCCGCGCTGGAATAAAAGAAAAGAGATTGTGACTGTAAAGTCAATGATTCCTCGGTTATTTACCTCACAGAATGGTAACTGGTGTCTCCACCGGATATACGGTTAGCTGCTGCTGTAACTGTGCCGTCCGCGTTGCTGGGGGAAGCGGCGTCTGCAGCACACAGATCAGAGGGAGCGTCCTCCCGTGGTGCAAAAATCCCCTACACGCTCGCAGCTGGATGTATTGGCAGGCAGCCTCGGCCAATGGCGCCGCCGTGCAATCGCGTGGCGAGCGAGGGGTGTGGCTATATGGTGACGTCACCTGTCTATGAGACGGACACTAGCAGGGGCTATGATATGTATATTTTTTATATTTTTTTGATTGTTTTATTTTGAATGGTGTGATTTAAACTTTGTTTTTTTTATTTTTGTAATTTTAAAAACTTTTTTACTTTTTAAATGCTTCAGTAGTCTCTATGGATGAGTAGAAGTTGTGATTATCCAATCACTTGTGCTACACAGAGTAAAGGCTACGTTCACATTTGCGGTCAGTGCCGCAGCGTCGGGCGCCGCAGCGGCGCCGCATGCGTCATGCGCCCCTATATTTAACATGGGGGCGCATGGACATGCGTTGTGCTGCGTTTTGCGCCGCATGGCCGCAAGCGTTGGACGCAAGAAACGCATCAAGTTGCATTTTTTTTGCGTCCAACTTTCGGCCAAAAACGACGCATGCGGCGCAAAACGCAGCGTTTTAGCGTGCGTTTTGCCGCGTTTTTGTTTGCGTTGTGCGCTGCGGCGCCGACGCTGCGGTGCACAACGCAAATGTGAACGTAGCCTAAGACTTCAGCGGTGGGCACTCATAGCTCTCCGGCTAGTGACTCACTTGCGGCGTATTCATGTAAAATGGCACTGTCAAAGATTGACAGCAGCATATAACAGGTTAACAGCCGTGGCTGGTTCGCGATTCCACCTGCGGCTGTTAGGGGCACATGTCAGCTGACATGTGCTGGAAAAGATGTGGAATCAGCGCCGGAGCCCACATCAAAGGTGGAGACCCAACATGTGCCGTACATGAACGGTGCATGTCGTGAAGGGGTTAAATGTTGAATTCAACAGCTTTGCGGAACTTTTATTTTCCCAAAATTGATTCCCCAGCAAATTAAAGCACTTCTAAGCCTTTAATGGTGGTGAACAGATGAATATGACACTCCTAAGACTGTATCCAACTCTGTTCAAGATTTTTAATGCAAACACAGCCATAGTAATGTCAAAGTGACTACATATATTGCTGTGGTTAAAGTGATAGTTCTTGTTTCTCAACCTATCTGTGCAGTTTATTCAGTGTTTTATGTTTCTCTGTTCCCACCTATATGGTTAACCTATGAGCTATGATGTCCTCTAACTATCCAGATTCAACACAATATGGCTGCTGAATTCTTGCTTCAGTTTTTATATAGCCTATGAAAATCCCTTCTGATTGGCTGTGCTATATGATGTGTTGTGATGTGATAGCTTCAAGGCATTATGAGAAAGCCTGCCTATCTGTGCCTGAGATCATGGCGGCTCCATCTTGCTAATGTAATCTACTGCAATGTGTAAAATGATGGTGGTTGCTTTAGGTAATTCTGTCATCTGTGCAAAAATGATTTAACAAAATTAACCCAGACTTTAAAAAAAAAAACTTTGCTCATTAACCCCTTTTCCTCCCCAGGCGGTTTGCACCTTCATAACCAGACCACATTTTACATATCTGACAAGTTTCAATTTATAAAGTAATAACTCTGGAAAGCTTCAAAAGATCCCACTGATTCTGAGATTCTTTTGTGATGTATTGTACTTTATGATAGTGGTAAAATGTATTCAATAGGACTTGCTTTTATTTGTGAAAAAAACTGAAAATCTTAAAAATTTAGCAATTTTCAAACTTCTAATTTTTATGCCCTTAAATTAGAGAGTTGTATCACAGAAAATAGTTAATAAATAACATTTCCCACATATCCACTTTACATCAGCACAATTTTTGAAACATAATTTTATTTTGCTAGGAAGTTATAACAGTTAAAATTTGACCAGCAATTTCTTTTTTTTTTTTAGGTACCACTTCACATTTGAACTAACTTTTACAGGCCTATTTGACAGAAAATACCCAAAAGTGACACTATTCTAAAAACTGCACCCCTCAAGGTGCTCAAAACCACATTCAAGAAGTATATTAACCCTTCATGTGCTTCACAGGAATTTTTGGAATGGAGTAGGAAAAAAATAACATTTAACTGTTTGTCACAAACATTTTAATTTGGACCCCATTTTTTTATTTTTACAGGGATAACAGGAAAAAATAGACCATAAAGTTTGTTGTACAATTGCTTTTGAGCGTGCCGATACCCCATATGTGGGGGAAAACCACTGTGTGGGCACACGGCAGGGCTTGGAAGCAAAGGAGTGCCATTTCAATGTAAAATTTGCTGGAATAATTAGCAGATGCCATGTTGCATTTGGGGAGCCCCTGATGTGTCTAAACAGTGGAACCCCCCCACAAGTAACACCATTTTGGAAACTAGACCCCTCAGGAAACTTATCTTGATGTATGGTGAGCACCTTGATCTCTCAGGTGCTTCATAGAAGTTTATAACATTGAGTCACAAAAATAACAAAAATACATTTTCCAACAAAAATTTATTTTAGCCTCAAATTTTGCATTTTCACAAGGGTAACAGGAGAAATTTCTCCTGTGGAGTAAAACAACTGTTTGGGTGCACAGCAAGGCTTGGAAGGGAAGGAGCACCATTTGACTTTTTGAAAGCAAAATTTGTTGGAATAATTATCAGATACCATGTCTTGTTTGGAGAGCCCCTGAAAAGTGAAAACCTCCAGAAACGACACTATTTTGTAAACTAGACCCCTCAGGAAATGTATCTAGATGTATGGTGAGCACCTTGAGCCCCAAGATATTTCTCAGAAGTTTATAACGTGGAGCTGTGAAAATAAGAAAATCACATTTTTCCCCCAAAAATGTTCTTTAGCTCAAAATTTTGCATTTTCATAAGTGTAAGGCCGGGGTCACACTTGCGAGTGCAATGCAAGAAACTCGCTCAAGTCTCTCGTCTCAACACCCGACATTCGGGACCGGAGCATGCGGCTCCATGTATTTCTATGAAGCTGATTGCTCCGGTCCTGAGTGCCGGTGGCAGTGCTGGATATTGAGGCGAGAGGCTCACACGAGTTTCTCGCATTGCACTCGCAATTGTGACCCCGGCCTAACAGGAGAAATTGCACCATACAATTTATCAGGAAATTTGTCCTTAGTATGTCGATACCCCATATGTGGGGGGAAACTACTGTTTGGGTGCACGGCAGGACTCAGAAAGGAAGGAGTGACATTTTGGAACACAGACTTTGATGGAATTGTCTGTAGATGTCATGTTTGGAGAGATCCTGGTGTGACTCAACAGTGACCCCATTTTGGAAAGTACATCCCTCAAGGAATTTATCTGGACATGTGGTGAGCACCTTGAACCTCCAGGGGCTTCAAAGGATTTTATAATGTTGATCTGTGGAAGTGAAAAAAAATGTTTGCCATGACCCACTGGTAGGGCCGTTGAGGTGTCAGAACATCACAACTTCTCATAAGTGACCCCATTTTACAAAATACACCTCTTGATGAATTAATCTAGGGCTGCAGTGATCATATTGACACCACAAGTGTGTCACAGAATTTTATACCATTGGGCTGTGAAGAAAAATTAATTATATTTTTACCACAAAAAAATAGTTTTAGCCCCAGAGTTAACATTTTCACAAGGATAGATGGGTAAAAATGGCACCAAAAATTGTACCACAATTTCTGCTGAATCTAGAAATACCCCATATGTGGCTGTACAGTACTGATAAGCCATACGGAGAGAGGGGGGCACAGCGCTATTTACCTCCTGGAGCGCAGATTTCCCTAGAGGAGTTTGTGGACTCCATATACAGAGCCCCTAAGTGCTAGAAAAGCAGAATTCCCCCTCACGTGACCCCATTTTGTAAATTATACCCCTATGGGAATTTATCAGGTATAGTAAAGATTTTGACTCTATGGGTGTTTTCCAAAAACAAGCAGTAGTGGATGTTACTAAGTAAATTGCAAACTGCCATTGTAGCGCCCAGTAAGTTGTAGTGACAAGTACGCTGTAGTAAACAGTACATTGTGGTGCCGAGCTCATGCTTCTGGAGACATGCACCTGTAAATTAGCCGGGCTGTAATTGCCACAGAAATGCCAAATATGTGAATGCTAAATATGGATATCATCGTCCTGCGCCTTCCGGATACCACCGTACCGAGGTCTGGGAGCTGCCGTTCACCTGCCCCACAGGACTAGGAATTCTTCTGAGCCACTTCACATTGTTATGCTTGTCCAGCATAACCGTCTGCGGTGAGTAGGTCTATGACCTTTCTGCATTCTTTTCCTCCGCTGATACCATTCATGTGCGCTCCCCTCTCTCTTTGTTTCTATAAATATGGATTAGGCACACTGGGGCTCAGGAGGGAGAGAGAGTATTGGATTTGGGAGTGCATAATTTGTTGGATTTCTTTTGGGATGCAAGGAGCCATAACGCTTTTCCAGAGCCTTTGTGCTAGCAGTAATATGTAAGTCCCCTATATTTCCATTGACAGGTGACGTATCTGAGTGGGGACTTGCTATTTTTGTGGATTGAGTTGAAGCTTTTATTGGGAACATGTTACATAACGTTTGGGATCACATTTATTCTGCACTTAGCTTAGCAATTACTTTGGGGTTTACATCTAAGTCGCCGAGTGACGTGACTCACTCTGGCCACTGTTCAGTAGTTTCCTTCGTTTCAGAAGTGCACAAAACTGTGGCGGACTGTGCTTTTATACAGCACCAGATCACAGGTAATGACCATGAGTAATTCCATAATGGTTTTGAGTTTTTTATTTACCATGTTAAATATATGGTAAAACTGACCTGGTAATATGATTCTCCATGTCAGTATGAGTATGCAGATACGAGACATGCATAGTTTTTTATTCTATTTAAGTGGTGAAAAAAATAATCAGAAATTTGTCTTTTGTCACCATTTTCCAAGACCAGTAACATTATCACTTTCCGGGATCTTGGGCTGTGTGAGGACTTATGTTTTGTGCCCTGAGCTGACGTTTCTACTGATACCATTTTTGGGTAGATATGATGTTTTAATTGCCTTTTATAGCATTTTATTGCAATGTTGTGGCGACCAAAAAAAGTATTTCAATCAGATTAATTTATGTTATATTTCGATAGATTGGACATTTCCGAACGCAGCCATACCAAATATGTGTATTTTTTAATTGTTTTATTTTTAATGGGGCAAAAGGGGGTGTGATTTTAACATGTTTTTTGTTTTTACTTATTTTTAAAACTTCATTTTTTTTACTTCTTACTGTATTTAATAGTCCCCTTAGGAGACTTGAAGATGCGATTGTCCGATCGCCTATAGTATACATAAAAGTGCTTCAGCCCTGCTATGTATAGCAAAAATCACAATCTCCTGTGAAGGAGGTCAGTGATGACAAGCAGCGAGGTCTTCAGCAGACCCCTGGGTATTATAACAATGCATCGACGCATCGGGATCATGTGACGGGTGTGCCGATAGGCGGGATCAATGACGCGCTTACAGTTTGCACATGTTAAATGCCACTATCAGTAATTGACAGAGGCAATTAACAGCCGCGGGTGAATTAAATAATCTATCAAGTGCAGGTAAAGATATGAGCTCAGCATGTCAGCCAGCATCCAAGGCAGGGACATGGTCGATGACGTAAATATACTTCATCGGTCCTGAAAGGGTTACCGTATTTTTCGGACTACAAGACGCACTTTTTTCCCCAAAAATGTAAGGGGAAAATGGGGGTGCATCTTGTAGTCGGAATATACTTACAAATTATGCGGCAGCAGCAGCGGCGGCGGTCCCGATGCAGCCATGCTGGTGCAGCTGTGGCTGTGCTGCGGGCAGGGACTGTGCTGCAGGCAGGGGCTGTGCTGTGGGGCTGTGGCAGCGGCTCTCTAGGCTCAGTGGGGGCTCCGACGGCATTTCTTCAAAGCCCGGAGGCCCCCCGCTCATCCGACATGTTGCGGTGGCCTCCGAGAACATAAGCACCAGGAAAATGGCCACCGGGCCGGCGCACGCTCAGATTCAAATCTCATCAACGAGATCTCATCTCCCGCTCGGCAACAAGATCTGAATCTGAGCGTGCGCCGGCCCGGCGGCCATTTTCCTGGCGCCTATGTTCTCGGAGGCCACCACAACATGCCGGATGAGCGGGGGGCCTCCGGGCTTTGAAGAAATGCCGTCGGAGCCCCCACTGAGCCTAGAGAGCTGCTGCCACAGCCCCTGCCTGCAGCACAGCCCCTGCCTGCAGCACAGTCTCTGCCTGCAGCACAGCCACAGCTGCACCAGCATGGCTGCATCGGGACCACCGCCGCTGCTGCTGCCGCATAATTTGTAAGTATATGCCGTCGGAGCCCCCACTGAGCCCAGAGAGCCGCTGCCACTGCCGGCAGCACAGCCTGTGCCCCCAGAGCCCAGCCTGTGCCCCCAGAGCCCAGCCTGTGCCCCGAGAGCCCAGCCTGTGCCCCGAGAGCCCAGCCTGTGCCCCGGAGCCCAGCCTGTGCCCCGGAGCCCAGCCCCTGCCCCGGACACAGAGCCTCCACCCCTGCCCAAGCACAGAGCACCAGCCTGGGATGGGATTTCCTGGAGGCTAACGCACCAGCCTGGACCACCTAAAGGCCCCTGTGACCACTTCCCCACCTGTGGCGAGCCCTTCACTGGTAAGCTGAATTCGGACTGTAAGACGTACCCCCATTTGAAACATTTTTTTTTCCTTATTTTTATTATGAAAATTTGGGGTGCGTCTTATCGTCCGGTGCGTCTTATAGTCCGAAAAATACGGTAAGTAAAGAATTCATCTCAAGTATAAAACTAGTGCAGGTAAAGTTTGCTATCAAATCACACTTTAATTTTAAAGTATATAATGAAAATTGAAATGCAGCATTTTGAACTTGTCTTCATACCTATGTCTAAGACTCAGTCAGGCAATATATAATCTATGACTTCAGTGCTGGTTTGCTTGCCAAAGGATGTGTCTGGCTACAGACATGGTCTACATGACATAGGCATAACTAAAAATAGTGAGCAATGACCATGAAGGTTTCAGCACCGTTTTAAATGAATGGAAAGCAAATTATTAGCAATGAATACAAATAATAAACAGTTTTAGTCTGATGCGAAATGACATTTTGGAATAGGCGATAATAGATGAAAAGTTTTCTAAAATAAAAATGTTGGCAGGAAGTTCAGCTGGATGGGAAAATATGTGAAAACAGAACAGTCACTTAGTGCTCAGGTCCAGTATGCCAACTGGTAAAACTTACACAAGGCAGTCAAAACACAAAATCTGAAAGCACTAACTTCAAGCAAGTAAAATACATGTAGATACAATATACCTGAGAAACGATGCTGCTTAAATAATGATTTTAATCAATTACTTGTCAAACAATTGATATTCATCTAGAAAACTGCATGTAATCGCACTATAAATTACTATGGTGCTGTGATTTTTGGCTGAACAGCTTGTACAGTTCTAGCACATGTTTATATGGCTAAGAATACATGCAGCACGATACTGCACTAATATGTTATAAAGTCTCATCCAAAAAAAGAAGCTCACCATGCCAAAATTGTTTGTGATACAACAGAAAGTTGATGAATTGGTGCCGATTTGTGATTAGCAAACATTCTAGAATAAGGTGTTAACCAAGTGTCTTCGGCGTGCTCGAAAAATATGTTCAAGTGGCCGTGGCTTCATGTCTCGTGGCTGTTCTACCGGAGCAACACATGCAGGGATTGCCTAACAAACAGGCGATCCCTGCATGTGTAGCGGCTGTTAAACATGCTCAAATAACATCTTATCCAAGCATGGTCGCTCATCAATTAGAGGATCAACTCTTTGCCCAAGGCTTTACATCGCAACCCCGATTTTTCAAATTAAAACACCTTTTCAAAGGAAGATAATCCATTGCTACAACAATCCCTATTCCACTTTTCACCTCAGACATCATCTACGTAGCCATCTTTCCCAACCTGGTGGTCTGATTGCATGAAACAATTGTTTATTGGAAGCTAAACAAGAGTATTGATGATAAAAATATGTGCACCCCAGACACATGGCAATCAGCTAAACACACATAATTGTATTGATACATATAAGAGACTACATTCAGAGTTATGATTATATCACTTGTCAGGTTAAAGGGAATATGTGTGGACATCCAAATGGACATGTAGGTTACAGAAAGCTGAATAAAATGATACCTTGATATCTGAGATCCGATGTCTTGTTTCAGTGAAATTTACATTTTTCTTATATGTAAATGATCTGTTAAGATCTATGGGACGGACACTGATCTCCCTGAGAATCCTTCTCATTAACTTATTTTAACAGAAAGGGGGCTTTACCAGTGTGACACATGTAATGACTGAGAATCTGCTCTCCTGATCTACATGTCTCACACTGGTAATGCCCCCCTTCATTTAAAATAAGCTCTGGATGCAGATTCTCAAAGAGATCTGTGTTCAGCCCATAAATCTTATGTAATCATTGCCGCTCTATTTACCTTATAATGTTAAAGGAAGAGTAGTACTTTCCTGTATATGCATCTGGTGTATATCCTTAATAAGATGGACATATTGATTACACATACCATTACTGGATTTCTCGTCAATTGATGCTCTTACTCCACCACCATTCATGATGCACATGGAAACATGATTCCATCTCACTTCATCAGGATTGCGAAGATTATTATATATCTTAGAAAACAAAAAGACAATCCCTATCATAGTTAATGACCAGTCAATTGGTAGTGTCATTAGGAGTCATTAGATATTAATAGAGATGAACGAGTCTTTTGAAATTCGTATTTGCTGATTGCTAAGTTTACTTGCTGAACACCCCACATATTCAAAAAGGGGAATTATTGTCACATGCTGCATAAAAACAATAACTCTCTCTGCTGGTTAATATGGATCACCTAAAAATCTCCAAGGCAACCTTGTGAATATATCCTGTGTAACATAGAGCTGGGAAGCTATGTAGTAATGCCGATACCCTCATGAGAATCCCATGTCTAGTGGTAGAAGGTGTTAAGCAGAGGGGGAGGTATGTAAGGTGGCTGCCAGACACATAGTTGATGGGAGGTATGTATCACTGCAGTGGTTATTTTTTTATGTAAACTTGGGGTTATGCTTTAGTGCACATAGTACTAAGAGGCGTGTTTTGTGCATCTGGGCCAGGTTTTAAGGCCAGTCTAATAGATGGGCAAGTCTGGCTGCCTACATACACAACCCTGGGTGTTTTAGAGAGTAAAGTCGAGTTTGTTTGTTTGACACATTAAGAAAGGACAACTTGAAAATTCTTTGCTATCTTCTTATAGCCTTCTCCTGCTTTTTGGACCTCCACCATTTTCATTTTCAGAGTGCCAGGTTAGAAGGTTTTGATAAAGCTGGGAAATTTGCATCACCTGACCTTTCCTAACAATGATAGTGAACAAACCTTAACCCTAACAGTTTGAAATCTTGGTCAAAGTTATCTGACCACACAAATCTGTAAGGGTGGCCAAACATTTGCATCAGCCCATGTTATTTGTAAAATAAAAAAAAATTAATATATGTATTTTTGCGTAAAAGACAAAGTAAATGTGTTATCTTTAACTTCAGGCCTTTTAGAGATTATTTCATTTTTAAGTTGCTTATCTATTCATATTAACAGTTACTTTTTACATGCCACTTATATATATACGTACATACAGTATATTGTATACTAAAATTTAAAGAGGTTATCCAAGACTATATTACTTTTTTCACTATGTCATTTTTTGTCTCTGGCAGTGGGAAAATTAGCCTAAGAACTAACAGAAAGTTAACTATCTATCTGTTGTGCCCGGTGCCAATCTCTGCCGACACAGAGAGGTTACAGACTGCTCCAGCCAGCAATTCAGTGATTTCCACTGATGTCACGTTGACAGAATAGTATCTTCTCTTGCACTCTTTAGAGCTGCCTGGAAGAAGAAGAGCTGCTCTGTTGACATTGAGCAGCAGAATTGCCAACAGGAGTGGTTGGTGACTGCTCTGAGTTGGCACCAGGTAGAACAGCCAGGTAGTGGCCTCTATTAGCAACTACCTGACTGCACTGACATGGTGGCTGCAGATTTGACTGCATAGTAATGGTGACAGGTTCCCTTTAAACTTGGGACAAATGCAAAATCTGCCATTTGCAATTCTGAATTCTGCAACAGTTAGGGCCCGATCCATCATTTGCGGCCTTATTTTTAAATCACTTTTATTCTTTTGTCTTGTAATATTTGCAGATGTTTGCTATTGTGCCAAATGATCCAAAATGGTACACATGGTTTATGAATTTTGTGAAAGAGAAAAAATACTCTTTAATTTTGTGTTTGACTTTTTTTTTGCCATTTTAGAACAAAAAGCTGCATGTTCTGCTAAAATACCACAAAATGTGTCAAAAATCAGTCCACAAGGGACTGGAGTACAAGGTCTCAAACATATAGCATTTTTTTAAACTTTTGGCCGCAAACAACTGGAAAACGAAAACAAGGGCAATTCTGGCAGATAAAGAAAAGGCAAAATAAAAAACACATATAAAATAGACTTAAAAAAAGTAGAAATTAAAAGAAGAATTTTGTGAAAATCAAAGTAGCCTTAAAACATGAAAAACTAGGCAAAAAAAGACTCAGATGCAGTAATGAATTGGGCCCCTGCTGTGTGTTGCCTAATTTTAGAACAAAGAAATAAATATATTTACAGCCCCGTACCATAGCATCGCATATCAGATTTCCCAAATTGCACTCTCGCCATCGACACTCCACAGATGAACCATTTAGAAACACTAAGGTTCTTCCAATTTCTTGTGCAGAAAAGTTATTTAATTGCTCCTTCCATTTGTTAACTTCCAGTAAAAGTGCTGGATCTGGAAAAGAGATATACACAGATGTCTCACAGGCATTGTCCATTATGATGGCATTTCCCCTGTATCACATTGCACTTATTCAAGCTGTACAACTTTGCCTGCAATATTCACCATCAACAGATCATATATCGTTTCATCTCATCTAAGCTAAATTTTACAAGTTAAAATCTCCTCACTTGAGATGACTGAGTCAGGAAAAATGTAAATGTCGCTTCTTATGCTTTGAAGTGTCACCAGACCCCATAGCATAATGAACGTAATATTTAAAAAGATAAGAAAAATCACCTTAATGCTGATCTCTCTTGCCCCTCCGTTTTCTCACCGGCATTTGGCCGGTCCTCACTCCATCTTCTGATTCCCCAACGCTTGCATTTGAATCACCTGCCCTGTTGCACTCAGCTGGACTTCCAGGTGAGGGTTCTGCGCAGTCGCGCTGGAGGTCAATGACATCATGATGTCAAGATGTGTGTCTTGACCTTTAAGCACATGCACAGCACCTTCTCAATCGCCATTACACCTGGAAGTCCGGTACAGGGAGAGAGGTCTAAAGATTCCATCACAAGTGCTAGAAGATCAGAACATGCATCAATGACTGGACAGGTGTAGGTGAGTAGCAGAGGGGCCGAATATTTTTTTTATCATTGTGATGGCCCATCATTTTTCAGTAAAATGGCGGCCAAGCAGCCGCCATTTTGCTAAGTCAACGTGAAAGTGAAATCCCCCCAAAATTTGCATTTTTGTCGAATTCCTATTTTTGCAAAATTCGAGTTGAATTCAATTCCACTTGAATTTATTCACTCATTTACTGATTTCTACACCACACCTGTTATTCTAAAACCTATTAAAATTGACCAGACTTCTATTTCCTGTTCAAGTTAATATTTATTCAGTTGGGTTACTTGTACATGCTGTAATATCTATGTAATGTTTACATTGCCTTTTTCATGGGATTAAGGAACAAAGAAAATAAAACAATAAAACACCCAACATAAAAAAATGTAACATCTGCCAAATAGACAAATAAAATGATATATGACTTATTGGACATCACCGGGGAGCTTTATTAGGTTCGGTACATTTCAGTCAGTCAGACCGGAAGACAGGACAAAGTAAGATCCATCAGTACTGGTTGTGGTGCATCACAGGTTCAACAAATGAGATCAGAGTTTTCTACAATTCTGGCAGTCACTGTGGGAATCAATCCCAGTCACAATCCCATTGGTGACATCCATATACATCATTTTGAGGGAAAGGGTTAATCAAGGTTTTTTTGAACAGCTAAATTTCATCATCAATAAAATTAACAAGATGATACAAGTAAGGCCGGTGTCACACTTGCAACTGCAATGCGAGAAACTTGCGCGAGTCTCTAGCCTCCATACCAGGCACTGCTGCCGGCAGTTCGGACCGGAGCGTTCAGCTGCATAGAAATACATACAGCCACACACTCTGGTCCCGAGTGCCGGCAGCAGAGCCGGGTATTGAGGCGAGTTTCTCGCATTGCACTCACAAGTGTGACCCCGGCCGTATACTTACATGGCATTCCATAAAGAGTTTTTTTTAATAACTAATAACTGTGAATTGATTATCTTCTTCATCCAGATTGTTCAATGACAAATGCCAATCAGGGAGATTATTTGATCACACAATAAGCTTTTTTTTTGCATTGTCTATTAAATTCATATTCTACTGTAACCCAAACCTCACGACCCTATATGAACTATTTTTAATTCTAGTTGTGTGATCTTCCCTGTTGTTCTCCTGTAAACCTTCTGTGAAACTCAAATAATTATTTTTTTTTAAAGCTCTCCTATTGAAGCTATAATGAAAAGCACTCTATTATTGTTTGTTTGGCAAACATATCAGAGTCTGGCAGATCCTAGGAGAATGTTTCCTGCCTGATTAATGGTTATTGTAACATTTGGAGAAAGGGGAATTATGAGGTCTTTTTTACGGTTTGTGTTGGGTTTCATAGCTGCAGTGAAGATTAATCGTAGTATAATATCATACATCGAAGAGATTTGTATACTTCTCACTTTGTGACAAAAAATAATATGACAAAGCCCCTCATGTACTAGGTACATCCTTGAAAAATGGTTTATTGAACTTGACTGGCCTGACCAGAGACGAGACCTCAACTCCATCAGCAACCTTTGGCATGAATTGGAATGCCGAGTGGAAGCCAAACCTCTTCAGCCGGTGCCAGTGCTCGGCCTCATTAACATTGCTGAATGGATGTGAGACATATCCAAACTGTGTTGGAAAGCCTGTCCCGGAGTATAGACTTTTACATCAGCGGTTTCTCTCTCGAAGCATCTTTATGTATATTTCTCCAGTTTTTAGTTGTAGCCAACTTTGTGTTCACCAAATGTGCTTTTTAATAAAATGTCACTACTACTATACAAAATGTATACTTATTTATTAATTTTTTTATTTTTTGTTAAAGACAGATTTTATATGATACCAAACAAATTTCATGACATTTCTATGCGTGCATGAATAATGCAAATGCTCTGTTGACCCAG
This sequence comes from Ranitomeya variabilis, assembly GCF_051348905.1. Taxonomy (NCBI): domain Eukaryota; kingdom Metazoa; phylum Chordata; class Amphibia; order Anura; family Dendrobatidae; genus Ranitomeya; species Ranitomeya variabilis. The sequence continues at coordinate 778,181,464 of NC_135233.1, forward strand.
TTTCAGAAGGACAAAGATGAAGTTCTGAACATACTGTATGGGCATAGCTACCTTAGCTGAGTTAAAAAAGAACAGATATTTTGCTAACCTTCGGGAATGCTGCTGTTCAGTAGAATTGGATTTCCAGAAGAATGTAAAACATTTCCTTGTGCATCGAAAGTTACATTTAAGTAGCCAAGATATTTTCCAAAGGCATATGCTTGAACAACTGGCACAGTTCGACCATCGTCAGAATTTACCATAAAGGGATATTTCTCGACCGGTACATCATTGGAAGGTGGCGTGCCTGTAATCATAAACATTCACCAATATAAAAAAAATAATCTGATATAAAGATAGCATTTAAAGGTGTGTTCTCAAGTTGTTAAATTGCTTTAATTAGCTGAGCAGTATAAGCAAGTTTGCAATTGACTTGCTTTTTCTATCTGCTGTCATTCTTGTGCATTATATCCATGCAGCTTGGCTACTAGTGCCTTCCCAGACCTTGACCAATAGCTCACAGCAGAGGGGTTAACACCTAACATTCCAGACAACTCGCTCCAGGCCATTGATGTCTATACAGCAGTTATCTTCTTACCTCTCACCCTCAATTTCAGCTCCTGACAAGCTGCTGTTATAAATCTTGCAAAATCCACAACCACATCAGCTTCTATTAGAGCACTTTTCCTAATCACTCCCTCTATCCTGAGCGTGTGCTTGTTCAAATGCCCTTGTGTTCCATATGGGTGCCATGTAAGTTGCCTACTATAGCATGAATTACAAATACTGTCCTGTATGGGTGCTTTATGTGTCCTAAAGTATTTCATACTTCCGAACCAAGCTTCCTGAAAAACAATACTTGTACAGTACACAGTAGAATTCACAACAATTTGTATACATAATTGCAATTTTCTATCTTTGTTGATTTCTATGGGAGAAAATTGGCACTCATTCAGCATTTGGCATGCATTTCTTCTATATTGTGACATAGGGAGTACAGACAGAAACACATCTGTACAAATAATAAACAGCATCCAATGAAGATACAGAGACATTGTTAGGATAACATTACTATTGTGTACAATGATGGAGGTGTGCGAAAGGAGAAAGCTACAAAGTGGGTAAAAGAACAAAGAGGAAGAACAAGGTTCCATCTCAATGAACTGTGAACAGTTTTTATTCCCATGGATACAAAGTGGAGGATAAAACAAGACTTCTTCAAATGACAGGCAGCTACTTCCAATAGGTGGCGCTATAGAGTTAAGTCCTCTTTTTCTCAGAAGAGGCAATTTGCATACAGGCAGCACCAACACGTTTTTGAGTGACCTCGCACCATTAATCGCTGTCTCCGGGCTCAAAACAATCAAGGGATATGTCATATGCTGAGCTGTATTCATTTTATGCATGAAAAAAAGCTATACTTGTAGCATACTGTGCTTTCTTATAAAAAGCAATAATCACAAAACACAAAAAACAAAAGGAAAAAGAAAATGCCAGATAAAAAAAGCACCGTGTATAGTGCATCTCAAAGTTTCATTTTTTCTTTCGGCAAACATCTAGCTGTAGCATTTTTTTTAATAAGAATGACAATTTATTTATTTATTTTAATTAGGGTGTGAATCCATCCTAAATGCAATAAGGTACAGGCATGGAGCATGGATGAACAATGAATCGTGTTGAAATGCAATGTAAATTAGATTCCTAAATAAATTAGGGCAATGCTATTTTTAAATGCGCAGTCTCTAGAAACTTTCAAAACGCTCATGATCACTGATTTAGTATCATAACTATCATAGGATCAACCCACCTACACTGTCTATATAGGCATGTAGGTCATAGGAAGCTGAACAAAGTGATTCCTTGATATCTGCGATCCGATTTTTTTTCCAGTGAAATCTGCATTTTTGTATGTAAATAATCCTACAGACTGATTCTCTTTAAAGGGAATCTGTCACCCCAAAATTCGCCTATAAGCTAAGGCCACCGGCATCAGGGGCCCCCGATGTAACCTGAAAGATAAGGTAAGCAGGTTATATTACACTCACCCAGGAGCGGTCCCAGTGCGGTCCGGTCCAATGGGCATCGCGGTCCGGGTCCGGCGTCTCCCTTCTTTATATAATGACGTCCCCTGGGTGAGTATAATCTAACCTGTGTTTCTTATCTTGCAGGTTACATTGGGAGCTAATCTACAGCATTACAGAATGCTGTAGATAAGCCCCTGATGGCGGTTGCCTTAACTTATAGGTGAATTTTGGGGTGACAGATTCCCTTTAATGTAAGAAATATAATAGTAGTGGAAGATTAGCCTTTTCCATGGTTCCAAGAGCAATTGATGTTACTGAGTTTACTACTAACCTGTATAAAGAAATGTATGTGAATGTGCTCCTACTACTACATCCACTCCTCTCACTTTCTGAGCAATGAGCTTATCAGTTTCGAAGCCGGAATGTCCCAGTGCTATGACCTTATTTACACCAAGGGTTAGCACTTTTGAAACTTCAATTTGTAACACATCAATTTCATCTTCAAAAATCAAATTTGGACCTGCAAAACAAAATTTAGGAATAAATCAGTAAAGCAGACACAATGCAACCTACTTGATGTTTTCTTTTCTTTAGAGGTCATACCAGGACTGGCATGTTTGATTGCAGGACCACCTCCATGTTCATCCCAATAATTATGTCTGCAATATTCTTACGTACAGGACTATTTCCACCATGACAGTTTGACCACAGGATATGTGTTAAATACCTCTTAGGTCAGGTTTCTTGAAGTGATACTAGGCCCTGTTAAAAATATCTGGTGACCAGTATTTGTCAATCTCTTGCTGCCACACAAGGATGACGGGCAAGTGACCTCTGAGGACAGTGACTGGTTGCAGCGCTAGAAATCGGCAAGATGATTGGGGGATAAGGTGGTTGATACTTATCATATTTTACAACTCTCTCATATTCTCTAATTTTAGCCAATGTTTAAAGAGTAACTAAACCATTGTAATGTCTTTTGATATTTATTTGGCTTAATAATTGCAAGCAGACTGGTCGAAGTTGTGTCCTGAGACCTGCACCAAACGCTCACCCCCTACCCTTCCAGGTACGCAGCAGCTCAGGAGACAGGAGCACACAGCTCCTACATAGCGCAAGGTACGGGTTCAATAGAGAATATAGGCTTCATATCGTCCTATAATTGCCTGTGATTTCTATTGAATCCCTAACCTGCTCAGTGGGCATGCACAGTAGAAGCTGTGTGCTCCTGTCTCCTCAACTGCGCATCTCCTGGAAGAAAGGATTTGGGGAGTGGTTGTGGGGTTTTGAGGACCTGGACCCCACCAGTCTGCTTGTAATGATATAAAAACCTATAAAGGTTTAGTCACCTTTTAAAGGGTTATTCCTTTATAAGTCTCTCACTGCCAAGATGGAAATAGAACTAGATTCAATCGACTTAAGATGGAACTACGCAGAAAAAGCCTTGATTGGCTGAGCCCCACTGTTTCCCATAATTCCCATAAGAATGGAATGGAAGTTGCTGAGACAGCATGGGTCGACTTCTTTATAGAGCAATTTCTGTAAAACAGTCAGCCATATTGCTTCATGTGAACTTACTTTAGTAGTTCAGGCAAATTGAATTGGATGTTTTGAAAACTCATGCACAGCATTTTATGGGGAGTTTTGATATCTATTAGAATTGTGCTTTTAGTTGTGGGATAGTAGTAAAATAAAAGAAAACTAAAACATAAAAAAGTCGAATCCATACCCAAAACTTATTAAAAAGTGGGAAAACACATAAAAAAAGAGATTGCAATTGAATTGTTTTGTGCGGACTTGTGCAAGTAAAATGCAACTGGCATGCAGTTGCAACAATTTTAACACTTACCTGTCTCTATGTGCCTATTGTTTCCTAAATAGTAACAATTTCCCTATTGAAATGCATTACAATGAGGGGAAAAAAAATTTTCAAACGCAAATTGCGCCAAGACTACAAATCCGATCGACATGAAAAATACTTAGCACACCTCTTGGGGACGCTGGCTTCGAAATGACACCTCACTGGAGTCTGTGAGTGAAGCGGTTCAGGCCGCATTATGTGTGGATTGAATAATAATAATAATAACTAGATGGGTATTTCCTGAAGGAACTACAGATAGTGCTTTGGAATGGTGCCCGGGTTGCCCCAGCAAGACTTTCACACTTGGGTGCCCCTCAGGTGCTGTTTTGGTAGTTGTAGCCACTCCGGGTCCGATTTGGCGGGCGGCGCCACTCCGGGGCCGATTTGGCGGGCGGCGCCACTCCGGGTCCGATTTGGCGGGCGGCGCCACTCCGGGTCCGATTTGGCGGGCGGCGCCACTCCGAGTCCGATTTGGGGGGCGGCGCCACTCTGGGTCCGATTTGGCGGGCGGCGCCACTCCGGGTCCGATTTGGCGGGCGGCGCCACTCCGGGTCCGATTTGGCGGGCGGCGCCACTCCGGGTCCGATTTTGCGGGCGGCGCCACTCTGGCGGGCGGCGCCACTCTGGGTCCGATTTGGCGGGCGGCGCCACTCCGGGTCCGATTTGGCGGGCGGCGCCACTCCGGGTCCGATTTGGCGGGCGGCGCCACTCCGGGTCCGATTTGGCGGGCGGCACCACTCCGGGTCCGATTTGGCGGGCGGCGCCACTCTGGGTCTGATTTGGCGGGCAGCGCCACTCTGGGTCCGATTTGGCGGGCGGCACCACTCTGGGTCCGATTTGGTGGGCCGGGTCACTCTGGGTCCGACTTGGTGGGCCGGGTCACTCTGGGTCCGATTTGGTGGCCCGGGTCACTCTGGGTCCGATTTGGTGGGCCGGGTCACTCTGGGTCCGAATTGGTGGCCCGGGTCACTCTGGGTCCGATTTGGTGGGCCGGGTCACTCTGGGTCCGATTTGGTGGCCCGGGTCACTCTGGGTCCGATTTGGTGGCCCGGGTCACTCTGGGTCCGATTTGGTGGCCCGGGTCACTCTGGGTCTGATTTGGTGGCCCGGGTCACTCTGGGTCCGATTTGGTGGCCCGGGTCACTCTGGGTCCGATTTGGTGGCCCGGGTCACTCTGGGTCCGATTTGGTGGCCCGGGTCACTCTGGGTCCGATTTGGTGGCCCGGGTCACTCTGGGTCCGATTTGGTGGCCCGGGTCACTCTGGGTCTGATTTGCTGCGCGGCTCTGCGCTGTATGCTGCGCGGCTCCGCGCTGTATGCTGCGCGGCTCTGCGCTGTATACTGCGCGGCTCTGCGCTGTATGCTGCGGGGCTCTGCGCTGTATGCTGCGGGGCTCTGCGCTGTATGCTGCGCGGCTCTGCGCTGTATGCTGCGTGGCTCTGCGCTGTATGCTGAGCGGCTCTGCGCTGTATGCTGCGCGGCTTTGCGCTGTATAATGCGCGGCTCTGCGCTGTATACTGCGGGGCTCTGCGCTGTATGCTGCGGGGCTCTGCGCTGTATGCTGCGGGGCTCTGCGCTGTATGCTGCGGGGCTCTGCGCTGTATGCTGCGCGGCTCTGTGCTGTATGCTGCGTGGCAACGCGCTGTATGCTGCGGGGCACTGCGCTGTATAATGCGCGGCTCTGCGCTGTATACTGCGGCGCCACTCTGGGTCCGATTTGGTGGGCGGCGCCACACTGGGTCCGACTTGGCGGGCGGCGCCACTCTGGGTCCGATTTGGCGGGCGGCGCCACTCTGGGTCCGATTTGGCGGGCGGCGCCACTCTGGGTCCGATTTGGCGGGCGGCGCCACTCCGGGTCCGATTTGGCGGGCGGCGCCACTCTGGCGGGCGGCGCCACTCCGGGTCCGATTTGGCGGGCGGCGCCACTCTGGGTCCGATTTGGTGGGCGGCGCCACTCTGGGTCCGATTTGGCGGGCGGCGCCACTCTGGGTCCGATTTGGCGGGCGGCGCCACTCCGGGTCCGATTTGGCGGGCGGCGCCACTCTGGGTCCGATTTGGCGGGCGGCGCCACTCTGGGTCCGATTTGGCGGGCGGCGCCACTCTGGGTCCGATTTGGCGGGCGGCGCCACTCTGGGTCCGATTTGGCGGGCGGCGCCACTCTCGGTCCGATTTGGCGGGCGGCGCCACTCTCGGTCCGATTTGGCGGGCGGCGCCACTCCGGGTCCGATTTGGCGGGCAGCGCCACTCCGGGTCCGATTTGGCGGGCGGGGGCACTCTGGGTCCGATTTGGTGGGCTGGGTCCGATTTGGTGAGCGGGGCAATAATGGTAAGACTACAGATAGTGCTTTGTAATTGTGCTGTACTGTCACTTTAAGAGCTGATATTATCTGACAAAACTTGTGACCTGGTGGGCTGATGTAGAGTTTATAGGCGTTGGCATAGTAACTGGGTCTCACTGCGCATATCAATGAGGTAATCAGCCAGGTGGCAGTTATTTTTAGAAATTGCCTCAGAAATCAGGCCCATTATAAACGTATTGGAAAATTTCCCTATTGAAATGCATTGAGACACTTTTTTCAAACGCAAATTGCGCCAAAACTACAAATCCGATCGACACGAAAAATACTTAGCACACCTCTCAGGAACGCTGGCTTCGAAATGACACCTCACTGGAGTCTGTGAGTTTAGCGGTTCGGGCCGCATTACGTGCGGACTGAATAATAATAAGAACTAGATGGGTATTTCCTGAAGGAACTACAGATAGTGCTTTGGAATGGTGCCCGGGTTGCCCCAGCAAGTCTTTCACACTTGGGTGCCCCTCAGGCGCTGGTTTGGTAGTTGTAGCCACTCTGGGTCCGATTTGGCGGGCGGCGCCACTCTGGGTCCGATTTGGCGGGCGGGGGCACTCTGGGTCACTTTCGGGGGCACTTTGGAATTGTGCTGTGCTATCACTTTAAGAGCTGATATTATCTGGCAAAACTGTGCTGGTGTGGTCATGTACAGTTCGCAGGCGTTGGCATAGTAACTGGGCCTGACTGCGCATATCAATGAGCTAATCAGCCAGGTGGCAAGTACATTTCAAATTGCCTCAGAAACCCGGCCATTATAACCTATGGGAAAATTTCCCTATTGAAATGCATTACAATGAGGGGAAAAAACATTTTCAAACGCAAATTGCGCCAAAACTACAAATCCGATCGACACGAAAAATACTTAGCACACCTCTTGGGGACGCTGGCTTCGAAATGACACCTCACTGGAGTCTGTGAGTGAAGCGGTTCGGGCCGCATTACGTGCGGACTGAATAATAATAATAAGAAGTTATCCACGATGGAATAACAGTATAGTGCTTTGTTCCAAAGCACTATAATAATAATAAGTTTACCACGGTGGAATAACAGTATAGTGCTTTGTTCCAAAGCACTATAATAAGAAGAAGTTATCCACGATCGGATTACAATATAGTGCTTTGTTCCAAAGCACTACAACAAGAAGATGGCAACACATACAAACAGAAAATTAAAAATACACTGTGCAGATGCTATATTAAGAATCATTCCATTAATATGCAAGGATTAATATACAATAAACAAAGTGCTGAGTGATTAATACATACACATGGTACTGGAAGATGCTGGAGTCTGCCCTAGGTGTGTGGTGCAAACCAGACGGCTTGGATATTAGAAATAGGCCAGGGTCACACTTGCGAGTGTGATGGGAGAATCTTGCACGAGTCTCTTGCATCAATACCCGGGACTGTCGCTGGCACTCAGGACCGAAGCGTGCGGCTACATGTATTTCTATGCAGTCTGTATCCCGAGTGCCGGCGACAGTGTCGGGTATTGAGGCGAGAGACTCCTGCAAATTTCTCGCATCACACTCGCAAGTGTGACCCCTGCCTATTTCTAATATTCAAGCCATCTGGTTTGCACCACACACCTAGGACAGACTCCAGCATCTGATCTATCTATTATGGTAAATGGCATCACGCTCTCTCCCACACCTGAAATCCGCTGCCTCGGGGTAACTTTCGATTCTGGCCTGTCCTTCAAACCGCACGTCCAAACTCTTGCCACCTCCTGTCATCTCCAACTCAAAAATATTACCAGAATCCGTTCCTTCCTCAGCCCACAATCTACCAAAATTCTTGTGCATGCCCTCATCATTTCCCACCTCGATAACTGCAACACCCTGCTCTGTGGCCTCCCCGCTAACTCCCTTGCACCATTCCAGTCTGTCCTCAACTCTGCTGCTCAGCTAATCCACCTCTCTCCTTGCTACTCCCCTGCTTCACCCCTCTGCAAATCCTTCCATTGGCTTCCAATTCCCCAACAAATCCAGTTCAAACTACTAACACTGACCTACAAAGCCATCCACAACCTGTCCCCTCCCTATATCTCTGAACTAATCTCCCACTATTTTCCCTCACGTAATCTTTGATCCTCCCAAGACCTCCTACTCTCTTCCACACTTATTCGTTCCTCACACACCCGCCTTCAAGATTTCTCCCGAATAACCCCCATCCTCTGGAATTCCACGCCTCAACATGTCAGATTATCCACCACCCTCGGATCCTTCAGAAGGAACTTGAAAACCCATCTCTTCAGGAAAGCCTACCACCTGCAATAATCATTCTGCCACCTCACCAACCACCCGAGCTGCCGCCTCACCAACCACCTGAGCTGCCGCCTCACCACCACCAGAGCTGCCGCCTCACCACCACCAGTGCTGCAGCACACGGACCTCCTGTCTGTTTCCCATTATCCCGAAGAATGTAAGTCCGCAAGGACAGGGCCCTCTCCCCTCTGTACCAGTCTGTCATTGTAAATTTGTTTACTGTTAACGATATCTATAACCCTGTATGTAACCCCTTTTCACATGTACAGCACCATGGAATTAATGGTGCTATATAAATAAAAAAAATAATAATAATCTTCCAGCACCATGTGTATGTATTAAGCACTTAGCACTTTGTTTATTGCATATTAATCCTTGCATATTAATGGAGTAATTCTTAATATAACCTCTGCACAGTGTATTTTTCATTTTCTGTTTGTATGTGTTGCCATCTCCTTTTTTAAATTCTGTCCTTTTTTCAAATAATTGTTAAATAAAAATCAATACTTTTTAGACACTATTGTGCTATTGGAGGATCCTTTTTTTTCCTTAACAGTTCTCTGTCTCTATAATTATTTTTGTTTGTCTCCTTGTCCATAAATGTGTGAATACTCCAAACCTGTTTATGTCAGGTTTTAGTGAAAACTGCAATATTTAACCCCTTCACCCCAACCTGTTTTCACCTTCCTGACCAGGCCAAATTTTACAATTTTGATTAGGGTCAATTTATGCAGGATTAACTCTGGAATGGTTCAACACATCCCAATGGTACTGAAAATGGCATGACACATTGTACTTTATGTTAGTTGTAAATTTTGTTTTTTTGGCAAAAATTTTAAAAATGTTGCAATTTTCTAACTTATTTTTTATGCCCTCAAACCAGATAGTTATATTGCAGAAAATAGTAAATAAATAACATTTAGCATATATATACTTTACTTCAGCAACATTTTTTAAACATAATTTGTTCTTCTTAGGAAATTAGAAAGATTAAAAGTTGATCAGCATTTTCTTGTTTTTCCAGCTTTATTTACACAACCAATTTTTTTAGAGAACATTTCACATTTGAAATGGCTTTGAGGGCCTAAGTGGCAGAAAATACCCAAAAGTCACACCATTTTAAAAATGTCACCTCTCAAGTGCTTGGAAACACATTCACTAAGTTTATAAACCCTTCAAGTGTTTCATGGGAATTAAAGCAATTTAGAAGAAAAAATGAAATTGTAACTTTTTCCCATAAAAAAAGATGTTTTAGCCTCCAATTTAGTATTTTCACAAGAATAACAGGGCCATACAATTTGTTGTGCAATTGCTCCTGAGTTCGTTATTGCCCCATATGTGAAGGAAAACTACTGTTTGGGCACACGGTGGGGCTTGGAAGAGAAGGAACGCTTTAGGGGCGTAAAATTGATTGAAAAAGATAGCAGACGCCATGTTGCTTTTGCATAGCCCCTGATGTGCTTTAACAGTGGAACCCCTCCACAAGTGATACCATTTGTGAAACTACTCCTTCAAGAAAATAATTTAGACGTGCGGTAAGCAACTTCAACCTACAGGTGCTTCACAGAATTTTATAACATTGAGCTGTGAAAAGTAAACAATACATTTTTGCAAAAATAAAAAAGGTTGGTTTTGATCCACATTTTTCATTTTCACAATGATAACAGGAGAAAATGGACCATACAATTTGTTGTGCAATTTCTCTTAGTAAATGGATACTCTAGATGTAATTAAAAGCTACTGTTTTGGTTAACAGAAGGGCTTGGAAGGGTAGGAGCTAGTGATGAGCAAACATGCTCGGATAACGTTATCCTAGTATATTGGGTGTGCTGGGATAATATTTTTGAGTCCCTATGGCTGCAAATTTTGTGGCGAAAGACAGCCACAACACATGCAGGGATTGCTTGTCTATCAACAGGACAGCTTAACACCAGTGACATAAGTGATCACACTTTAAAATCTACACCTGTGGCCGATGCGTGCTTTTATTCACATTTAAAAAGACATATACTGCTGTACTACAGGCAAGACAGAATCCACAGTGTCTTCATCTGAAGGGTTCCATCTGAATCATGTATTTCATAGATTTACATGGAAATACTAATGTAAGCGTTCAGCATAGAGCGCAGGATAAAAGTGCGCCAAGCCTCATTGATATCTTTGGGAGGCAGAATTAACAAATCAACAGTTGGTCAAGAATGGGTTTTATTTATTTTTTACACTATTTCTCGTTATAAGTGATTAGATGACTTAATTCTTAATACATCAGCACATTTTGCTGTAGTTAAATTTGTTTTTCCAAAGACCACAATATGAACTGCACAAGCACAGTATTTAAGATAGGAGGGAGCCCATAAGGATGAGTATAAGAACAGGGTACCAAAAAGGATCCACCCAAAGTCCTGCCCTGGAGCACGAGAATCTCATTAACAGAAAACTGAAAATACAGATTAAACAACAACCACAAGATGGATTTAATCAACCGAGGTATCATTTTAATCAGTGTAACGTCGCCAACCTGACAGTGTCTCTAGGTTACTGTGCACAATCCTGATACAGGTTCACTTTAAAGAATTTTGCATTTTTATCTTTCATGATATTGTAGTCCCAAACACCATTGTGGATGTGGTTTGAGCAGCGTGAGGTTTTAACAAAGTCACACATTTTAAAACAATTTCTCTTGAATTCAATGTATAGTGTTTCGGATAACCTATGGTGGTGGCCTACTTGCAGCTGTAGCAGAATGATAAAGCAACTGTGGCAGATAGATTTGAAAAGAGAAATGTCTTTTCTTTTGAAATAGCTACTGGTATAGAATGGCAGATACTCCATGTAGTAGCATATAGTGCCTCTGAACATCACCATATTTATAGAGATATTCTTTCCTAGAATCAATGCTTCTTTGAGAGAATACATCCACAATGGAGCATTCCATGGTATGATGGAAAATGACACACCTGATGAATTCTGGCAGAAAAGCAGAAATACATCAGGGATACGAAAGGCCCCACTGACTGTCATGAGTTCTGTATAATTCAGTGGAAGAGTTCAATTCTTCCAGAATCTTGTAAATTACATGCCTAATATTAGATTCAGATATTCACCATAAGTTACAGACTGACATTTTTATGGCAGACAATGTGCCCATAGTCCTAGTCTAAACACATTGAATCAAGGGAACATATTTAAAAATTAGTTTTATACAACATTTGTGCTAAAATGAAGTTTCAACCTATAGTCAGAGACACACAATTTGGAAAGTCAGCCATGGACTATAATCATTAGTCCAAGAGACAAGGTCCCCAGAGACTTCTCTCCATCCCGGTTTCATACATGACAGATCTACCCCTTTGTGTGTTTAGGAAGAAACCTGTCAATCTTGGGGCATGTAGTGTAGAGAAGCTGCTGAGATTGGCCTTGGACTAGTCATCTGGAACGTGTAGCCCCAATGCTGGGTTTTCAAAGTATGATATCTATGAAAATGCCACAGCATTTCAGAGTAAAACATACACAGCTGATCCATGCTGTCGGTGGGTTAGAAAGCATGAACCTCCTTTCAGGTTCCCTTTAATAAATAATGATACAGTATATCTGTATAAAATCACTAATTTGCAAGCGTTCATTTTAATGCACATTAGGCACATAAGGTGTAGGAATGAGCGCATTCACCTGGATCAGATAATACTGGGGTTTCTTTCGTGGTATATCCAACTATTGCAATTTTTTCACCACCAACATCCAAAATCTTATATGGCTGAATATATCCACTGATATTAGAGGCAATGTTTGAGTCCGCTTTAATGTTGGCACTTAAAACCGGAAATTTTACGTTCATAAGGAATGGGCTTACGAGACCAGCTACTTTGTTGTCAAATTCATGATTTCCCAGTGACTAAACAGAGAGAAGAAGATTAATATTGTTGTAAAGTGAAAAACATGAAAATGCATTATACAATGTAGTACAGTATTAACAATTATATGGCTAAAGTTTCAAGAACAATATACAGTTGTGATGTTATTGTGTTAGTATTTTAGGCAGATGTGAAAAAAATGCTGCAAAGTAAGAATGCTTAAAAAAATAGAAAAGATATATATCTTGGTACCGTGTTAGCCAGTAGATAGTAAAAAAATAGAAGCGTTAATGGTTTAATTTTATTAATTACCCAAATATAAAGTGAAGGAATAAAAGAAAAATTTAAATCAAATAAATTTTTGGTGAGACCGGCCTTTGCTTTCATAACATCATAAAAGTATCAGTACTTCTAGATACACCTGCACTCCGTTTTTGAAGAAAGTCGGCATGGAGGTTGTTCCAAACATCTCAGAGAACTAACCACAGTTCTTCTGTGAATGTAGGCTTCAGCAAATCCTTCTGAATCTTCATGTAATTCCAGACTAACTTGATGATGTTGAGATCAGGGCTCTATGGGATCCATTTAATCAGTTCTAGGATTCATTGTTCTTCGTTACCCTGAAGATAATTCTTGATTGCTGTATGTTTTGGGCTCAATATCCTGCTGCAGAATACATTTTGGGGAAATCAGATGCCTAACTGATGGTATTACATGATGGATAAGGACTATCCTCAGTGTAAAGAAGGACAGTAAGTCCCGAAAGTGATGATGTGGTCCACATAGAGCCCTGATCTCAACATCACCAATTGAGACTGGGATTACATCAACAGACAGAAGGATTTGTGCAAGCCTACATCCACAGAAGATCTGTGGTTAGTTCTTTAAGATGTTTGGAACAATCTCACTGCCAAGTTCATTCAATACTGTACAAATATGTCTCAAATTATTCTTTAATACTGTTTTAGAAGCAAAAAGGTAGTTAGACCAAATGTATATTTGATTTACATGTAGGCCACTTCATTGTCTCTTGTATTTTTTGACAACTTATTTTAACCATTAAAGAATAGATATTAACTCTATGGGATTATTTCTACATTGTTGGACTCTTTCTAAGTTTAGTATTATCATTTAGGATTGTCTTTTGTTCATTCACTTAGTTTTTTCACTTTATTTTTATCAATCATTTTAAAAGCATTCATAATTTGTAGCATTTTTTTCTCATCTGCATTAAACGTTTGCACAGTAGTGTAATTAAATGTGTTATACTATTTTTATTTATAATATATGATATATATCATGAATGTATTATATTATCTAAAAAACTCAAGTGAATATAATTACATTTATTGCTGCATATTACTTTTGCACATATATACTGTATATAAAGTACAGTGCAAAAGTTTTAGGCAGGTGTAGAAAAAATGCTGCAAATTAAGAACAGTTAATGATAAAATAATGTATACGCAGAAGTGTTAGTTTATTTTTATGTATTAACAAAATGTAAAGTGAATGAACAAAATAAAAATCTAAATCAAATCAATATTTGGTGTGACCAGCCTTTCAAAATAGCATCAAATGCATCAATTCTTGTAAAGAACATTTGAACATAGTTTTTGAAGGAACTCGGTAGGGAGATTGTTCCAAACATCTTGGTGAACTATCTGTAGATTTTCTGTAGATGTAGGCTTGTTCAAATCCTTCTGTCTCTTCATATAATACCAGACAGACTCGATTATGTTGAAATGAGGGCTATGTGGGGCCACATAATCATTTCCAGGCCTCCTTGTTCTCTTTTTTGAGCCAATCAAATGTTTCCTTAATAGTAATGCATGATGGCTAAGTATCTGCCTTTATTACTCATAGTTAAGGACACTAAGAAAAGAACAACTTCAAGGCCGTAGACACAAGAGTTGGCCAAGGAAACTTAGTGCAGCAGATGAAAGACACATTATGCTTAACGAGGTTGTCCAGGACTTTTTACATTGATGGCCAGTCCGTAGGATAGGTCATCAATACGTGATTAGTGGATCTACGCCACCCCCGACGATCAGCTGTTCACTGTGTCGACAGCTCTTAGAATTGCTCAATTACGGAGCTGCACAGCTCCGTCACCGGAATAGTGGTCATGGCTGGATACTACACATTAGCCCCCTATTGATTTTAATAGGGGGTGGATGTGCAGTGCCTGGATGAAGCACCATACAGTCAATGGAGCTGTGCAGCTCTGTAACCGAGCAGTTCTGGACTGCTGGTGACACTGGGAACAGCTGAACGAAAGGGGTGGAGGGTGTCATACCACCAGTGATCAGACATTAATGACTTAGCTTAAGGATAGGCCATAAATGTTAAAGTCCCAAACAACCCCTTTAATTCTCTAAAAAAGTCAGAGGATGTCCAGCAATGCCATAAGCTCAGGACTTGGTTAAGAAAATAAAAAGCTAAAAAATGGGAATAAGGCATTGTTGAAGTAGGGCATCAGTCCAGAGTATAGTTCACCACTTCAACAAAATTAGATTACAAGATTCGCGTTTCAAAGTCGCATCGACGTATTCCTGTAAATCATGTACAGCAATAGACAATTGCAAGCCTAGATACACATAAGATCTGTGTTTAGTTCTCCAGTATGTTTGGAACAAACTCCCTTTAAGAAAAAGTTCCTTTAAGAGGAATCTGTCAGCAGAGAGGCAATGGCGTTGAACAGGAAATAGAGCTGGAGTGAAAGAGCCTTCAGATCTGCAATAGGTCTCCAGCCTCATTTGCATAACAATTTAAATGCTTTTTTCAAAGTAACAGAGAAATGGTTTTGGGTCATCAGTGTTTTGCATTTGTGTGTTATCAGTGTTTTTCACATATTTTTCACATATAGATAAATAACTGATAAAGCTTCTCCTATACATGTAATGTTAAACACGCACAGCAGATGGATGGCACATGGACGCCATCTGTATGCTGTACTGTTTTTTCACAGACCCATAGACTTATATCAACACTTTTCAACTGTGCTGCTGGAAAAAAATAAATTTTCCTTTATGAATTTTGCATGGACTCACAGTCCATAAAGAAAGGCGGACATGTGAACAGCTCCATAGACTATAGTGAGTACATGTTGTATCCGGAAAAACATGGATAGGACATGTATGTGCTACATGGATTTCTGAATGAGCCATTACTTCATATAAACATACACAAAACCAGCAATTACTTGATGGACATCTTTCATGTCAACCTGAAAATTATTTTTGGCTGCTAAAAATTGAAAGTGGTAAAGTGAATGATTGCAAGAACTATTGCTGTATGAACCTCGCTTCTGTTCTTTGCTAGGTACAAAAGATCCTTACTGGGAGCATTAGTAAGAAATCTATTTTTGCAGTTTTATTTTCAAGGCCATATGTCATGCACTCCGCATGGTACTTACAGACTAGCCCAGTTCGAGTGCCCAGAACGACAGATTCCAGGGTCAGTTTAGATTCCCAGAGATGTGGGATGGAGGTGGCGAAGAAATGGGCTTCAAGCGGACAGGACCCAAAGCACGTGACCGCCGGGGGGGAGTGGCTGGGGGCGGAGACCACTGCTGGAGCTCCGGAGAGCTAGGCTCTGACGGGGAAAGAAGGAAAGCTGTAGAGAAGAAATCTGTCATGATCTCTGCAGGCAGAGATCATAGCAAGCCTATAGAGGGACAAGCTCTCGGAAGATGGAACTATACTGACCATGAACTAAGCCTGCCGCGCAACTAGAAATAGCCAGGTAGCATTTCCTATTTATCGCTAGATGCCCAGCTCTGGCCTAAGACCTAAATAGCTAGCAGAGGGAAATATAAGACCTGGCTCACCTCTAGAGAAATATTCCAAAGAAGACAGTAGCCCCCCACATATAATGACGGTGAGTTCAGATGAAACAACAAACGCAGCAGGAAAATAGTCTTAGCAAATTTGAGGTCCGCTTACTAGATAGCAGAAGACAGATAGTATACTTTCATGGTCAGCAGAAAAACACTAACAAAACACCATCCAGAGATTACCTTAAACTCTGGCATTAACTCATAACGCCAGAGTAGCAATCCCTGATCAACGAGAGCTTTCCAGACACAGTAACAAAACTTCAGCTGTGAACTGGAACAAAAAGGCAAAACAAAACATGGACAAAAGTCCAACTTATCTAGTAGTAGTCTAGAAGCAGGAACAAGCACTGAGAGGCATCAGATAACATTGATGACCGGCAAGAAACCACCAGAGAAATGAGCTTAAATAGCGACACCCACTACTGATGGAATCAGGTGAAACAGGAAAAAGGATGACAAGTCCAATTCCACAAGCGGCCACCGGGGGAGCCCAGAATCCAAATTCACAACAGTACCCCCCCCTCAAGGAGGGGGCACCGAACCCTCACCAGATCCACCAGGGCGACCAGGATGAGCCCTATGGAAGGCACGAACAAGATCAGAAGCATGAACATCAGATGCATTGACCCAAGAATTATCCTCCTGGCCGTAACCCTTCCAGTTGACCAGATACTGGAGTTTCCGTCTGGAAACACGAGAGTCCAAAATTTTCTCCACAACGTACTCCAACTCACCCTCAACCAACACCGGAGCAGGAGGCTCAACTGAAGGTACAACAGGTACCTCATACCTGCGCAATAACGACCGATGAAAAACGTTATGAATGGAAAAGGACGCAGGGAGGTCCAAACGGAAAGAAACAGGATTAAGAATCTCCAATATTCTATAAGGGCCGATGAACCGAGGTTTAAACTTAGGAGAAGAGACCCTCATAGGGACAAAACGAGAAGACAACCACACTAAATCTCCAACACAAAGCCGAGAACCAACACGACGATGACGGTTGGCAAAACGCTGAGTCTTCTCCTGGGACAACTTCAAATTGTCCATAACCTGCCCCCAAATGTGATGCAATCTCTCTACCACCGCATCCACTCCAGGACAATCCGAGGATTCCACCTGACCGGAGGAAAATCGAGGGTGAAACCCCGAATTACAGAAAAACGGGGACACCAAGGTGGAAGAACTGGCCCGATTATTGAGGGCGAACTCTGCCAATGGCAAAAAAGCAACCCAATCATCCTGGTCAGCAGAGACAAAACACCTCAGATATGTCTCAAGGGTCTGATTAGTCCGCTCGGTCTGGCCATTAGTCTGAGGGTGAAAAGCAGACGAAAAAGACAAATCTATGCCCATCCTAGCACAGAATGCCCGCCAAAATCTAGACACAAATTGGGTACCTCTGTCAGAAACAATATTCTCAGGAATACCGTGCAATCGGACAACATTCTGAAAAAACAGAGGAACCAACTCAGAAGAAGAAGGCAACTTGGGCAGAGGAACCAAATGGACCATTTTAGAGAAACGGTCACAGACCACCCAGATGACAGACATCTTCTGGGAAACAGGCAGATCTGAAATAAAATCCATCGAGATGTGTGTCCAAGGCCTCTTAGGAATAGGCAAGGGCAACAGCAGTCCGCTAGCCCGAGAACTACAAGACTTGGCCCGAGCACAAACGTCACATGACTGCACAAAGACTCGCACATCTCGTGACAGAGAAGGCCACCAGAAGGATCTTGCCACCAAATCCCTGGTACCAAAAATTCCGGGATGACCTGCCAATGCAGAAGAATGTACCTCAGAGATGACTCTGCTGGTCCAATCATCCGGAACAAACAGTCTATCAGGCGGACAACGATCCGGTCTATCCGCCTGAAACTCTTGCAAGGACCGCCGCAGATCAGGAGAAACGGCCGACAAAATTACTCCCTCCCTAAGGATACCTGTGGGTTCAGAATTACCAGGAGAGTCCGGGTCAAAACTCCTAGAAAGGGCATCTGCCTTAACATTCTTAGAACCCGGTAGGTATGACACCACAAAATTAAAGCGAGAAAAAAATAAAGACCAGCGCGCCTGTCTAGGATTCAGGCGTCTGGCAGTCTCAAGATAAATCAAATTTTTGTGGTCAGTCAATACCACCACCTGATGTCTAGCCCCCTCGAGCCAATGGCGCCACTCCTCAAACGCCCACTTCATGGCCAAAAGCTCCCGATTCCCAACATCATAATTCCGCTCTGCGGGCGAAAATTTGCGAGAAAAGAAGGCACAAGGCCTAATGACGGAGCAGTCGGAACCTTTCTGCGACAACACTGCCCCAGCTCCGATCTCCGAAGCGTCAACCTCAACCTGAAAAGGCAGATTCACATCAGGCTGACGCAACACAGGGGCAGAGGCAAAACGGCGCTTAAGCTCCTGAAAGGCCTCTACAGCATGAGGGGACCAATTAGCAACATCAGCGCCTTGTCTGGTCAAATCAGTCAGTGGTTTAACGACATCCGAAAAACCAGCAATAAATCGGCGGTAAAAGTTGGCAAAGCCCAAAAATCTCTGAAGACCCTTAAGAGAGGAGGGCTGAGTCCAGTCACAAATAGCTTGCACCTTGACGGGATCCATCTCAATGGAAGAGGGAGAAAAAATATACCCCAAAAAGGAAATTTTCTGGACCCCAAAAACGCACTTAGACCCCTTCACACATAAAGAATTAGACCGCAGAACCTGAAAAACTCTCCTGACCTGCTGGACATGAGAGTCCCAGTCATCAGAAAAAATCAGAATATCATCCAGATATATTATCATAAATTTATCCAGAAAATCGCGGAAAATATCATGCATAAAAGACTGGAAAACTGAAGGGGCATTAGAAAGACCAAAAGGCATGACCAAATACTCAAAGTGGCCCTCGGGCGTATTAAATGCGGTCTTCCACTCATCCCCCTGCCTGATCCGCACCAAATTATACGCCCCACGAAGATCAATTTTAGAGAACCACTTAGCACCCTCTATACGAGCAAACAAATCAGTAAGCAATGGCAATGGGTATTGATACTTAACAGTGATCTTATTCAGAAGCCGATAATCAATACATGGTCTCAAAGAGCCGTCTTTTTTTGAGACAAAGAAAAACCCAGCTCCCAAGGGAGAAGAGGATGGACGAATATGTCCCTTTTCCAAAGACTCCTTTATATATTCCCGCATAGCAGCATGTTCCGGCACAGACAAATTAAACAAACGACCCTTTGGATATTTACAACCCGGTATCAAATCTATGGCACAATCGCACTCACGGTGCGGAGGTAACGACCCAAGCTTGGGTTCGTCAAAGACGTCTTGATAATCAGAGAGGAACTCAGGGACTTCAGAGGGAATGGACGACGAAATAGAAACCAAAGGTACGTCCCCATGAATACCCTTACATCCCCAGCTCAACACAGACATTGCTCTCCAGTCCAAGACTGGGTTGTGAGACTGCAACCATGGCAATCCCAGTACCAAATCGTCATGTAAATTATACAGCACCAGGAAACGAATAATCTCCTGGTGATCCAGATTGATACGCATGGTTACTTGTGTCCAGTATTGTGGTTTATTATTAGCCAATGGGGTGGAGTCAATCCCCTTCAGAGGAATAAGAGTCTCCAAAGGCTCTAAATCAAAACCACAACGATTGGCAAAGGACCAATCCATAAGACTCAGAGCGGCGCCAGAGTCAACATAGGCGTCCGTGGCAATGGATGACAAAGAGCAAATCAGGGTTACAGACAAAATAAACTTAGACTGAATGGTGCTAATGGAAACAGACTTATCAAGCTTCTTTGTACGCCTAGAGCATGCTGATATAACATGAGTAGAATCCCCACAATAGAAACACAATCCATTCTTCCGTCTAAAATTCTGTCGCTCGCTCCTGGACAGAATTCTATCACACTGCATACTTTCTGGCGTCTTTTCCATAGACACCGCCAGATGGTGCACCGGTTTGCGCTCCCGCAGACGCCTATCAATCTGAATAGCCATTGTCATGGACTCATTCAGACCTGCAGGCAAAGGGAACCCCACCATAACATCCTTAACGGCATCAGAGAGACCTTCTCTGAAAGTTGCCGCCAAGGCGCACTCATTCCACTGAGTAAGCACAGACCATTTACGGAATTTTTGGCAGAAAACTTCAGCTTCGTCTTGCCCCTGAGATAGTGCCATCAAAGTTTTTTCTGCCTGAAGTTCCAAATGACGTTCCTCATAAAGCAAGCCCAAGGCCAGAAAAAACGCATCCACATCGCGTAACGCAGGATCCCCTGCTGGCAATGAGAAGGCCCAATCTTGAGGGTCACCCCTGAGCAAGGAAATCACAATCCTAACCTGCTGAGCAGGGTCTCCAGCTGAACGAGACTTCAGGGACAAATAAAGCTTACAATTATTTCGGAAATTCTGGAAGCTAGCTCTATTCCCTGTGAAGAACTCCGGCAAAGGAATTCTCGGCTCAGATACCGGAGCATGTACCACAAAATCTTGTAAATTTTGTACTTTCGTGATGAGATTATTCAAACCCGCAGTTACACTCTGGAGATCCATTATTGTCAGGTGCACACAGAGCATACAGAGATTAGGAGGAGAGAGAGAGAAAAGACTGCAGCAAGGCAGACTGGAGGAAAAAAAAAAAAAAAAATTTCAGCAGACTTCTTATAACTCTCCTTTCTCAACCTGGGTCTTTAACACTTTACTGGCCGGTCAAACTGTCATGATCTCTGCAGGCAGAGATCATAGCAAGCCTATAGAGGGACAAGCTCTCGGAAGATGGAACTATACTGACCATGAACTAAGCCTGCCGCGCAACTAGAAATAGCCAGGTAGCATTTCCTATTTATCGCTAGATGCCCAGCTCTGGCCTAAGACCTAAATAGCTAGCAGAGGGAAATATAAGACCTGGCTCACCTCTAGAGAAATATTCCAAAGAAGACAGTAGCCCCCCACATATAATGACGGTGAGTTCAGATGAAACAACAAACGCAGCAGGAAAATAGTCTTAGCAAATTTGAGGTCCGCTTACTAGATAGCAGAAGACAGATAGTATACTTTCATGGTCAGCAGAAAAACACTAACAAAACACCATCCAGAGATTACCTTAAACTCTGGCATTAACTCATAACGCCAGAGTAGCAATCCCTGATCAACGAGAGCTTTCCAGACACAGTAACAAAACTTCAGCTGTGAACTGGAACAAAAAGGCAAAACAAAACATGGACAAAAGTCCAACTTATCTAGTAGTAGTCTAGAAGCAGGAACAAGCACTGAGAGGCATCAGATAACATTGATGACCGGCAAGAAACCACCAGAGAAATGAGCTTAAATAGCGACACCCACTACTGATGGAATCAGGTGAAACAGGAAAAAGGATGACAAGTCCAATTCCACAAGCGGCCACCGGGGGAGCCCAGAATCCAAATTCACAACAGAAATCAAAGCCAGCACTCAATTGATGTAGTCTGCGGTGCTAGTGAACGGGATGTTTTGATCCCATATATCATAAAGTCAGAAAAATCACTGCACTCGTATGCTTTTTAGATGCATAAATTGAAAAGTTTATTCAAATTGAAGAGAGTAAGATACTAGGCGAATTTGACGTTTCGGCCAACCCGTGGCCTTGTTCACAAAAGCCGCCTGTTGAATTTCTCTTGCATATACAGAAGAATCCTTCAAATTGTGTTGAGTTATATACAATGATATAGCGATATACCTGTCCTGTAGACCCTCCCTGGGAACAATCCTGTGTCTAGGCAATGGAACCGCTCATACAGACACAGGATTGTGTCGGCCTCCCCCACCACGCCGCCAACGCGTACGCCTCGCCTGCACCTCGGGACGAGGTTGTTGTACCCACCGGCAGCATATCATATTCCCAGGGAGGGTCTCCTGTATGTACCCATTGGGTCACGTACTTACCAACGCAACACAGCACCAGATCTCTATGTGATCTTGAGGGCATATGAGAATATACGGGATGACCAGTACCTGATCTATAATTTTGCCCATTGTATCTACAGGACAGGTATATCGCTATATCATTGTATATAACTCAACACAATTTGAAGGATTCTTCTGTATATGCAAGAGAAATTCAACAGGCGGCTTTTGTGAACAAGGCCACGGGTTGGCCGAAACGTCAAATTCGCCTAGTATCTTACTCTCTTCAATTTGAATAAACTTTTCAATTTATGCATCTAAAAAGCATACGAAAGAAGGAAAGCTGTTGGACAGGTAGAGGTTACAACCAGAGGGCAACACCGTCAGCAGAGGGGACAGTCGGGGACGTAATCAGGGCCAGGCCGGGGTCAGAATCAGATATATCGTAGTGGTACCAGAGGGGAAAGACAGAGCGGGTAGTCAAAAAGCCAGGCAATAGTCAATATACTAAAAGAGCAAGCACAAGAGCAGGCACAAAGCCAGCGTCGGACTGGAGTAGCTTGGGCCCACCAGAGAAAATCATTCTAAGGGCCCACCATGCTTAAGGGGTACTAGCTGCAGAGTCTTCCCTTAACTTCCATCTGGTCAATCATGCTAGACACAGGATACATACACGTGACACACACCAGTCACACGCTAGACACAGGATACATACACGTGACACAAACACCAGTCACACACTAGCCACAGGATACAAATACGTGACACACACCAGTCACACACTAGACACAGGATACATACACATGACACACACCAGTCACACGCTAGACACAGGATACATACACGTGACACACACCAGTCACACGCTAGACACAGGATACATACACGTGACACACACCAGTCACACGCTAGACACAGGATACATACACGTGACACACACCAGTCACACGCTGGACACAGGATACATACACGTGACACACACCAGTCACACACTAGACACAGGATACATACACGTGACACAAACACCAGTCACACACTAGACACAGGATACAAATACGTGACACACACCAGTCACACACTAGACACAGGATACATACACATGACACACACCAGTCACACGCTAGACACAGGATACATACACGTGACACACACCAGTCACACGCTGGACACAGGATACATACACGTGACACACACCAGTCACACACTAGACACAGGATACATACACGTGACACACACACCAGTCACACACTAGACACACGATACATACACGTGACACACACCAGTCACACGCTAGACACAGGATACATACACGTGACACACACCAGTCACACGCTAGACACAGGATACATACACGTGACACACACCAGTCACACGCTAGACACAGGATACATACACGTGACACACACCAGTCACACGCTAGACACAGGATACATACACGTGACACACACCAGTCACACGCTAGACACAGGATACATACACGTGACACACAGCCTCATCATCCCCCCTTCTCCACACAGCCTCATCATCCCTCCTTTTCCACACAGCCTCATCATCCCTCCTTCTCCACACAGCCTCATCATCCCCCCTTTTCCACACAGCTCATCATCCCCCCTTCTCCACACAGCCCCTCATCATCCCTCCTTCTCCACACAGCCTCATCATCCCCCCTTTTCCACACAGCCTCATCATCCCCCCTTCTCCACACAGCCCCTCATCATCCCTCCTTCTCCACACAGCCTCATCATCCCCCCTTTTCCACACAGCCTCATCATACCCCATTCTCCACACAGCCTCATCATCCCTCTTTCTCCACACAGCTCATCATCCCCCCTTCTCCACACAGCCTCATCATCCCTCCTTTTCCACACAGCCTCATCATCCCTCCTTCTGCACACAGCCTCATCATCC
This sequence comes from Ranitomeya variabilis, assembly GCF_051348905.1. Classification (NCBI taxonomy): domain Eukaryota; kingdom Metazoa; phylum Chordata; class Amphibia; order Anura; family Dendrobatidae; genus Ranitomeya; species Ranitomeya variabilis. Next base: position 778,205,446 of record NC_135233.1, read on the forward strand.
CCCCTTTTCCACACAGCTCATCATCCTCCCTTCTCCACACAGCCCCTCATCATCCCTCCTTCTCCACACAGCCTCATCATCCCCCCTTTTCCACACAGCCTCATCATCCCCCCTTCTCCACACAGCCCCTCATCATCCCTCCTTCTCCACACAGCCTCATCATCCCCCCTTTTCCACACAGCCTCATCATCCCCCCTTCTCCACACAGCCTCATCATCCCTCCTTCTCCACACAGCCTCATCATCCCTCCTTCGCCACACAGCCTCATCATCCCCCCTTTTCCACACAGCCTCATCATCCCCCCTTCTCCACACAGCTCATCATCCCCCCCTTTTCCACACAGCCTCATCATCCCTCCTTCTCCACACAGCCTCATCATCCCCCCTTCTCCTCACAGCCTCATCATCCCTCCTTCTCCACACAGCCTCATCATCCCTCCTTCGCCACACAGCCTCATCATCCCTCCTTCTCCACACAGCCTCATCATCCCTCCTTCGCCACACAGCCTCATCATCCCTCCTTCGCCACACAGCCTCATCATCCCTCCTTCTCCACACAGCCTCATCATCCCTCCTTCTCCACACAGCCTCATCATCCCTCCTTCTCCATACAGCCCCCTCATCATCCCGCTTTTCACACAGCCCCTCATCGTGACCCTTTTTCCATACAGCCAGTCATTATCATCTCCCCTTCTCCACACAGCCCCTCATATCATCTTCCCTTTACAAGCCCCACTCAAGTTACATCAACCCTTTCCAAAATACATCCTCTCACCACTCTCACTGAATCCTGGGTCTTCATTCCTATTGGTGCAAGGGTCCATTGTGCAGCTTCTCGGTCCTCTCCTCACGGGGCTCCATGGTGCAGCCTCTCATTTCATTCCTCTCTAGGCAGCAGCCTCAGAACAACACTGCTTCCTGCTTTCAGATCACTGGTCTGATGGAGGCCCCGCCCCTTCTGGTGACATCATGCCATTGCCCTCAAAAAATCAACTCCGCTCTAGAGGCTGTGTGCAGTGCAGTCTCACAGCCTGTGGCTCTGTTTTGTGGGTGGTGTGTTATTCCACACCCGGAGCCGGCCGTCTGCACTGCTCAGCAACAAGTGATGTGATGTGAGCGCTTTCTCATCACCTGCTGCTGCGGCTTCTATTGATCTCATCCAGCACGCCACAGCTGATAGAGCGGTGAGTGCCACAAGATCAGTAAAAGCAAATGATGAGAAAGCGCTCACATCACATCACTTGTTGCTGAGCAGTTCAGACGGCCGGCACAGGGTGTGGAATAACGAACTCACCGGTGGGTGCAGGCGCCGCAATCCTAATACAGGGCAGAGCAGGCACTAATGAGTGACGCAGGAGTCTGTTGCTGATAAGGGGGAGGGCCCACTGGGAGGCGGGCCCACCGGAGGATTCTCCGATCTCCCGGTGGGCCAGTCCGACGCTGCACAAAGCACAGGCACACGAGGGTCAACACACTCAGCCGAGGGCGTAAGTATAACTGACAGGGAACCTAAGCCTGGTGTGGGTATATATGTCCCTCCCAGATCCAAAAGGAGGCCAAAGGCAATTAACCCCATGAGGACCAGAAGAGAACCCAGACCACAACCATGACACATCAGGGGGGTACTTCACCCAATATCCGGTTGAATGACAGATCACTCTTTCCTTAGTAACCTGCCTCCCCAACACGTCACGTTATTGCCCAGATTCATTTAATCAGTGAACTCAGAGCAGAGCTGGTGAGTCCTATCAAATTCCGCTAGAAAGGTATGAATGTAATAAGCATTAAAGAAGCTATACACTCATACATTTAGTTAGGGATAGAATATCCTGCTCGGGTGGTCTCCGAGTATTTGTTAGTGCTCGTAGATTTAGCTTTCATTGAGGCAGCTGCATGATTTGTGGTTGCTAGACAGGCTGAATATGTGTGGGAATTCCCTAACAAACAGGCAATCCCCACATGTATTGAGGCTGTCTAGCAGTCGCAAATCATGCAGCTGAGGTGACGAAAATGAAATCTCCAAGTACGCCAAAATACTTGGAGTCCACCCGAGCATGCTCGGGGAAAACCCGAGTAACGAGTATACTCGCTCATCACTAGTCCTCTGTAAAGGATCCTAAAATGCTTGTTCAGCTCGTGAATATTTTGCTTGTGGGATTATTGGCTGCCAGCCTTGTCTGACACCATTTATCTTATGAAAGAAAAAAAAGGATCAAACGGGTTTTAAACCAAGTTGTACATAAACATCATGATAAAAAGAACATAGTTTACATTTGTAAAACAGCACTAATCTAGCCAAAAAAAATCACTCACAGCTCCACAGAGTTGTGTAGATTCTACGCCAGGAAGACTCACCCTGACAACCAATGTATGCCATCTTACTACCATCCAGATGTTACTGTAGCTGCACACACATGCAGTTGCTGTTTAGCTCCAGCAGCAGATCAGTCACTATTTCTGCCCATGTAGACAAGCGTATATATCTGACGTGCTATCTGTTTTTTGATTGGACAGCACACTGACCCATGTTATTCAATAAGTCTGTTCAGATGAACAATTTTTCTATTGGCCCGACTGTCCATGAGATAAAAAATCACAGCATGCACTATTCTTCCAACTCTCAGATGAGATCCATTGAAGTCTATTGGAGCATAAAAAAAAAATCTGATCTCAAAAGGAATATCCGAGTGGCATCCAATTTTATGGATACATCTCTACTATAAACTTCGGAAACTTTAAATGATCATGTACATGTTTTAATGAAGAAGTATGAAAACGTATTGCACACGGACATCACAAGGATGTCACACAGATGTAAAAAAACAGACACACAAATGGCACATGGATGAAAATTTGAAAAAAATTGTCCAAGTTTCCTGGATGAAATTTCGACCGTTTGTAATACGCTTGTCTGCAGGGACCCTCAGACCTCATTAAGACATCTGAACTTGTTCTCTCTGTTTTCACAGATAGAACACGCATCCATTGTAGTCTTTGGGGCTATTCATGTAGCCATGTTCTTTGCAGACTGTGTGTCAGGAAAAAAATCCTGGAGACATGTAGTTTTTTTATCGCCGTTACGGAGTAAAATTGTGTAAGTCTATGGCTGTGTGCCCACCATGACTGTTTAGTTAGTTTTTGATGCTGCTTTTTCTAGCTGCATCAAACTCACAGCTTCTTACAGTTCCAGCAGAGTGGATGGGATTTCTAGAAATCTCATGCTCATGGTGCTTCTTTTTTACTTCGCCGTAAACTAACCTGCCGTTAGTGTTTCAAATGTGCAACATGTTAATTTTTCCTGCGGTTATGCTGAGTTTTATGTGTGAATTTTCCCTATAGATTTGCAGTAGATGTGGAAAATCCACAGGCAGAAAATGCACATACTTTTTTAGAAAGTTTCAGCTGCGAAAATGCGTCAAAAACACATGTAATCCACAAAAGAAGTTTTATCAAAGTCAAATCAAAAACAGAGCAGCTTTATTTAAAGTATGACACACCAACAAAAGACAAAAACCTCAGCATCAAAAGCGTGATAAAAACGCATGTGAAAAGAAGCAAGTAACATAATTTATGTAATAGGTACAGAAATGCTTCAGAAAATCTGCAACATCAAAAACTCACCCAAAGCTCATTGCGGGAAGGTAGCCAACAGGTCCGTGAAAATCACAGTGCAAAGATGGCATCAGTGTGCAGTCCGTGTGCTGTCAGTGACTAGCATTACACGTATAGGAGAAGCTTTGTAATTGATTTGTTTATCAACAATCACTGATGAAAAACTGATGGTTAAAACTGACACTGACTAAACACTGATGATACTCAGATGGAAAACACAGATACACTCATATTTTTGCATTTGTGAAAAAAACTGACATCTGTAAGGTGTCAATCAGTGGTGGTGACAGGCTTGACTACCTGGCAGCAGGTTTTCTAGACGTCTAGTGCTAATCTTTTGATAAAAACAATGATTCTATAAAAACTACAGCCAATGACATCGAGTTTTGAAAATAAAAAATTAAATATCAAACTGCTCATTTACAATAATTATATGAATAGTCATATGTTTCTTAACCTTGAATGGGCGACAAATTTATTAGTACAATTCCTACTCCAAAAGAATACTTAGCTTTACTTTAGGGTTCATTTAGAAATCAGTCAATTTTCTCATATGCAAAAAACTGTGTGAGTTTCATCAGGGGTCCTTATCAGAGCTTCATCAGAGTTTGGTCTGTGTCCATGTTTTGGCCATCAGAGTTTCATCAGTTTTTTCAGGTGAAAAAATAAACTGATGTAGGTTTCTCAGCTTCTAATATCAGTTTGTGATAAACGGACAGCATATGGTTGGCATCCGACTGCTCTCCGATTTTATCACAGACCCAAGTACTTATTAGAGTATATTAGGTTACAAATTCGGTGAAAAGCACAGAACTTGTAAGGGTATGTGCACACATTGCAGATTTTGCTGCGGATCCGCAGCGGTTTTGACACTGCGGATTCGCAGCTGTTTTCCATGAGTTTACAGTACCATGTAAACCTATCGAAAACAAAATCCACAGCGCACATGCTGCGGAAAAATACGTGCGGGAATGCTGCTGTGTTTATTCCGCAGCATGTCAATCCTTTGTGCGGATTCCGCTGCGGTTTACACCTGCTCCATAATAAGAATCCACTGGTGTACAACCATATGTGGAATCCACACAAAAACCGCGGTAAATCTGAGGTAATTCCGCAGTAAATCTGCAGGTAATCCGCAGTGTGGTTTACCTGTGGATTTACAAAAACAAGTGCGTAAAAATCCGCAGAGATCCCACCTACATGTGTAGATACCCTAACAAAAAAACTGATTTCTGAATGAGCCCTTAGGCCGCTTTCGCACGTCAGTGCCTCCGGAACGTGTAGTGACAGTTTTCTCACGTACCGGAGACACTGACACACGTAGACCCATTCAAATAAATGGGTCTATGCAGATTTCTGCGTGTTTTCATGGACCGTGTGTCCGTGTGTAAAACACGGAGACATTTCCGTTTTTTTCCGGCAGCACGTACCACAATACAGGAAGCCAGCACCTGCCATGCCTTCCTATATACCAGCCGTACCTGCCAGGTCTTCCTGTATGCCAGCTGTGCCCACCAGCATCTGCTATGCTTTCCTATACACCAGCCACACCTGCCTGCACCTGCCGTACTTTCCTGTACATCAGCCGTGCCTCCCATGACTTGACGTGCCTTCCTGTATATCAGCCGTGCCTGCCTCTTCCCCACTGTGTCCACCCATTCCTGGCCATTTCAACTTCCTACCCCTTTGGGGGTCTTTTGCCATGTGTCTGATGTTTGCCCTGGTGTAGCACCTGGCGTCTATCTGGAGCCAAGTCTAACCACAACATCAGGGGCTCCAGCAAAGAGTCAGGTGTTTGCCTTGCCAGGTCACACCCCTTCAGGCTCTTCTCGGTCCACAGCACTGTGATTTCACTACCATGTGCATTACAGATTGCTCAGACCATTGAACTCGCTGGCTCTCAATCTCCTCCACTCCCTTCATCATGAAGAAGGACACCGTTCCTTTGAAACGCGTTGGTAGCTTTTTTGGCCCCAATATTGCTCCGTAGCTCCTTGTGACGTCACACGCCGGTTACCCTTGTCGGCCATTTTTTTCTATCGCTGCACGCATCCAGAGATGCCACCAGCCGGGGCCTCCTCTGGCTCTGCGTAGCACAGCTTCCTCTGCAGCCCACAGACGCCTACCTCACCTCTATTGCAGCTCACTCGTCGGCTCTCCGCTGTCAGCGCTCCTTTCAATCTTGGTGAGTTTGGCGTGTATGCATCAGTTATCTTCATGTACTATCACTATGTGTGTCTTTTATTGACTCTGCCGCAGATTTACGGCCGCAGCCCGCAGGAGCTCAGACACTAGTCTTGGATCAGTCCAAGTCTATACCTACTGACGCTATTTCCAGCTTTATATTTGTGTATACTACAGGACTCCGGACTACAGTGTGCAAACATATATTCTCACCCATCAGTTGTTTACCACCTAATTCACAGCTACATGTATTTTATTAGTTGGCTTCATCACCATAGGTTAGCATTTATTTTATATGAATCTCTCATTTTATCTGCTCTTCATTGATTAATTTTTTTTCCCATATATATATATATATATATATATATATATATATATATATATATACATTTTATATTTTATTATAGATACGTACCATCTATACCACGTGGGCCCCCTATAGCATCATCTGTTCTCTCTTCCCCTCCTCATTCAGGTATATATGCACTATTATCCCCCTTTGTTTTCCTCTAGGTACTTCGGCATTTGTTCCCACATAGTTCGGACATCTGCCTTAAGAGCTTTTATCTCCCCCCCCCTTTTAGCGCGGTGTCTATTCTCTTGCAGGATTCTTCTTTGTTAAGAGGAAGGATGGCTCACTCTGTCCGTTTATTGACAATAAGGACATCAACCAGATAATGAGCAAGAATAAGTATTCTCTTCCCCTCATCTCTGCGTTTTTTATTGTCTCAGAGGTTCCAGCGTGTTTACTAAGCCTGATCTGCTGGAGGCATACATATAGCCTGATCCAAATATGTCAGGGGGACGAATGGAAGACTGCTTTTAACACACAGGATCACCATTATGAGTATCGTATAATGCCATTTTGGCTCTGCAATGCCCCAGCCGTCTTCCAAGAACTGGTGAAAGATATTTTCCTGGATCTACTCTACTCGTGTGTGGTGGTCTACTTAGACGACATATTGGTGTTCTCTCCCGATCTATCCAAAAACAGGATGGATGTTTGCCAGGTTCTGCAGAGGTTGAGGAAGAAACATCTGTACGCCAAGTTCGAGAAGGGGCTCTAGAGAAGAATCAGATGTTCACCTAGCCATGCCTCTCCAGGCTCTCCTTGGTTCACGGCACAGTGGTTCCACTACAATGTGAGTTACGATAAGTGGCTTGGGAATAAATGAGAATTTAACAAAAAAAAATTGTTGCTGCTGATTGTTACTTTGTAGCCTGGTTGAGTACTTCCTTTAGTATTTAAACTAGGGATGAGGAGAGAGGACAAGGCAGAAAAAAGTAATCAAATGAGCTAAAGTAGAAAATGAATGGTAGGTAGCCAAGGATAACAAGTCAAATTCAAAGAAATCCTTTAAATATATAAATACAAGGAAAATAAGGTCTGCACATGTGGGTTCCCTAACTAATGGTAATGGGAGGTTGCTTTTTGAGGATTAAAAGAAGACAGAATTACTAAATACTGTAGGTTCTTCAGTTCTGTATTTATAAACAAAGAAAGATTGATGGATGTAGTTGATCCCAGTACTCTTATGTCATCTATACTCAGTTTACCAAATTGAATGTATCAAGGTAAATGGGCTGCGCTGTGGGAGTGATGGAGCCTTGGCAATGAAAATAAGGATTTTTATTAGTAATGCATCTTGTTGTAGACTGGCACATTTTTCAAGGTTAAAAAAAGTCGACATTTGCTTTTTTATCTTGAAAATGTGCCAGTCCAGTGCTGAAACGTGTTGGTAACTAATAAAAAACACTGTTTTGATTGCCAAGGCTTTTTCATTCCCACAGCGCAGCCCATTCATTGTGATTCATCCAATTTGGCAAATTTACTGCTGGAACAGTTCATTTCCTCCAGCCACGAGTCAGAGCAGATTTCTATGCTTTTACAGATGTTGTGCCTACCCACAACATCCCCAGGTAACACTGTTTACACCCCCTCCTGACCTTAGGATGTTACCGTATTCTGTGTGCTTCTGTCCCTATCCAGATCATCTAAAATCTATACTCAATTGACTGAATTTTGCAACGGTCCAAACAAAACTAAATAAAATTAGCGTGAACTAGACTCTGAGCCCAACTGGCCTTCACCCAAGAGTTCTTACAAAACTCAGCTCAGTTTTTGCTTGGCCCCTGCACATAATTTTAAGAGACTCTTTAGTGGCTGGTACTGTGCTGAGCGACTTGAGCAAAGAGGTGCTCATTTTCAAAAAGGGCTCCAGATCTTTTCCAGTAATTATACATCGTAAGCTTAAAATCCATTGGTAAAAATATTTGACAGGCTTTTAAGGAATTGCATAACATAAAATAATATTATAAGTATTATAACATGGTTTTGCAAAAGACAGCAGTTGGGAAATTAACTTGACAGGATTTTATGAAGAAGTGAATAACTGTGAATATACCGGTAGTATTTTTGGAATTTACAAAAGCATTTGAAACTCTCCCACATAGGCACCAAATTAGAGTGATTTAAAGTCTGTAGACATAGAAAGTATAGCTGGCCATACACAATGGAAAGCTATTGGGCGAATGACGCTTCATCTAATTGTTTGTCTGCCATCCATCTCAGTTGAATCTCCTATACACAGGAGAGCTTGTTCAGCCAAATGCTCTCTGAGAAAGCCACCAACTGACACATCGGTTGGTGGCTTGTCTCCCTGAGAACATGCAATCGGAAGTTCTTAATCAGAGATGCGGGATTGACAACTCTTCCAGCAATGAGTCGGCCAGCACTCCCATACACTTTATTCTGTCATTCAGTATTAGTCTAATGTGTAGGAGGTCCTATGGTTACAAATAGATTGAAAACTTGCTCAGAAACCACACCAGAAAGTTTTGGTAAATGGCTGCTACTCTGAATGATCTCCGGTTATAAGTGGTGTACCTCAAGATTAATTGCTGTGTCCGCTATTGTTCAAACTATTTGTTAATAATATAAATGCAAGATTTATATTGTTTTTTCTAGTTTTGTAGTTGACTATGTTAAGGATATGTACAGTAATTGATTGAAGTTACCGAAAATGAATGCATACATACAAAATAGATGCTTATATGAACACTATGAATCAAAGAGACTGATTATGTGTCTACGTGCTAAAAATCATACCTGTCAGTAGTTTTAGAACAATTATGTAGACTTTGATATGATAGCGTGTCCACCTTATATTAATAAAGAATGAAGTAATGCTTAAGAGGAAAAAGGAATCATAAAAGCTAATTAACATTGATTAAACCATTCCCGAGGGAGGAGAAGTTAGGGGTTTTTATTAATAATCAGTGTGACAAGTGATAACTTATAAGCAAAAATAATTGTATTCAAATAACCAAACATTGAGACTTCTGAAAATACTCAATTACATGTATGAAAATAATTGAGAAATATATATATAAAAATAATAATAATAATACTATTTTGTCTCTCAAAATGTTAG